>NC_083314.1:41315660-41615660 GCF_963455315.2 Globicephala melas
CTCCAGACCAGCAGATAAGACGGTGCCTAATTAGAATTAGGGAGCTGCCCTAATTCTGCACCCACTTCACTGTGGTGTGTATGTTGAAGGTATCACAGTGTCTTATCTCTAAGCAATTTTTGTCTGGGGAGATGAGTTTCTTAAACTCTAGGGCCAAGAAAAGCTTAAAAAAAGAGGCTGTGAAAAGGATAGGGAAAGAGGTCTTCTTTCTCTTACTCCCTTCTTGGGGTGGCCGGGATCCAGGTTCCCCTGAGTGCACTTTGGACCTTGACTGGTACTCCCGTTTGTTTTGTGTGTGTCTTGCTTCCTCAGTCCAGCATACCTCTTCTCTAAGAGCATGATTCTTTCTTGGTTTCCTCAGCACCTAGTCTGTCACATCATCAGCTCTCGCTGAGCTGGTCAGTCTATCACTTAATTCAGTAAGATTTATTGAGCACTTATTATGTCCTTGTATACTCAGGGGAGAACAAAGGTGGTCAAACCTAATTTATGAGGACCCGCCCCCCCTCCTCCCCCCCCTCCCCGGTTTCATGGGGTGACAAATGATCATAAGGCAGAAGAGATAATAGCTTTGAATGGAAGCTCTGTGGGTGGGTATAGGATGGTGTGGGATGCCTACACATTCACTGAAACACAGCCCTTATAAGGGCTGAGGAAACAAGGGAGGTGTTATTAGCTCCATTCAACAGAGGAAAAAACTGAGGTTCAGGGAGAGTAAATGACTTGCTCAAGGTCATGCCACTAGCAAGAGTCAGAGACAGGATGGAAACTCAGCTTTGTCGGCTCTCTTTGCATCTCTAGACTGGCCCTCTTTTAATGGATTGCATCGTGGCCTTCAGTGAGGGGGCAGGGGCACTGGGTACTCGAATTGGGCAGTGATCTCAAACTTGTGCTCTGCAGCCTAAAGCTGTCTGCAGATGTGTCTGTTAGGTTCGGATGGTGGTGGTGTGTTGTTTTCAACCAAACCGATAGTTACAAATCAGGATATTTCACATCCAGATTCAGATCTCTGGCTTCACTTTGAAAAAGAAGAAGACCCATGGCTCCCGAATCACAACAATTTGCTGGTGCCCAGCGATGACGGGCTTTCTGGTTAGTGTATGCCCACCTCCTCGGCTCCTGGCGTGACCTCTTCAGCCATTTGGATTTGTGAGTCTGGGGTTGAGGGACCAGAATGCCGACCCCTACCCTAAGTCTTATCCCTGGATGGTCTTCAGGAGCATGTTCTTTTTTTTTTTTTTTTTTTTTTGCGGTACGCGGGCCTCTCACCACTGCGGCCTCTCTGGTTGCGGAGCACAGGCTCCGGACGCGCAGGCTCAGCGGCCATGGCTCACGGACCCAGCCGCTCTGCGGCATGTGGGATCCTCCCGGACTGGGGCACGAACCCATGTCCCCTGCATCGGCAGGCAGACTCTCAACCACTGCGCCACCAGGGAAGCCCCAGGATCATGTTCTAGTAGAGCACTGGACTGGGAGTCAGAAACCTTGGGCTATGGGTCTCGCTCTGTGATTTTGGGCAGGTCACTTGACCTCTCCCTCACTGCAGAATGAGGCCCTGTTATTGTCTCTGTGTGGCTCCCAGCGTTTCTGTGTAATGGAAGCAGGCAGTGGATGTGAAAGCTCTTTATAAACTGTCGACCGAGAATAAAGGACGGGCAGGTGGTTGTGACGAATGCATGGTGAGGGAGGGTGCTGCAGAGAGAGGGGGTGTCTGCCGGCATCCCACGCCCCCCTGCCCCCAAGCTGGGGCCTCCAGCCTGCCTTCGAACAGGGCACCAGGAAGTGGATGTCAGCGTAGGCCCAGCTTCCTGTCAAGTGACCAAATCTTAACCTTCAGATCCATTGAGAAACCACCAACCAGGTAAGGAGGTGGGTGCAGGAGGCTCCCAGAGGCTTTTATATCAACAGACTCTTTGGTCCCCGTGCACATGGTCTGGTCCTGAGGGCTGGGTACATCTGCACGTGGCCCATCCTGGCAAGGGGCAGCGGGCTGAGTATCTGCCTGTCGTTTCCAGCTCTGTTCTGTGTGAGTTCCACAGCAATCGCCCTCAAACCATTCCTGTTGGACTTCCTCTCTGGGAAACTTCTGCTTTGTCATTTAAAATAGCTTGGGAACTTCAAATTTAGCTGAGTGTCAGAGCAGTTTATCTGGTCTGCAGGCGTTTTTGTTTTTAAAATTCATGACAAGTTCCTTGCAAAATGTTTTATTATATTTTCACCACCTGTTCTACCTTGGGGGTGATTTTAAAATCTGGGACTATCTATCTGTTTTTTATTTTTAAGTTTCCTTATTTGCCATTTATATGTGTCTGGCAAACATACACAGGTGCACACACACAATGTGAATTTAAATATGGGTATGGGTATATGTATATGTATATATAGAAGTATATATGTATGTGTGTATATATATATATATTCCACTCCCGCTCCCTCCGTGGCTTGATTGGCTTTAAACTGAGGTTGTAATGTTGAAGGTGTATGTTGTGCCAGGCTAATTATGGAGTTTTCAGTGATAAATTTGTAAAACAAATAAATAATTTGAAAACACTTTGCAGGTGTAAAGTGCTATCTCCCTGAACATTAATAGCAAAAATCTATCTATATAGCTATCTATATATATATCTATCTATATATATATCTGTATCTCACAGTATTTAATCCTCTAAGGAAAATAGCTGTTGAAAGCTTTACTACTCCTCTCAGCTTCCACTGAAGTAGAAAAGGAGTAGTGTGTCCATTTTTACAGATGGAAAAATCAAGTCTTAACAAGGGTGGCTGGAGGGTCAGTAGTGGATGTGGGAGTCCATCCCCAAACTCCTAATATCTACGTAATTATTTGTGGTATCTCTCCATGTCAACCTGAACAAAGGACCAATGTATATTTATAGCACTATATTTATTTTTTCTAAAAATACAAGTACCATGCATTCAAGTTTAATGATGGTTTCCTTTGAGCTCCTGGATCCAACTGTGCCTGAAGCCGAACTTTTAAGTTATATGAGCCAATAAATCATCTTTGGGTTTCCTCCACTTAAAAGAAAAAAAATTTAAAGAGTCCAAAATGTCCAAAACAATCTATGCAACCAGAGTTAAGCTTTTAACATACCATGTACTTAAACTTGACATAAAAATGTGAGGTGGGTATAATCATCTCCATATTTTAATAGATGGAAAAACCCCCAGATACCCACATGGAATATAAACCCAGGTTAACAAATATATAAGACTCAAAATAAATCAAACTTCTTTTATAAGAAATTAAAAAGTAGTCTACCGTATTTTTCATAATTATCATTGGAAACTATGTATTAGGGTCCCTGACATGGTGCCTTATCAGACCCTTTTGCTGAGATTTTCAAGAAGGATTTTGTTTGTGCATTGAGACACTGATGCTCTCTTAATTGTCATGGAAACAGAAGCTTCCCAAGGGCTGTCAGAGAGGCCTCTGTATCCCTCTATAGGTCCCCACTCTTCCTGTTCCACAGGGAGATGATCTGTAGGATTGCATAACTGGTAATATGGGGAACAAGTAGACTGATGTGCATTAATTGCATAATTTATGCAAGTGGAATTTGCAGAGTAATGTCCTGGAACAAATATAAAGCCAGGATCTTATAATAGTTAAGAACATGGAGTTTGGTGTCATATAAACCTAACATAGCACGTTATTTAACCTCTTTAAGCATCAATTTCTCCATCTATAAATGGCAATACTATGATTGATGTATGTGGTTAATAAATGGTAGGTATATTCCTATTATTTCCCATAAGAGTGATCAGATAAATATGAGAGCCACTGTATGTTAAATCTTGTCTTGGAGATTCGTAATATTCATTAGCAGAGTAAAAACTTGGAGGAGTCCACCAATAAAGCAAACTGATTGATATCATTTATCCCAGTGTTTTCAGATCTAACTTAAGCATAAAATGCTTGTCCCCTCTGCTATTTTCTGCTATTTTCCTGCAGAACTGGGGGTCCCAGGGAACACACTTTGAGAAACCCCAGGAGTTCATAACCTATTGTAATTGAGGGGGATTCATTAGGCCACCACTAGGGGGTGTGCCAGCCAAGTTTTCTGATTCTCAGTCAGAAAAGAAGGCTTGCTCTGGGTTTCCAAATAGAGCTTTTGAAGGCTTCCTTGGGGAGTAAGGAGAGACCAAAATGACATTGGTTTAGTGGAAAAAGGGAGGTAAAGAGAAGGGTCACACCATGCGGGAAGATGGAGGTTTTCCTGCCCTTCCTTTCTGTTAAGACGTGCAAATGGCTGACCTTTGGATAACGGATCAGTAGAGCCCAGAGTGGCTGAAAGGGGAGGCATGACTTGGAGGCCAGGCCAAGGCAGGGTGGGGACAGGGCGGGCAGGCCCACAGCAGAGCACCAGAGGCCTCAGATGGGGAGCCTCAAAAAGACTAACATTTTCCAGACTTCCCTGGTGGCACAGTGGTTAAGAATCTGCCTGCCAATACAGGGCACACGGGTTTGAGCCCTGGTCTGGGAAGATCCCACATGCCGCGGAGCAACTAAGCCCATGCACCACAACTACTGAGCCTGTGCTCTAGAACCTGCAAGCCACAACTACTGAGCCTGTGTGCCACAACTAGTGAAGCCTGTGTACCTAGAGCCCGTGCTCTGCAACAAGAGAAGCCACCGCAATGAGAAGCCCATGCACTGCAATGAAGAGCAGCCCCCACTCGCTGCAACTAGAGAGAGCCCGCGTGCAGCAACGAAGACCCAACGCAGCCAAAAATAAATAATATAAATAAAAAATGATTTTATAAAAAAAAAAGGCTAACATTTTCCAGGATATTGGTTCCTATGTCTAATATGAAGACTATATATAATATATACTATATATTATATATATATTTTCTCTTAATTAAAGGTTTTCTCCTAACCTTGGGCACGGTTTGATGTGTGTAAATGAATCAGAGTGGTGGATTAGAAGGTAGACACTGAACATCCGATGATAAAAATGTTCAGAGTAGAAAACTTGGACAGTTCAGAAAAGCAAGGAGAAATCACTTGCCGTCAGACAACGCTCCCCAATGACATTTTGAAGTATGTAGGGGGATCTATAAATAACTGGGTGCTTGAGGCAGCGTGTGTGGGTTAGGATTCTTTTGGTTACAAATGACAGAAATTCAGTGCAAACGGCTTTATTATAAGGGTCTCGGGTTGTCTGTCTCGTGGATGCTGAGGGCAGGGAATGGGGCCAGGCCTTAGGCACAGGGAGGATAGCAGGGACTCAGGTGCTGTCAGGACACTCTCTCTGACTCTTGTTTTTCCCTCTGCCTTTGCCTCCTCCTGTATCTTCTCTCTGTGGATCAGCTGCCAGGTCTCTGGCTCACAGGGTAGGACACGTGGGCCCACATGTGCAACTCCTGGGCCCTCTGTCCTATCATTTCTGCTGCTGCAGAGACAGATTCTCTTCACTCCAATTCTAGGATTACTGGGGAGGAAGAGGATTGTTGTGGCTGGGGTTGGGTATCCACCCTGTGTGTGTGTGTGTGTGTGTGAAGTTCTCACAAAAGCTGGAGATGGGGAAGGAGGAAGGGGGATACTGACAAAACAATATCTAGTACTGTATATATTTTCTATATTTATAAAGCTGAGATTCAACTGTATATAAATGTATCCTGTTTTTAATCAAACTTTGTGTCATCAGCATTTCCCCAGTCCTCAGAATCTTTGTAAACAGCTTTTAAATTGTTGCATTGTATTCAGTTATTTGGATGTACTTAGCAAATTTCCAACTGTTAGGTATTTAGAATGTTTTCATTAACATTTTTTGAGGGGCTAGATTAGTAATGTTATCATGGAAGGAAATTTTCCTGACTTCATGCGAGGATTAGGTACATTATTGTGAATAAAAACAACTAGGATTTGGTCTCAGAGTCTCACCCCCTTACTCTGCTTCACTTTTCCCTTCCAACCTTCCCCAGAGTAAAAATGGCAGTGGGAGCTGGGTACTGGGAGTGTGAAGGAGAGGGGCCAGGAAGACAGATATGGTGGCTACCCAGATATGGTGGGCCTCAGGTCTGCATTGTCCCTGCCTGTTTTCCTTCTGGAAACAGATCAAGGTAAAGTGAATCATCTGTGAATAAATCCTTCCACCTAGTAACCGAAGAGGTCAGCATCCCCAAAGTCAGGCATCTCCGGAATGAGGCTCCATTTGGATGGGGCTGGACAAGTTAATGCAGGAGAATCCAGGGATTGAGACCATTGGGGACCTGAGTGAAGGCTGGCTCCTCATTCTGTGTGGAATTCACAGCCACCCTGCTTTGGGAAGCAGACGAGAGTTGCCCAACCACCAACCTGCCACAGTCTCCCCTGGGAAAGGCGGTCTCAGAATGTTGGTGGTTTTCAACATCCTGTGATTTTTTTTCCAAGTTGGAGTAAAACATTTGCACAGGTTGACGTGTGGCTTTAAAGGCCCTTTGTGGAATCATGAGAGTCCCTGGAGGAGGGGTCACTGGATGTTTTCTCGTGAAGAACAAAGAATTCCTAAATGTGATAACCTTACCTGGAGGGTTTAGACTGTTTGAAGGAAGCTCTGTTGAATGCCACTACAAAGGGAAGGAAACTAAAAATGATGTCCTACTGTGTGCCAGCCACTGTGTTGGGTACTTTATGTTTTATCCTTCTGAGGTTTGAAAGAGGGTTACCCTAGACAGTACTCTCTGTGTCGATTTGACTGGATGTTTAGAGTGGCTCTATTATTTCAGGTGATCTTTGTTTAGGGGTAAGGTTCAGAATGTCCTCTGCCATTGTTTTTCTGCATTTTCTAACACTTTCTATTTGTGGAATACTATGGTTTTTATTAGATATTCCAGTTCCTTCTGTCCTGGAGTGGCTCCAACTGATGTCTTATCATTCTTATTTGTTTTGAATAATAATAAGTGAATAATAATACCAAATGCAATGAGTCCAGGAGGTGGAACATTTCTCAAGCTAGGGCTCTATCTAATTTTGTTTTGGAAACTGTTGAAATCATTCAGTGCAAGAGGGCCAGGAGGCACTCCATTTGTGTTTGGGGGTAGGGAAATAGGAGATAAAATATTCTTGCTTCATTTGGGCCGATGGGAGTCCGATACCTGAATATAATGCTTCCCTCCACGGTAAGCTCATAACTCTAAGCTTGAGAGCAAATCTTACAGGTAGAGGAAAATCCCATTCATTTTGACTTTCTACTAGGGAATTTGGGGACTAACAGCTGGAATCTGGGGACATGGATCTATACTTTTACACCGCCTAGGGAAGAAGTGTCTGGTAAGCAAAGAACGAATGGGATAGTAGGAGCAATGTTTGACTCCCATAAAATAACTACATTCACAGCTCAAGTTAGGGCAGATCTGCCAGGCCCTTTATCTGGTGAACCGAGGGGTTGCTACCTGAGGTTAACTGAGGTGTGCTGTCCCCAACCGATAAAACTGCCATTTCCTACCTAGACAACCATACTCTGACTTTCTCCCAATTCAGAGCTCCCTCCGAGTAAGTAAAACTCTAGTTAGTAAAATAATAACACAGTTCTCTACACTAATTGGCTTTGTTTAAGGAATTAGAGCAAGTTGTTTAAACTTTCTGTTCTCAGTTTCCTCACTGATAAAGTAGGAATTGTAATGGGTCCTCCTCATGGGATTGTTGAGAGGATTAATTGAGTTAATTGATGTAAATTGGTTGAACAGTGCCCGGCATGAAGTCAATGATCAGTAGATGCTATTTATTTATTTATTTAGGGGATGGTCAGGTACACAGCAGCTGCCTGCTGAATTGCACTGGTGTTTGCTCCTATTGATATAACCACGAGCTTTTGTTCCCTGAGCAGACAAAAGTGATAGTGGGGAGAAAAAGTTTGCAGGCATGTTGAAACAGGAAATGGGAAGCTGAACCCAAACAATGTAGCACGTGCTGCCCACCATTATTTCACTCTTTAACAAATATGAAACGAATGCATGATAACCCAGTACAGAATGTTTTGTCTCCTTTAGAGCCCAGGAGAAGAGAAAAATCTGGCCAGGTGGGACTGTGTGTGGATAAGAGAGTCAGGCTCCAACCAACACACCCTGCCGCCCAGGCCCATCCATAGCTCTGCACCCGCAGATCACCTGCCATGCTCACTCTGGAGAAGACAGAGTATTGTTAATGATTTATGTGGAATTGGACAGAAGCAAGCAATCCTAGGCTGGGCTACTGTAGACCGGGTGGAGAAGGCTGAGGGGGAGACAGACCCATCATCAGCCCTAGGGGAGAAGGGGGATGTGGCTAACTCCCAGGTTCTTAGCAAAGGTCTGGCTCTTGCATTCTGGTGGCCCCATTGTTGTCTAACTTCAGGCAAGTCCTTGACCTTTCCGAGCCCTACTTTCTTTCTCTGTAAAGTGGGGATGATAACACCCACCTTGCACGACTGTTAAAGGGCTAGAAATAATACCTAGAAGTGTGCAACACAGACATAATAGGCACCCAGCTATCATCGGTTGGAATGTGTTTCCCCTCGCCCCAATTCATATGTTGATGTCATAACCCCCAGTAACTCAGAACGGGACCTTATTTGGATACAGGGTTGTTGCAGATGTATTTAGTTAAGATGAGGTCATATTGCAATAGAGTGGGCCCCTCATCCAATGTGACTGGTATCCTTATAAAAAGGGGAGATTCAAAAACAGAGACAGCCATGGGGAGAACACCATGTGAAGGTGAAGGCAGAGATCAGAACTTTGCTTCCACAAGTCAAGGAATATTAAAGATGCCCGCAGACCACCAGAAACCAGGAGAGAGGCATGGAACAGATTCTCACAGCCCTCAGCAGGAACCAAGCCTGCTGACGCCAGGATCTCGGACTTCTAGCTTCCGGAACTGGGAGACCATAAATTTGTGTTGTTGAAGTCACTCAGTCCGTGGTACTTTGTTACAGCAGCCCAAGAAAACAAACACACCAACCAACAGAGGCCCATCATCATGACCCTTGGGAATCACTGTGGCTCCCTCTCTCTGCCCCCCTTCCTGACGGCTTCCTCCAAGGCATCCAGTAGGCAACCGGAGCCACCCTTGGGAGGGATGCATGAAGGGAGTGCGCCGTGGGGTGGAACCACCAGTGCTAAGACCAGGGAAGTGATGATCCCTCTGTGGCTAAATGTCTGCACTGCACACAGGTCAGCCTGGGTGGAGTGTCCACCCAAACTCTCCTTCCTCTCCTGTCCCCGAACTCATCTTCTGCTCCTTCTCTGCCCACGTGTTCGCTTCCTGCCCATCTGTGCTGTGGGGTCTTAGAGAGGACTGTTCCTCTAAGTCCCAGCAAGGCTGGGATTGGATCTGCCAAACAAGGATGCCTGGCTTGGCGAAGGGATCACAGAGAATTTTCATGGCAACTTCCGAGGCTTGGGAAGGGCTTCTGCAAAGTGCTGTCTTAGCTATTGGCCCTTGGAAGAGTCACACAGCACAGGGAGATACCTGGAGTGAACTAGGTTCCTGGGAAGGTGGGACTGGGTGGGGAGGTGAGGTGTGCAAACAGTGAAGAACCTTAAAGAGTGAAGCGCAGGAAGCAAGATGGTGGGATTCTGAGTATTTTAAAATTTGGTGAGCAGAGGCGTGGGAAAGCAGGAACTGAGTCTCCTGGTAAGGCGTGAGGGTTCTGGAGCACACCGAATATATATTTCTTTTCTCCTTTCCCCTTCCATTCTTTGCTCCCTGTCTTCTGGGCATTGCTTTCCTCTCCTTCTTAGCTGGGTGCTTATGGGGCCAACCTTATGTTGCACCCACCGAATCCTCCCATTAATCTGGCCTGGTTCCCCACGTATGATTTAGTGGTGTTGCGTGCCCTGAACGCGAGTGGGGGCGGGGGGTGGCAGGAGGGGAGAAAAAGGAGGGCGGATAAGCGTTTGATCTGCTAAAACACACCTTAAGAGCAAACCCATCCACATTACTGAAGGTATCAGCTGGGTCCTGCCTACAGTTATGTCAAACAAAGTGTGCTGCAAAGTGCCAACCCTCCCTTTGTGCTGTGACACTGAGAGCTGCCAAAAGATATTAAAAAGCTTGCATGAACTAGGTGATGGCAGCTGTAACTGTCTAAGTTATTGCCTGGCAGCTGCAGCACTGCCTCACTGCTGCTGCCCGCCTTTACGGTTGGTTCTCCATTGGTTTGCCCTTTTCTCTAGCAACTGAGAGCACCAAGCCCGCAGTGGGCGAGTCGCTGCTCCAGCCCCCTCGCGCCTGCAGGAGAGGATGCTTGCAGCGAGCCACCACGGAGGGACACCCCCTGCTGCTCTAGGGAGAAGTTATTTTTCTCTTGGCTCGACCCCAATCCCGGTTTTGCATCGGTCAGCTCGACTCCAAGGAACCTTGGACGAGCGGATAGCACAGCGGCGAGCACGCACACCCAGGCGCACACACCAAATGCAGCTTTTTGTGTTTGTGTGTGTGGCTTTTTTTTCTTTCCCCGTTGGCTCCGAATGAGCTAGAACAATATACCAGTTCCAAGCCCTGCCAGTCCTACATCTGCTCCCTAAAACCTCCAGCAAATAAGAATACAGTGGGGTTGTTTAACCAACTCTTAACAATCTACACACTTTTCAGCTTTTCTCCCTCTGGGTTGCCCAGGCGCAGAGATCTGGATGCTGGTGGCAAAGGGTTGAGAGATAAGGGGCTAATGATCCCTGAGGGCATCTGTCTCCGAAGCCTCCTTCTCTGGCAGGTTGATCTGTGGCATAAAACACATTTCATTGTCATGGGCTTCGGGGAAGGTGTCTGTACCGAGCTGGTTTTTTGTATTCTTCTGTTGAGTTTGGTCTTTTCAGCTGTCTGTTAAATAATTCATACAGCTCGTGAAAGTAATATTTCTGGGATGTAGGGGGTTCCATTTTTCCAATTCCCTTTCACTCCATCTTTTTTTTTTTTTTTTTTTTTTGAAGCACTTGTGAGGAGTACTTGGCAGGCGTGGCCTGGGTGGTATAATAAAACCTGTCTTTTCCCCTCAGCTCTCCAGCTCAGGCTTGGAGGGCAGGAGAGGTTGCTGACCTTCAGCAGGCCAAATCAAGGTCAAGGCTGAGGTTTGAGTTTGGTTTTCATCTCAGAGTTGAGCCATCAAAGGGATCAAAAGGCATGGGCCTTTTTCATTGTGGTCAGAGCCATTTTCCTGCTGGGACAGCCTTTCTTTTCAATATTTCCCCAAAAGCTTGCCCAGTGCCTAGCATGGGGCTTTACTGCTGGGAGATAGTCAATGTGTGTCCAACAAAATGGACTGAATTGAGGCCATTCTGGGGGAAGGCAGGACTCAGCATTCTTAACCTCTGTTACGGTCAAGTCAACCACATAACCACAGTGGACATTTTGTTTATCTTCACGTGTCGAGTTAGTGTGCAGGCTTTGTCAATGCAAAAGCAAAGCCTCTTGTTCTAGAATGAGCAAAGCCTCTTCATTCTAGCCCTGCAGAGCCCCAGAGCTGGGTTACGTGTCCCACCCAGTGTGGCCCCCCCTTCCGTACTGGATTGTGGTTGCCCGTTTGTCTGTGACACTCCATTGCACTGAAAGTTCCCTGAGAGCAGGAACGAGGCCTACTTTGTTCACTGCTGGATGCCCAGCATCAAAGACAATGTTGGACACGTAGCAGGTGTTCTCTAAGTGTTTGTTGAATGAACATGTGAAGATATATTTTCTGTAAACAAAACACATTTTTATGGTGTCATGTACAACTTTCCTGAAAACCTGAGGTGGGAGAGAGGTTTCTTGGAGCACTTCCATCCCACTAGATCTTCCCCTTTATTCTGGATCTTCTCAGTCCCTGGGGGGCTCTTAGGGAGCTCCATGTCCAGCTCCTGTGGTCTGCATGAGGGCCTTCTCTTGAATCCACATTCGACCTTTGGGAAGGCTCTACAACTCAGGCTCTGGAGGTGGATGACCGCCCACTTACTGACTGTATGACTTGGGGCAAAGATTCCATATCCTCATTGATAAACTCTATGCCTACCTCAGAGAATTACTGGCATGTGTTACAGACTGTATGTTTGTTTCTTCCAAAATTCATAAGTTGAAACCCTAACCCTCAGCATGGCTGTATTTGGAGATGGGGCCTCTAAGGAAGTAATTAAGGTTTAAGTGAGGTCATAAGGGGGGGGCCCTGATCCAAAAAGATAAGTGTCCTTATAAGAAGAGACACCAGAGAGCTCACTCTCTCTCTTGCTCCACAAGCGCAGAAGAAAGGCCATGTGAGGACTTGGTGAGAAGGTAGCCATCTATAAGCCAGGAAGAGAGCTCTCACCAGGAACTGAGTTGGCTGGAACTTCGATGTTGGACTTCCAGTTTCTAGAACTGTGAGAAAATAAATGTCTGTTGTTTAAGCCACCTAGTCTGTGGTATTTTTTTATGGCAGCCTGAGCTGACAAATACAGGGGGATTAAGTGATATAAAAATAGACATCTTAGCACAGCGCTTGGCACATAGTAAGGAAAAATAGTATAAGTTAGAAGTTTTTCTCAAGTATTTGTGGCCTAAGAGGTCAAGGACACAAGGCTGGGGTGAGGGCAAGTGGGGAGACAGCCCAAAGAATGTCCACGTCCATATTGGGAAAGGGCTGGGGATGTTTTTAGGTGAGTCTTGGAAGGCTTGTAGGGGAGGTGGGATTTTAGTGGGTGTGAGTGATGGTTAAGAGGTCGTTGGAAGGTAGAATCAGAGTGAAGCCTTTCTGATCTGAGGTACAGACAGAGGGAGGCATGGGAAGGGGAGGGGACTGTCACTTATCAAGGGCTGACTGTGCGTCTGACCTGTGCTTTGCACATCACACCTGTCACCTCGCTCAACCCTGTGCCCCTCCCCCCACCCCAGCAGGTACCACCATCCCCAGCCTACAGACAAAGGAAGTAAGGAGAGGAGCTAGCACCAACTGCACACTTGCAGACATCCAGGTGCATGTACATCCTCCTTCAGTCCTCACGGCAATCCCACGAAGTGCCTTGTGATGTCATCCACTTCATAGATGAGACCCCTGATACAGGCACTGCTAAGTAACTTGCTCAGGCCACACAGTTAGTGGTGCTATACAGGATTTAAACCCAGGCAGGCTGACTCTGAGCCTGTGCCCTGAATACATGTTTTACTGCCTGGGTCATGCTGGGGCTACATAATGGGTCCGGATTCCACACTGGCAGGACTGAGATTTGAACTGGTTTCTACCTGGAATCCAAACCCTTCCACTCTATGACACTGCCCTGGAGGCAGGAACGGGATCCTTAAATAGTGGTGGTCTGTCACAGCAGCAGCAGCAGTAACATTGAAAGTAGACCAGGAGAGAGGATGACTTAACAGAGTGACTTAACAGAGGGAGAGAGGAAGTGTCTGGGCCTTGTGGGGTGGGGCACAGGAAAACAACTGTGGTGTTTGTGGGACAGGTTGGCTGGTTAATCGTCACAATCACCCCCGGAGGTTGGTGCTCTTCTTATTCCCATTTTATAGATGAGGAAACTGAGGCACAGAAGGTTAAGAAACTTGTCTAGGACCACACGGCTAACTAAATGGCAATGTCAGGATTTCAGCTCAGGTAATTGAGCTCCTGTATCCCTCCTGCTAGCCGTCAAGTCACACTGCCTTGAGTGAGATTGGATGATATTATTTGATAACATTGGCTGGTGGCGGATCTTATAGGCAAAATAAAGAAGACACAGGGAAAGTACTGCATCCCTCTCCTCAGTGGCTGAAGACTTGAGGGAGTGGGGACTTTGTAGGACGGTCGTGTCCCCTGTGTCAGGGAGGCTGGTGGCATGATCAGCCTGGTACTGCCTTGAAAGTATTTTCTTTGACTCAGTGCTGGACAAATAGATTTGTGTTGATGGCAGTAGACCTCACTGGACAGGTGATGCCTTGGGGGTGTTCCCACGAGGCCCCCATTTCACTCCTCACACACTGTGGGGCTCTGGGCAGTACGGGGACAAGCTTCCTTGCTACTGCCCTTCCCAGGGGCTGACTTCAGCTGGTGGCCTTCATAATCCACTGTGGTTCAGAGCAGAGCTGAGGGCTTGGAGTCCAGCCAGCTCTTCACTGGCTGTCTAACTGCGGGCTCGCGGTTAATCTCTTTGTGCCTCAGTTTCCTCATCTGTGCAGTGGGGATGGTCCTCGTACCACCTTTGCAGGGCTGTGGTGAGGTTGGAATGAGCAAAATGCTCAGAACCATGCTTTACACACAGCACCCGCCGTGTCTCTTCCTGGTGTCATTCAGATCCCAGGGGCTCTGGCCGCCTGCATGCTGGTGACAGACTCACACCGTGGCTCATGGGCTTCACAGGTCGTGTCCTCACCCGGTCTCTTTGTCGCTGATGCTCAGGGGTCGGTAGGGATTTTGAACGCAGCGGGCGGCCTCCCTGAGTCCCTCCGTGGCTGACCAGCTGAGGGATGGACGGCTGACCACCGTAAGGAAGGGCTGAGGCCAGAGACCCAGCCTGGCTCAGCTCTGGGTTCCACCTCTGGTTCTTAATGACTGTGGAATTGCTTTGTTTTCGCTGGTGTCACTGTCTTTTTTGTTTACCGTCTCCTTAGACATCACAAGTTACGTCATCAAGGCCTTCAGACAAAATGAGGGGAAAGGATCTGAGGGCAGAGAGACAGTTCTTGTACCCTTTTCCCCCAAACCGTCTTAGTATTAACTCTGACTGGAGCATCTTTTGTGTGGGGCTCTGGGGAGCGAACAGACAAGCTGGACACAGTCTCAGCCAGAAAAGGGCTTTCAGCCCAGGAGGTGGGGGGACAGTTAAACAAGTGTGAAGAGGGTGTGGTAACGGTTAATTAGGATACCTCAGACAAAGCTCTGCTGAGGGGATTCCTCTGTAGCTGGAGGGAGTTGCACCCAATATGACAGACTGACCAATGTCTGAGGGACTCTTAGGGCACTTTTTTTGTCTTGGTATTAATAAGTCCATTGCAAGGTTTAGTAAAACCCATAGATTTAAGTTTATTTTTATTTATTACAGTTGCCCGGCTTGCAATTAGCTACAGGTGAATAATCCACTTTGTAAATGCCCAGGGCCAGTTTTTAGTCCCTGACTGACCTCTTCTACCACTTTGGTTTTCTCAAGTCACCTGTGCTGCTTTCCCAGGGACCTCACCTGGCACCTCAAATCTGTCCCATTTAACAAACAATATCTATAATGAGCCTACTGTGTGCTAGGCCTGGGAACTGACAGCTGAATCAGACAATGGCTTCAAATCTGATTCAGTTCAAAGAATTTACCACCTTTTCCTGAAAAGTTGAGCAGGAATTGATTTCTGTACATCTGATATCAACTGTATTAAGAGAGTTTACTTTTCAAAGGAAACTTCATAATCAGTGTTTGAATTTCTCTACATTGGGTGTCTTTAGACTGGGGCATACCCCAACTCATATTAGCTTGAGCTCAAGAAAATTAGGAAGGCAATGACATAGACTTCTAGAACTGAAGGGACCCAGGCACTGTCCAACCCAGCTTCTGGATTTTTATGGAAGAGACCATTCAGACCCTGAAACGTGACATGGCCATCTGGTCCTGAGCTGGTCAGTGGCAGAGCTGGGATCACTGTCAAGTGTTCCTATGTGCCCTGCTGCCTTCTCATGCTCCTGGTGAGGGGTTATCTAGGCTTTCTGGGTTGTCTGCTGGTTTGCACTACCATTCCAGGTTCCCTCCTTCAGTGTAAAAAACCTGGCTGTGTAACATTTCCATAAAACCGGTGTGACTTTTTAATCTTGGGCCAAATTGTCTCCCCAAAGCACTTGTCCTCATGGGCCCAGGTTCAGGCACTCTCCTTCCACTTGGAACTTATGTGCAGAATTTCAACCCTGCAGTAACATTTGGCTCCTTGAATTCACTCCACTCCAAGAGCATGTGTGATACTGACAGACCTCTCCCTCTTGTGCCCAGAAATCACACTAAAGAAGCAAGGACAGATGAAGCCACCACTGCCCTTGGTGGGGGAGGCCATCGAACAGAAGGGCATGAGAGCAGGGATATGACACATGAAGTCTATTGTCCCGGCCTCGGCAGCCCTGGGCACGGCAGCACCTGTCCTTCTGGGCTGCTACCGCTTGAGGCCTGTGGAGTGTGGACGCAGGGTGGGCACGTGGCCCTGGAGGCCGCCCCTGCCAGCAGTGGCCCTGGTGGGAACCGAAGCAGCAAAGGGCCTCGCCTGCTCTTGGTGCCATTCCTCATCTGTTTTGAGTAGCAAAGTACGGACTTTGGCAGTTGGACTCTTCTTGCAGATGGAGATCGGAGGGCTTTGGTGAGATGAGAGATGGACCAAATGAAGAGCCTTTCTTCAGAGTGACCCCCATCTGTAGGGAACGACGTGGATTTTGGCCGTGTCCTAGTTACCCCCAAATTGTCTCCCGGCTGGGATCTTAGAAAAGGCAGCGTCCTCACCGTACACATTCAGAGCAGAGAAAGGGGGAGGGGGTCACTCTGGGAAAATCTCACGGGCTTCGGGAAGATGCTGATTTTCTGCCGAGCGCCTGTAAAACGATAACCAGCCTGGGGAGGAGGACAGGGGACAAAAGCAGATAAAAGACGCAGACAAAGAGCGTCCACTGGGCTCCTCTGTCTTCTTTCAGGGAAAGACTAACTACGTGATTGTGGGGACCTAGAGTTAGGGCGAAGGGGACTGGAACATTCTCTGCTGATTTTCTTTCTTGTCCTTCTTCTATGGAGGGGTGTGTGGAGAAATAGTGGGGTGACGAGAAACTTGTTGAAGAGAGCCGTGCAAACAATGGCTGGTGGATGCCAAAGCTGGCAGTCAGTGCTTCTTAATGTTTGAATGGAAGTGGCTGGAGCTAGCTTTTTCTTTTTTTCTTTTTTTCTTTTTTCCACAGTCAGTGTTGCCAAGAAAACAAGGAGTAGCTGTTTTAAGCATTTACAAATGGTAATGTACCAACAGCTGGTCTCAGTCCAACGGAGCTATTGTAGGGGTACTAAAAAGACAGGCCAGAGTTGGAGATGTACTGCCAACCTCCCTTGCAGAGTTGGGGAACATTTTCCTTGGAAAAAAAAGGTCTTATATTCCTGCAGAGATCGACAGCACGGTTCTCCCGTGGAGTCAGTGCCTTGCTTGGCAGCGGAGGCCGCGTGGGCAGGCGAGCCAAATGCTTCGGCGACAGGGAAGCGTGGAGTCAGGGGGCTTGCGGCGGATTTATCGGCGCAGCCCTGCCGCCTCCCTGCCTGCCGCGCGGCGCGTGTGCGCGTGCGTGGGGACCCCACTGTCGCGCGTGTCTGGGTCCGCGCATCCTCTGACCACCCGCTCCGGAACGTGCGTGGCGGTGGCTAGACAAGTGTCCCCCTCCTGCTCTGAGTCTTGGCTCTCTCCTGTAAATGCATCGCTCTTTTCCTTTCCTCGTTACCCAGGCCACGGCGGGGGAGGAGAAAAATCTCATGAAAACCCAGTCCTCGCTACTCTCCTTCCACATCCTCTGCCCCTCGATGGCATAGAGAGGCACGCGAGGGAAGGGCAACCCACCGTTTCCCCGCTGCTTTTCATTTCAACCCCCAGTCTGGGGTGTTCTTCAGGGTTTTGTTCATTTCAGGAAATTGTAATACACAGAGCATGCTTCTTCGCTAAATGTAATTACCAAGCGGCCCTGTGTTTATGGATGAGGCATGGTGGAAAGTAATAGAAAATGATTATTTTTCGTTCTGAAGGCCTTCTTTATTAGTGGTGCGGTAGGGACTTCAGCTGCCTTCTCTGAATGGCAATGCAGTGTTTTGCTTTCCCCAGCAAGATAAACGATCTTATTTGTTGATGTTTGGTGCTTGAGATGACATTTATGTGAAATAAAAGGGACCAAATTAATAATAAAAAAAATGATTAGCCAGACACAAATGAAAAATGTACATCTCTCCCCACCCCAGTTAAGTTGTTTGTATTTACATGCTATTCACAAATAATGGCAAAATGCCCAATAGTTGGATGGCGAGGATTTTTTTTTTCTTTTACAATCATATGGCTTGATTCCGTTTTCCAGATCTTGTCTGATAGTTGCTATTTGAAATAAAAATGTTTGCAACCGTTTCCTCATTAATCCTTCCGTTGTAATACAACCTGCTGCAGAGAAACGGCAAAACAGATGCAACAATGAAAATTAAAAGGGATGGACACTTATCTTGGGCTATAAAACCTGCTAACCATGGAGGAACTAGAGAGGCTTTTGGACAGAAAATATGACAAATGATAGAAACAATCATCGGACCAAGAGTTTGCTATTTGGAAAACTCTGGTGGGACATTTCTCTGCTCGTAACGGCTGCAGGATCACTCCTGAGTTTAGTGTGCACCAGAGAGAGCGCTTTTCTGCTTTGCCTTGAGGCCTGTCTTCAATATTTGGTGCATCTACCCATCTGGTTTCTCACTGGGCTGGAATTTTCTCGACACAAACAAGCACTTTGCAAAGAGTCTATGGACCTCATGTTCTGAGGGCTCTATATTTTGCTCGGAGATACTGCTTCCTGCCCTCCTGAGAATCAGAGATTCAGTTCAAAGCAGCATTGACTTTTGGTCTTTATCTTTGCAACTAAATACATTGTATACTGGGGAGGCGTAGGGTTTATAGCATGTGTTGGGATCATGATCTCACGTTGCTCAAACAACTTGGTAAAAAGGAAGAAGGAGATTCAAATGTGCCTTTTTGGGGCATATGTGATACCGATCTGTATATCATTCTAGGTTTTTTTTTTTTTTTCCTTATGGTTGTCTGACGGTATCTCACACAACTCCCGAATTCACCGTGATTTGGGGTCATAAATAGATTCAACCTTTTTGTATGTATTTATTGTGTATCACCTGTTTGCAGTCTGGGAGTAATAAAGAGAGACAGAGAGCAGCAGAAACATGGTCTTTGCCCTTGTACAGCTTGTAAACCTCTTGGCAGAGACTGGATTGGCACAATTAAATACACATAAAGACGAACAGCCAACCAGAGCCGTGCCCATGGGAGGTGACGAGTGGGATATGAGATGAGAATGTGGCTGGGGCAGGACGTTTATTTGGTGGAATCCCCGCACTCGGTGTTGAGAGCATGAGGCCGCTACTACTTGCTGATGGGCTGATCAGACCCTAACAAGTGAACTAAACAAGCGAAAGAGGTGGGAGCCTATGCGTACGGAATGTTTGTCCAATGTGTCGGACCTCTGGTGACTAGCCCCCGGCTTGGAGTGACACAATGGAATTACATTTTGGTTAGGATAGAGGTGCATTTCGGACCTGTCTAGTGGGTCTAGCAGAAGAAGACTAGTGGTAAAGAGGTTCTGCATCTCGATCAAGTCTTGGCTCTGCCACTAACTAGTCGAGCATCCTTGGCCTTAATCGTTTAGTGCCTCAGTTCTCAAATCTGTGAAAGGGGTAGAAGCACAGTGACTACTTTATAGTAACAATATGAGGACTAAGTGATAGAATACAGCACAGTGCCTGCATCAAGTGTGTGTCCAATAAAAGGTAGCATAAACAAAGAATTGTTCTTATCCTCTCTGTACGTTTGTTTTGTTTTCCTTTCTATTTTGTCTAAAATGCAGGGTCAAATGTGTGTTAATTGTTCTACTTAGGATCATCCCCTGACAGAGAAAATTCTTTATCTTTTCACTATAAAGGAGGTCCACTCCAAATGATGTAGCTGAAGGCATGAAGCTGGACTGAATAACCTCTCATAGTCACTTCTAGGAATTTCGTTCTTGAATCTTTTGAATTGTTCTGCTTCAAAAGCCTTAGCAGGGCTTGGCCACAGGGAAGTATGCCTTTTGGGAGTGGGTAGGCAGGCAGAGGTTAATTTGGTACAGCCCCCAGTACAGACAAAAAGTCCCACTCGTGGTGCAGTTGGGAGTCGCTCTGTTGAGCAAGCGCATCTAGATTTCTGTAGCAGTTTCGTCAGAGAACCTCTCTCGGTGCTGCTGAAACTTGCCTCTACCAGGTTGGTGGCCCCGCACATGCACAAGTGCTGAAGGGAATGAGCAGGGAAAGCAGGAGAAATAGTAGCTCAGTACCTGAAGCCCAGTCTGAAGTCGTGCAGGCTGGCAAAAAGTGGTGGCACAAGGACCGAGCTGGCACGGTGCAAGCAGAGATGGATCGGTGGGTGGTAGGAGGAGGGTCAGGGCTGGGGAGATGGCCCTTGTCAAGCTAAACCTTAGGGCAGCTCATAGGGGAGGGACCTGAGTGATGTCCTCATTCATCACTAACTTGAAAGTGAACATCAGCTGGTTACATCCAAATTACAGCCTCCCAAATGTTGAAGGCATTAACTAATGGACTCCTCAAGGGCAAAACCCACATCTTACGCATCTTTGTCTTTTATTTCAATGACACTTGCAGTCCCCGGCCCAGAGTAGGCTCTCGCTATCTGTTATTAGATGACTGACTATGTGAATACTGCACACGTGTAGAGGGCAAAGGAAAACTGCTTCTGCAAACTAACATTTTCTTGCCAAGTTTGGATGCAATATCGATATGTATAGTATTCACAGCTAGAGAGAAAATTCTGATCTGGCTTTCGCTTCTTTGGTCAAGTGAATCATTTCTGGAGCAAGTTTCTTGCCTTAAGTGTGGATGTCAGTGCATGAAAGGGCTAGCCAGATCTTTCTTTTCCTTTCTGGGAAGGGAAAGATATGTGAAATTCAATGACATCTGCTGAAATTCAAACATATTTTTATTTATTCATGGCCATGATCAGGGCAGAACCTCTAATTTCAACCAATAATTAGACTTGACAATAGATGTGGAAATAAAACATTTTTGCTGAATTCACTTGTCATTCCTCCCTGCTGTAGCTGGTGTAACCCAGATGTCAGCTGTCCCCTTATTTTTCTCTTTGAGCTCCCCCTCTCTCAGTCCATTCATACCGATGCATTAGTGAGCCCTGTGGCATTTACTGAGGGTTTCATGGGGGAGGCAGAGACAGCCAACATTGCATACTTCATAGTCACCCATTAAATATCTCCTGAGATCCAAGAACAGTTTTCTAAAGGCATTTTCATTGCCATTCCACCAAGAAGCCCTTCTTCTTTCCCTCCCCACATACACAGAGCCATAGGTTTCAACCCTGCACCCTCTTGCCATTCCCAACTTCCAATTCTTCCCCTTCCTATTATACAGCCTTGTATTTCATTCTTGATTTAATGCCATCCTGCCTGCTGCTGTTCACGGCCAATTTAAATACCTTCTGAGCCAAAAGGCTCACCAGCCTTTGCAACTTGACTAGCATTCCTTCTGGAAGGACTTGGATAATTGCCATTTTCTGCACTGATCGTGCAAGCGTTTGTTTATGTTTTTTGCTATTTGGTCCTGGGAATGAAGGTAAGAATTATGAGATGGCTGTATCTGCAGGAAGTCCTTGCTGGCCTTTACTGAGCTTTCAGGAGAGTGTCGGGACATGGGGAGTGAATGGGAGATGAGGAAGGATGGACAGAGCAGACTGCACTTACAGGAAGTTTGCTTGTGAGAGAGAGGAGAGATGTGGGTGGCATGAAGGGTCAAGAGAAGTTTGTTTAATAAAAGAGGAAGATACCAGTACATGTTCAAATGCTGATGGGAAGGAGGAAGTAGAGAGGGAGAGGTTGAGGATTAGCAGGGCATCCTCACGGATGCACGTCTCTGAGAAGGTGGGAGGGCACAGGGTCCAGAGCACTGGAGGAGGATTAGCTACAGCAGAGGGCAGATGTGATGGAGGAGAGAGGGCATAGGGTACGGGGCTGTGGACAGGTTGGTAGTGGGGCTGAGGGTGAAGGGGGTACAGATGAGGCTGGGTGAATGGTGACCTCACGATCGGCTATCTGAGTGCGGGTAGGGGCAGTTCTGTAGGTTACTGTAGCTATTTACCACGTGTGTTCCTGGAGCCCGCCTACAATCCTGGTCTGCAAGTTCCCTATGGACCAGCATCTTCTCAGTGGTCTGCTGGATCCAGCTCACACTGGTGCCAAGGAAGATTGTGAGCCAGTTGTTAAACCATTGGTAGCTTAAATCAGCCATGGTGAGAGAATGTGTACACTACAGAAATTGTCCAGGGCTGTACATCAGGGTCTTTTCTTCTCCCGGGAAAACGGATTGTTCAACATGTAGAAGCATACTGCGCTTTGAACCCTTTCTCCCCACCCCTTACTCTTTTGGGTGCATTGTTTGTCCTTATCTGCCCTGTCTGGCACTCCGCCTGCCACCACACAGAGTGCACAGGATGGCATTGCCCCACTGTGCCTCAGCTTCCTCCTTGTCCCCGGGTCTCTGCAGCCTAGGAGGCCAGGTAGGAATGGGACACGTGTGGCGTGGAATATGCTTTCTGAGCGGCGTGGTGCCCGTCACTGTGGCAACGCCTGCACTGAGGGGTTCATGGTGCTCTGTTGTAGGAGATGCCCTTCTGTGGAGATGCGGCTGCTTTCTCTTCCCCTGGCAAGTCTGGCAAATTTTGGCTTTAATTGTTTATTTCTGAGCCTGCATGTTGGTGGAAGAGGGATTGCCCACTCCCTCCTACCTCCACAAAACGCACGCACAGAAGCAGGCAGTGCAGCTGCCCCTCTCGCTGAGGATGAGGGTGCCGGCAGAGCAGCGGCAGCTGGTAACTCATGAGCGTCGTGCCCGGTGGGGGCTTCCACAAGCGGCTCTGGTCTTCCCAGCTCTCTAGCAGAGTGCCACGCCTGTCTTCCCAACCCCTTCCCCTGCCATGGCTTCTCCCAGCTGCTCCTGCCCTGGCTGCCACTGGCCAATGACAAATGTTGGGGAATCTGGAACTTAGGACCGGAAATGTCAAGAGTTTGCCATCCAGGGAATATGATGAAGTGGAGAGAGCCTAGCTTTGGAGCCCGAAAGTCCTGGGGTTGAGTTTGGGCCCTGGGAGGTCTCCCAGTGACCTTGGGTAGCCTCAGAGTACTCCTCTGGGAAGGATTTAATGTGATCATGTTTGTAAAGGGTCTGGCATGTGGTGGGATTTCAAAAAGTGTTGGTCAAAAGGACAATGTGGGACTAGGGAAGAATAATTATGGATTCAATATCTCCCTCCTCTAGGAAGCCTCCCTGCACTGCTGTTCTCCTCCTCTGGTCACTAGTCATTGACACTTCTGGTGATATCCCATGTCTTTATGCTTCCATCACATGCTGACACTCATATGAGGATGAATACATTTTATGGTGCAAAAACCTGGGCTGGGGGGCAAGGTGGCGAGCAGAAGTTCACAGCCGCCATGTGCTGCTGAATGTTTAACAGCCAGCTTCCTTGGGGTGGGGAGAATCCCTGATTTGTAGCCTTTGCCGATTTCTGTAGCGTACGCACTCTCTCCTCATGGTTGTTTCTAAGCTGCCAATGGTTTAACAACTGGCTTGCAATCTTCCTAAAGATTTAACAATTGGCACCAGCATGAGCTGGATCCAGCAGACCACTGAGAAGATACTGGTCCACAGGGAGCTTGCAGACCAGGATTGTAGGTGGGGCTCCAGGAGCACACGTGGTAAATTGGAACAACCACCAACAGCAAAGCATTTAAGAGTAGTTATAAAGCAGCGCAAGGCAGTGCAAAGAAACCATTTACATCTGAGGGTATTCCATCAAAGGAAGGATCAGAGTTGAGTCAGGGCTGGCGTTCCCGATGAGAAAGGCTTTGATGGAGGGAAGGTAGATCCCTCAGAGTAGGCAAATGGCAACAGTAAAAGCTCAAAGAAGGAAGCTAGAGAGTCAGACTCAGGGGTGAGACAGGAAGAGCCACGAGAAAGACATATGGTGAGTTGGTGGCTTAGACCTTGGGCTCTGTGGTCTGAGAAGGGCGGTTTTGAATCTTGGTTCCACCACTAACATAGGAGGCTTCACGACCATAGAAAGATAAATGGAGCTAAAATGGAGATGCCATCTACCTTTTAGTGACGTTGTGAGGGTTAAATGAGACAACACAAGTAAAATATTGGCACAGTGCCTGGGGTTGGTGAGGGCTCAATAGATGTTAGCCATTATGATTGCTTTTGTCCTCTTTCTTCATTACCCAGCGTCCCGAGAACGGAAATCTTTTTCTCCATGCCCAGCACAGGGTGTGGCCCATGCTGGGGCCCACCTCGAGTACTCTGACTGATGGGACGCCTCTGGGCCAAGGCTGGACAGCAGGGCATTTGTGGATTGTTTTCTCTCCGGGCCCTTCCTGGCTTTGGTGTCATGGGGCAGCTTTGAGAAGCTTTAGGGTCACCACCTTCTTCTTTGTGGAGGGGCCTGTTGTCTGGAGAGTTCCAGAAGACTGCTGCTCCCCAGGCCTTGTCCTGTCTGCTCGTTCTCCACTCTGGGCAGTAGCATCAGGAAGGTGCTGTCATAGGGGGATCCCTGGGCTTGTTCCGTACGTGTTTATGGAGCACCTGGGCCTGGCACTGTGCTCGTCACTGGGAAGCAAGATGAGTAAGACAGAGACCTCCCCTCAAGGCCTCAGCTGACGGTAGGGGTGGGGACACTCAGTTACGAGCATTTACGTGCCGAGATTGAGGAGGGCATCTGCACCATGGTAGACTTGGGCAATGGTTCCACCTCAGCCTGGACAACAGGCCTGTTCATGCCGTTGGCCAGAGTCTCCAGAAACCCTAGAGACTTCCACAAAGTTCTTTCAAAATTCTCAAAACCCAAATCCTTTAAAGCAAATCAATGTAAAATCTGTCTTCATCTTTTCGGAAAGGGGTGCTCACAGTGTTCAGTATGTCAGGTAAAGATGCTGGTGCTGTGAAATGGTGGAGAATTGCCGTGGTGCCGCAGTCCCCCTCCCCCGCTCAACCTCCCCCCCAGCCATGGAATATTCTGCTGTGTGTGGGCCCCTGGGCAGCCCATCACTCTGATGATCTAACTCTGACATCAGTTAGCATTTGGCAGAAGGATATACCCCTACTCTTTCTCCTCCTTTTTTCCCCTTTTCACATTTTTGTGAAAATGTGCTACTCCCCTTAATCTTCTTCTTTTTAAAAAATGCTTCTCTCTTCAAACCTTCAAAGGTCTCATATATGCACCCTTCAATCCCCGGGGGTTCTAGAATTAAAGAAATTGCTCCTTCTCAGTTAAAGTTTTTGGCACTGCTTTTCAGCCTGTAGAACAAAGTATTGCTTCCAACTGACCCCCATTCCACTGAGAAGGATGGTCTGTCAGCACCAAAAGTGCTGCTGGAGAGGCAGGGAATCTGAGGTGTCAGGGATGCTGAGGCCAGCTCAGGAGTCGGGAACACACACACACACACACACACGAGTTAGGGGCAGTCACAATCCAGGTAGGCCAGCAGATGACCTGAAATTCTGGAGGTCAAGGCAGAAAGGTAGAGAAGAAGGCAGAAAGGCGTTTAAGAACCAAATGGGGGGACCTTCAAGATGGCAGAGGAGTAGGATGTAGAGATCACCTTCCTCCCCACAAATACATCAGAAATACATCTACACGTGGAACAACTCCTACAGAACACCTACTGAACGCTGGCAGAAGACCTCAGACCTCCTAAAAGGCAAGACACCCGCCACGTACCTGGGTAGGGCAAAAGAAAAAAAGAAAAAACAGAGACAAAAGAATAGGGACGGGACCTGCACCTCTGGGAGGGAGCTGTGAAGGGGGAAAAGTTTCCACACACTAGGAGGGCCCTTCACTGGTGGAGACGGGGCAGGGGTGTGGTGGGGGAAAGCTTCGGAGCCACGGAGGAGAGCGCAGCAACAGGGGTGCGGAGGGCAAAGTGGAGAGATTCCCACACAGAGAATCGGTGCCGACCAGCACTCACCAGCCCGAGAGGCTTGTCTGCTCACCCACCGGGGTGGGCGGGGGTTGGAAGCAGAGGCTCGAGCTTTGGAGGTCAGATCCCAGGGAGAGGACTGGGGTTGGCTGCATGAACACAGCCTGAAGGGGGCTAGTGCACCACAGCTAGCCGGAGGGAGTCTGGGAAAAAGTCTGGACCTGCCAGAGAGGCAAGAGATCATTGTTTCTGGGTGTGCGAGGAGAAGGGATTCAGAGCACCACCTAAACGAGCTCCAGAGACGGGCATGAGCCGCAGCTATCAACACGGACACCAGAGATGGGCATGAGATACTAAGGCCACTGCTGCAGCCACCAAGAAGCCTGTGTGCGAGCACAGGGCACTGTCCACACCTCCCCTCCCGGGAGCCTGGGCAGGCCACCACTTCCAGGGTCCCGTGATCCAGGGACAACTTCCCGGGGAGAACACATGGTGTGCCTCAGGCTGTTGCAATATCATGTTGGCCTCTGCTGCCACAGGCTTGCCCCACGTTCTGTACCCCTCCCTCCTCCTGGCCTGAGTGAGCCAGAGCCCCTGAATCAGCCACTACTTTAACGCCCTCCTGTCTGGGTAAGGAACAGATGCCCTCAGGTGATCTACATGCAGAGGTGGGGCCAATTCCAAAGCTGAACCCCAGGAGCTGTGTGAACAAAGAAGAGGAAGGGAAATCTCTCCCAGCAGCCTCAGGAGCAGTGGACACAATCAACTTGATGTACCCTGCATCTGTGGAATACCTGAACAAATCATCCCAAATTGAGGCTGTGGACTGTGGGAGCAACTGTAGACTTGGGGTTTGCTTTCTGCATCTAATTTGTTTCTGGTTTTATGTTTATCTTAGTTTAGTATTTAGAGCCTATTATCATTGGTACGTTTGTTTATTGATTTGGTTGCTCTCTTCCTTTTCCTATTTTTCCTTTTTCTCTTTTTGTGAGTGTGTATGAGTATGCTTCTTTGTGTGATTTCGTCTGTATGCTTTTCTTTTACCATTTGTCTTAGGGTTCTCTCTGTCCATTTTTTTTTTTATAGTTTTCAGCACTTCTTATCATTGATGGATTTGTTTTTTTGGTTTGGTTGCTTCTCTTCTCTCTTTCTTTTTTTATTACTTTTTTATTTTTAATATGTATTTTTTTATTTTAATAACTCTTTTCTTTCTTCCTCTATTTCTTTCTCTTTCTTTCTTTCTGCCTTCCCTCTGTCCTTCCTTTCTTCTTTCCTTTCTTCTTTCCTTCCTTCCTTCCTTCCTTCCTTTCTTTCTTTCTTTCTTTCCTTCTCTCTCTTCTTCCTTCTCCATTTTCTTCTGAGCCATGTGCCTGACAGGATCTTGGTGCTCTGGTGGGGTGTCAGGCCTGAGGCTCTGAGGTGGGAGAGCTGAGTTCTGGACATTGGTCCACCAGAGACCTCTCAGCTCCATGTAATATCAAACAATAAAAGGTCTCCCAGAGACCTCCACCTCAACACTAAGACCCAGCTCCACTCAATGACCAGAAAGCTACAGTACTGGACACCCTATGCCAAACAACTAGCAAGACAGGAAAACAACCCCATTAGCAGAGAGGCTACCTAAAATCATAAGTTCACAGACACCCCAAAACACACAACCAGACACAGTCCTGCCCAACAGAAAGACAAGATCCAGCCTTATCCAGCAGAACACAGGCACCAGTCCCCTCCACCAGAAGCCTACACAACCCACTGAACCAAACTTACCACTGGGGGCAGACACCAAAGACAATGGGAACTACAAACCTGTGGCCTGCAAAAGAGAGACCCCAAACACAGTAAGTTAAGCAAAATTAGAAGACAGAGAAATATGCAGCAGATGAAGGAGCAGGGTAAAAACCCACCAGACCAAACAAATGAAGAGGAAATAGGCAGTGTACCTGAAAAAGAATTCAGAGTAATGATAGTAAAGATGATCCAAAATCTTGGAAATAGAATGGACAAAATACAAGAAACATTTAACAAGGACCTAGAAGAACTAAAGAGCAAACAAACAATGATGAACAAAACAATAAATGAAATAAAAATTCTCTAGAAGGAATCAGTAGCAGAATAACTGAGGCAGAAAATGGATAAGTGACCTGGAAAATAAAACAGTGGAAATAACTACCACAGAGCAGAATAAAGAAAAAAGAATGAAAAGAATTGAGGACAGTCTCAGAGACCTCTGGGACAATATTAAACACACCAACATTCGAATTATAGGGATCCCAGAAGAAGAAGAGAAACAAAAAGGGACAGGGAAAATATTTGAAGAGATTATAGTTGAAAACTTCCCTAATATGGGAAAGGAAATAGTCAATCAAGTCCAGGAAGTGCAGAGAGTACCATACAGGATAAATCCAAGGAGAAACATGCCAAGACACATATTAATCAAACTATCAAAACTTAAACACAAAGAAAATATATTAAGAGCAGAAAGGGAAAAGCAACAAATAACATACAAGGGAATCCCCATAAGGTTAACAGATGATCTTTCAGCAGAAACTCTGCAAGCCAGAAGGGAGTGGCAGGGCATATTTAAAGTGACGAAAGGGAAAAACCTACAACCAAGATTACTCTACCCAGCAAGGATCTCATTCAGATTCGATGGAGAAATTAAAACCTTTACAGACAAGCAAAAGCTATGAGAATTCACCACCACCAAACCAGCTTTATAACAAATGCTAAAGGAACTTCTCTAGGCAGGAAACATAAGAGAAGGAAAAGACCTACAATAATAAACCCCAAACAATTAAGAAGATGGTAATAGGAACATACATATCGATAACTACCTTAAATGTAAATGGATTAAATGCTCCAACCAAAAGACATAGACTGGCTGAATGGATACAGAAACAAGACCCATATATACGCTGTCTACAAGAGACCCACTTCAGACCTAGGGACACATACAGACCAAAAATAAGGGGATGGAAATAGATATTCCATGCAAATGGAAATCAAAAGAAAGCTGGAGTAGCAATTCTCGTATCAGACAAAATAGACTTTAATATAAAGACAATTACAAGAGACAAAGAAGGGACACTACATAATGATCAAGGGATCAATCCAAGAAGAAGTTATAACAATTGTAAATATGTATGCACCCAACATAGTAGCACATCAATACATAAGGCAAATGCTGACAGCCATAAAAGGGGAAATCGACAGTAACACAATCATAGTAGGGAACTTTAACAACCCACTTTCACCAATGGACAGATCATCCAAAATGAAAATAAATAAGGAAACACAAGCTTTAAATGACACCTGAAACAAGACGGACATAGCTAATATTTATAGGATATTCCATCCAAAAACAACAGAATACACTTCTCAAGTGCTCATGAAACATTCTCCAGGATAGATCATATCTTGGGTCACAAGTCAAGCCTTGATAAAGTTAAGAAAATTGAAATCATATCAAGTATCTTTTCCAACCACCATGCTGTGAGACTAGATATCAATTACAAGAAAAAAAACTATAAAAAATACAACTACATGGAGGCTAAACAATACATTACTAAATAACCAAGAGATCACTGAAGAAATCAAAGAGGAAATCAAAAAAATACCTAGAAACAAATGACAATGAAAACATGACAACTCAAAACATATGGGATGCAGCAAAAGCAGTTCTAAGAGGGAAGTTTATAGCAATACAATCCTACCTTAAGAAACAAGAAACATCTCGAATAAACAACCTAAACTTGCACCTAAAGCAATTAGAGAAGAAGAACAAAAAAACCCCAAAGTTAGCAGAAGGAAAGAAATCATAAAAATCAGATCAGAAATAAATGAAAAAGAAATGAAGGAAATGATAGCTAAGATCATAAAACTAAAAGCTGGTTCTTTAAGAAGATAAACAAAATTGATAAACCATTAGCCAGACTTATTAAGAAGGAAAGGGAGAAGACTCAAATCAATAGAATTAGAAATGAAAAAGAAGTAACAACTGACACTGCAGAAATACCAAGGAACATGAGAGATTACTACAAGCAACTCTATGCCAATAAAATGGACAACCTGGAAGAAATGGACAAATTCCTAGAAAAGCACAACCTTCTGAGACTGAACAAGGAAGAAATAGGAAATATAAACAGACCAATCACAAGCACTGAAATTGAAACTGTGATTAAAAATCTTCCAACAAACAAAAGCCCAGGATTAGATGGATTCTCAGGCGAATTCTATCAAACTTTTAGAGAAGAGCTAACACCTATCCTTCTCAAACTCTTCCAAAATATAGCAGAGGGAGGAACACTCCCAGCCTCATTCTATGAGGCCACCATCACCCTGATACTAAAACCAGACAAAGATGTCACAGAGAAAGAAAGCTACAGGCCAATATCACTGATGAACATAGATGCAAAAATCCTCAACAAAATACTAGCAAACAGAATCCAACAACACATTAAAAGGATCATATATCATGATCAAGTGGGGTTTATCCCAGGAATGCAAGAATTCCTCAGTATACGCTAATCAATCAATGTGATAAACCATATTAACAAATTGAAGAAGAAAAACCATATGATCATCTCAAAAGATGCAGAAAAAGCTTTCAACAAAATTCAACACCGATTTATGATAAAAACCCTCCAGAAAGTAGGTATAGAAGGAACTTACCTCAACATAATAAAGGCCATATATGACAAACCAACAGCCAATACTGTTCTCAATGGTGAAAAACTGAAACCATTTCCACTAAGATCAGGAACAAGACAAGGTGGTCCCCTCTCACCCCTGTTATTCAAAATAGTTTTGGAAGTTTTAACCACAACAATCAGAGAAGAAAAAGAAATAAAAGGAATCCAAATTGGAAAAGAAGTAAAACTGTCAGTGTTTGCAGATGGCATGATACTATACATAGAGAATCCTAAAGATGCTAGCAGAAAACTACTAGAGCTAATCAATGAATTTGGTAGAGTAACAGGATACAAAATTAATGCACAGAAATCTCTCACATTCCTATATACTAATGATGAAAAATCTGAAAGAGAAATTAAGGAAACACTCCCATTTACCACTACAAAAAAAGAACAAAATACCTAGGAATAAACCTACCTAAGGAGACAAAAGACCTGTATGCAGAAAACTATAAGACATTGATGAAAGAAATGAAATATGATACAAACAGATGGAGAGATATACCATGTTCTTGTATTGGAAGAATCAATATTGTGAAAATGACTCTACTACCCAAAGCAATCTACAGATTCTATGCAATCCTTATCAAACTACCAATGGCATTTTCACAGAACAAGAACCAAAAATTTTACAGTTTGTATGGAAACACAAAAAACCCTGAATAGCCAAAACAATCTTGAGAAGGAAAAATGGAGCTGGAGGAATCAGGCGCCCAGACTTCAGACTATACTACAAAGCTACGATAATCAAGACAGTATGGTACTGGCACAAAAACAGAAATATAGATCAATGGAACAGGATAGAAAGCCCAGAGATAAACTCACACACATATGGTCACCTTATCTTTGACAATGGAGGCAAGAATATATAATGGAGAAAAAACAGCCTCTTCAATAAGTGGTGCTGGGAAAACTAGACAGCTACATGTAAAAGAATGAAATTTGAACACTTCCTAACACTATGCACAAAAATAAACTCAAAATGGATTAGAGACTTAAATGTAAGGCCAGATGCTATCAAACTCTTAGAGGAAAACATAGGCAGAACATTCTATGACATAAATCACAGCAAGATCCTTTTTGACCCACCTCCTAGAGAAATGGAAATAAAAACAAAAATAAACAAGTGGGACCTAATGAAACTTCAAAGCTTTTGCACAGCAAAGGAAACCATAAACAAGACCAAAAGACAACCCTCAGAATGGGAGAAAATATTTGCAAAGGAATCAGCGGACAAAGGATTAATCTCCAAAATTTACAAGCAGCTCATGCAGCTCAATATTATAAAAACAAACAACCTGATCCAAAATGGGCAGAAGACCTAAATAGACATTTTTCCAAAGAAGATATACAGACTGCCAACAAACGCATGAAAGGCTGCTCAACATCACTAATCATTAGAGAAATGTAAATCAAAACTCTAATGAGGTATCACCTCACACTGGTCAGTATGGCCATCGTCAAAAAATCAACAAACAATAAATGCTGGAGAGGGTGTGGAGAAAAGGGAACACTCTTGCACTGTTGGTGGGAATGTAAATTGATACAGCCACTATGGAGAACAGTCTGGAGGTTCCTTAAAAATCTAAACATAGAACTACCATACGACCTAGCAATCCCACTACTGGGCATATACCCTGAGAAAACCATAATTCAAAAAGAGTCATGTACCACAATGTTCATTGCAGCTGTATTTACAATCGCCAGGACATGGAAGCAACCTAAGTGTCCATCAACAGAAGAATGGATAAAGATGGGCACAAATATACAATGGAATATTACTCAGCCATAAAAAGAAACGAAATTGAGTTATTTGTAGTGTGGTGGATGGACCTAGATTCTGTCATACAGAGTGAAGTAAGTCAGAAAGAGGAAAACAAATACGGTGTGCTAACACATATATATGGAATCTAAAAAAATAAAAAAGGTTCTGAAGAACCTAAGGACAGGACAGGAATAAAGACACAGATGTAGAGAATGGACTTGAGGACATGGGGAGGGGGAATGGTAAGCTGGAATGAAGTGAGAGAGTGGCATGGACATATATACACTACCAAATGTAAAATAGCTGGCTAGTGGGAAGCAGCGCATAGCACAGGGAGATCAGCTCGGTGCTTTGTGTCCACCTAGAGCGGTGGGATAATGAGGGTGGGAGGGAGATGGAAGAGAGAGGGGATATGGGGATATATGTATATGTATAGCTGATTCACTTTGTTATACAACAGAAACTACCACACCATTGTAAAGCAATTATACTCCAATAAAGATGTTAAAAAAAAAAAAAAAAAGAACCAAATGGACTCAAGCTTCAAAGAGCTGGAGCTGGGCAGGGTGACTACTAATAAGTAATGAGAAGTGAAATGGGCAGGGCCAGGGGAAGGAGAGGACCCGATGCGAAGACATGCTTTGGGAACAATTTCATACCAGTTCAGCTGCTTTCGCAACAGACGTTCTTCTGTTTTTCCTGCTGGAGAGAATCTGCTCAAAGCCACAGGGAAAAAAGAACATGGGCTGCGCTAGGACAGAGGGGACATTTGGTTGGAACACAGCGGCAAAACCCGACAAGCGCTTCTGACTTTTATTTCTGACTCACTTTTCTGGTCAGTGGGTGACTGGACAGTTTTTGCAGGGACCCACTGTGCTTTAAACAGAAATATGGTACCACCTGTCATGTGCTGGTGAGGACATGTACCTATGTTTTCATTTGTGGGAATGAGTTTGCTGAACCACTCAACTTCCTCCTCAGCTGGGTTGTGGCCCAAGATGTCTGTTTGTGACACCGGATTCAAAGGACTTTTTATTTATTTATTGGGCTGTTGGACTTTGAAATTTGGGTAATTGTTCATGTTTTCTTTTTTTTCCTTGGCAATTCAGAACCAATTTGCAGTCCTATTAGGGCACCATTTTATTTGTAATCCACCCTTGGCTTCATGCTAATTTTTCCCTTTTATTTTCTTCACCCTAATTTCCTCACTCGTTTTTCTGAATGTATCTATGTATGTAAGCCACCTTAATTCTTTCAGAAATTAGTCTTAGAGTTAATTAAGTGAACCCTATAATATTTTGCTTCTATATTGAATAAACATATATCAAAAGTCCATAGGATGGATCATGAATCAATGCTTAAAAATCTCAACAAACAATATTGGGCCCTTAAGGGCTATTATATTAAAGAAAAGACAAGTGCCTGCCCTCAAAGAGACTCTAATCCCACGTCACAGACAAAACAGATAGATCTGAGTTAACAGAACTGTTTAGCCACAAAATTATAGAGGCACTATGAATGGAAAGCTTCCACTTGGTCCTTCATCCCTTCAAGAAACATGACCGAGTACCTACAACACCCAAGGCACTGGGTTATTTCCGGTGGTAAAGCTGTTGGTAAAGCTGTTTTCCGGTTGGTAAAGCTGGTAGACAGCGTGGTAGACATCTGGTAGACATCTCAGTCATGGTGAGGGTGAGGGCTGGGCTGGCTTTCTGGAGGAGGTAACTTGTGAGAGTGTGCCAGCAGGACGAAGTAGAGTTGAGCCTACTTCGTGAGGGCCAGTGGGTACATGAGGCGGCCAACCCTCACCTACCCATTGCCATAGAAGCCCAGCTATGAATGGCACGTAGATCCCCATCACTGTTGGGAAGAGGGGACCCAGGGTGGACCGAGATGGCAGATGGCTTAGGGTGGCATGCTGTTTTCAGGTCCCTCTACCTTTGTTGCCGGTGCCATTTGAAGCTGCTGGTTACTGTTTTTAGCTTGGCTGTCCATGAGCTTGAGGAGACAGCTTTTGTAGTCACTCAGGAATGCAGGGTATTTTTAGCAAAGAGATTCTACTTCAGGCATGTGCATTGTGTTCTTCCAATTACAGGCATGGTAGAGGAGGGCTAGGCTCTGAAAACTTGGGGGATCAGCTGGATTTATTCATAGAAAAAAAGAGGTGGGGAGGGGATGTATAACCGGGACCCTCTGTTGGATCTCTCATGGGATTAAAAAAATCTTTTCTCCTCATTCCTCTTCAGAAGTTGCTGCCCAGGTGAAATGAAGGTAGATTCCAAGAAGGAAGGGAGGGTGGGTCGAAGAACTACCAAAGGAACTCAGGAGCCATGGAACCGCATTTATTAGGCTGGACCATAAGAGAACAGGTGGTAGTGAAATGAAAACTCATTGAAACCTTTCTCTTGTGCTTGAAATCAATTTGTAGTGATTAATTTTTTTGATTAATTCACAAGAAAGAATGAATGTTTGCCCAGATATTTATTCATTCATACTATAGCAACATACAACTTTCAGTCTGGGAGATGTATGAATCATCTAGCTTAATCCATTCCCTTACTTCTCTTCCCTGCCCGACAGCCCCCTCTCTGCTCCTTTCAGAGACAAGAAAACTGAAGCCCAGAGAAGTTAAGTGACTTGTCCAAGGTCACACAAATTAGTAGCAACATGGGACTGGAAACCAGATGTTCTGACACCAAATTCCCTATTCTATATTGTTTCTACATTGTCTACGTTTATTATATTGTTGGAAACATCTATGTTTCCTACCTTTTGTTCTTATTTTAATGAACAAATTAAAATGAGAACTTAAAAGACTGCCTGAGATAGGGGTGGGCAGGGGCCATGCTTAGAGTCTTGGAACTATGAGAATGTTTTTTCTTCCTTCTTGGCTACCTTTTTTGGTTTCTTTCTGCTGAATGTAGCTCCATTTGTTGAGTACCTGCTACAGAGACGGCTCTGTGCTGGGTCCATCCACATGGATAATTTTGCAAACTCAATAGCCTTCAATGAAAGCGTCAGACCCATCTTTTCAAATCTGAAGACTGAGATGCAGAGGGGTGAAGTGGTTTGCTTAAGATCAAATACCAGCAAGTGACAGAGCCAGAATGAAAAGCCAGGTCTGTCTGCCATAAAGACCAGTGCTCTTTCCACTGACACCCAGATGTTTTCAGAATACATTAGGAGCTGTGTTGTTCTGTGTCTCGGGCGCAATGGTGGACCCTCTGATCAGTGGCATGTGCTATGTTCACTTGCAATGTGGATTTTCAGGGAAATGTAGGAGGAGACGCCGTCTGTTCCCTCACACTCTTAAATCACTAATGAATAAGATGTCTCCTTTTGTCCTCAGAACTATCTCTAGATTAAGCACAGACAGTTAGGCCACCTCCTTTCTTGGACCCCTCAGCTTTGCTTTAGAGCTGCTATCGATACTTGTATGGCAGGGCTCTTACCTTTGTTCCAGAACTCTGTATATGTTTTGTCTCCTGAATGGATTTTCACAAAATACAGTTTAGTATAAATGAATAAGTGTTTATTGAATGCCTCCCAAGGAACTAGGAGCTGGGTCACAGAGGTGACTCTGTACTTTGGATCTCATGACAGGACCGGGCCCCGAGCCACTCATTTATTCTTTTAACAAGTACAGGGCCAGGCAGCCTCAAGGTGTGAATAGTCTAATAGGGGAGGGAGACAAGTACACAGGTTAACCCAAATGTCCCGGACACCTCCAACTCTGTTGGTCAAGGGTGCTCACCCTGACATTGGCTGCTCAGCAGAACCCAGCCCCACCTGCAATCTGTTGGTGTCTCCAAGTCTCCAGGAGAGAGCTCACTACCTCTCCTTGACCTCCATAAGAAACCGGCTTCCCATTAGGCTGTGTTCCCAATTCTTGACTTACCATTGCACAAAGATTTCAACACCCCATCTGGAATACTGAGGACACCAAAGGTCTTAAAAGGATATGAAGAAATAATGAGCACTGAGAATCTAATTTTTCTCAGGCAGTGAGATTCCCAGGTTGGACAGGAGGAGAAAAACCATAAACTCCATGAGTTAAGAGACTTATCTGTCTTGTTCATCTTTGTATCCCCAGCTCCTACCATGGTATGTGGCAAATACACCTGATACTGAATGAACAAGAGGATGCATGAGAATGGATTTATTAAATGATTTCTTCCCTATAAACTCATAGGGAGATCTGTAACAGTCTGAAGAGTTGAAAATTGACACGTTAGTATAGAATAGAATGGGGTGCGTATATCTTTTTGAACTAGTGTTTTTGGTTTTTTTTGGATATATACCCAGGAGCATGCAATGTTCATAGCAGCATTATTTACAATTGCCAAGATACGGAAACAATCTAGGAGTTCATCAACAGATGAATGGATAAAGAAGATGTGGAGTATGTGTGTATATATATATATCTATATACACACAATGCAGTATTACTCGGCCATAAAAAAGAATGAAATAATGCCATTTGAAGCAACATGGATGGACTTAGAGATTATCATACTAAGTGAAGTAAGTCAGAAAGAGCAAGACAAGTACCATATGATATCACTTATATGTGAAGTCTAAAAAAATACAGGAAACTAGGAGCAGACTCACCGATCTAGAGAACAAACTAGTAGTTACCAGTGGGGAGTGGGGAGGGGCAATAGAGAGGTGGTGGAGTTAGAGGTACAAAGTATTGGGTGTAAGGCAAGCTACAGGGATGTATTGTACAACATGGGAAATATAGCCAATATTTTATAATAACTGTAACTTTAAAAATAGTATAAAATAAAAAATTAAAAACAAATTAAAAAAAAGAAAAGAATAGAATGGGCTTGGGATCATTCTGCCTTGAGAACAGGTTATGGAGCAATTAAATAAACATTTTTTTTTTTTTTTTTTTTTTGTGGTACATGGGCCTCTCACTGTTGTGACCTCTCCCGTTGCGGAGCACAGGCTCCGGACGCTCAGGCTCAGCGGCCATGGCTCACGGGCCCAGCCGCTCCGCGGCATGTGGGATCCTCCCGGACCGGGGCATGAACCCGTATCCCCTGCATCGGCAGGCGGACTCTCAACCACTGCGCCACCAGGGAAGCCCTAATAAACATATTTTTAAAAATTAAAAATATGATTTTTAAAGAAATGCTGGATGTCATTTGTTCCTCCAGCTCCACTGTCACCTTTTCCAACTTTGCTCTCTGCTGGGAGAGGCTGGACTTTAGGCCTCCTTAATGACTCCCTTGTCTTCTGGCTTCTCCCTGGGGGTCCTGGTAGGAGGCAAAGTGAGTGCAGAGGGTGAGGTCTGGGCATTTTCCCCACTGGCTCTCTCCCTGAGTGGTGCCCCTGAGCTGTCTGTATCTATGACTCTTCTTTCCTTTTGTAACCACTTTCCCCTGTCTCTTCAGACCCCTCTGTTACTAGCCCTGGGTATCACCCCTTGTGATTTCCTTGTACCTTGCCCACACTTTTGAAATAGTTCCTATATTAGACCATCTTCAAATTATCCTAATTCAAGTGTGCCATCTGTTTCCTGGTTGCAACTGGAGAAAATAGGTGCAGGTCCTCATGTCTTGAAAACCTGTTTAAGGTTTCTCCCGGTTTCTCCATCTCCTTCGTGTTTTAATAGTTTCTTCCACCAAATATGTCAGTCAAGATGGAGAGGCTAGTTTATTTTTATGGATAAATACACACTAATCTGGGGAAAAAGGCACTGTTATGTCATCCAGACACATACCATCACACACAAAATGACTTAATTTGGTAACAGCCCATGTAGGGGGCAGCTTGCTCTTCATCTCAAGAGAAAGCGAACCTGGAAGTGAGAGGTCCCTTTATTGTCTCCCGACTGGACTTCTCTGTCTTATTTTGGCTTCCCGCAAAGCAGAGCTTGAGACAAGGATTTGGGTGTCTTTGGCTTATGGTGGGAGGACCCTCAGAAGAAAGAAGGAAGCAGGGTACCACTGAGAAAGTGCAAAGCAAAGATGTGGTCCCAGCTGAAATCTGGCCTCAGCCTGATCCCCAGGGAGCTCTGGAGCATAAAGTGTACCACAGAGCTGGGCCCACTTTGAGGCAAAGGTGTTGCCTTTGTACCCCTGTGTCCATCAGTTATTGGCTGTGGGCTGACTCTGGGGAAGGGCTGTCATCTGGGGTCAGGTGGCTGCTATTCTGCTGAAGCCAATTCTTTGAAGAAGGGGGCAGCTGTGGGCCAATATTCACAGCAGCTGTGGGGCGTGGGAGCACCGGCCTGGCAAAGAGCACCTGGGCAGGGCCCCATAGTGTGGACTAACCCCCCTTAGCCTTGTTCAGTGAGTACAGAACTACCATTGCTTTCACTTCACTGGTCAACACATACTTTTATCCTCTCCCTCCTCTCTCCCTCTCTCCTCCCCCCCCCTCCTTTTATTGTTTTTTAATAAATGTTTAGTGAGCTCCTGCTATGTAAGGACCAATGGGATATCCGAGAGAGATGAAAAACATGGCTGCCTCTTGGAGGCTCTTCCTGTCTCATTGGGATGACGTGACCTGCCATAGTAGGCAATGTGTGAAGCCATATTTAATTGCATGTTCACTCGTGTGGCTGAGAGAACGAGTACCCCAGGAGCTGAGAGAAAGCAGCGATCAGTAAGGACTGAGATCATCATAGCGGATTTAAAGGTGAAATCAGTTTTGAAGTAATTGGTGCCAAAAATGGCGCCCAGAATCTCCATCCCCCCTCCCTGGGCTCTTCCTTCTCAAGCGATACTGATGGAAAACAAATGCTGTGTTCAGTTCACATCCCTATTTAATTCGATTCCTTTTAGGCCACACAAAGTTTCTGTTTCAGCAAAAGCCTCCATAGTGGCAGCTCTGCAGATACCTTCTTGTTCTGCTCCAAAGCAATGGGGCGGGGACAGATCGTGGTAGAGTGCGGTGGAGACTGTGGCCACCCTGCCCGAAAGACACAAATGCGGCCTTTCAAGGCCGGGGCTGTAACTTAATCTCTCTTTCAGTTCTATTTGGGGGATGAAACCAGGTGGAAAAGCGAGGGGGGGAGGATATTGTGGCAGTTTTGACCTATTCAGGGAGTGTGGAAAAAGGAGTCTTTCTTCACCTGGGAAACAAATGTGCAGTTAAAGAAAATTAAAGTATAGTAGTTGTACCATATTACATAAGTTATAGGTATATAATATAGTGATTCACGTTTTAAAGGTTACACTCCATCTATAGTTATTATAAAATATTGGCTATATTCTGCATGTTGTACAACATATCCTGTAGCTTATTTTATACCTAACAGTTTGTACCTCTTAATCCCCTACCCCATACTGCCCCTCCTCCCTTCCCTCTCCCCCTTGGTAACCATTATTTGTTCTCTCTATCTGTGAGTCTGCTTCTTTTTTGTTGTATTCACTACTTTACTGTCTTTTTAGATTCCACATGTAAGTGATACCATATAGTATTGAATAAATGTGCACTTTTGATGCTACCCATGTTTGTCTCTGTCCGTCTCTCCATTTAGGGCCTCTGCTTTGGGCCCTAGACCTCAGGCCAGGTCGATCAGAGTTGGAATACGGAGACCAAATCCTTGGGCAAAGCAACAGGACGTTTCTCCAGGTTCTCTGGCTCAGTCCCACTGAATGTGTAATCAGCATCTCCAAGTCACAAAATGTCGGATTGGAGCTGCTGTAATTGGAAAGAAGGGAAATTGTCACGTGGTTCTTGTCCATGGCAGTGCTCCTGAAAGGTTTCCTGTTTGACGTTTTATTTGCATTAAAAATAAAATTAGCCAGCATCTCCAAACTGGAGAGGATTCAGTGTGTGTGTGTGTGTGTGTGTGTGTGCGCTTCATAGGTTGAGGGCAGTGTGGTGGGAGCTTCCATACCACAACACCGCCCTCCTCAACAGCAGCCACTCCTCAACATGATCCTTGTGTTTGCTTGGCAAAATCCAGGATTGGAAAAACAAAAGGTTTCCTTGCCAGATTCCATTAATTTCAGCAGCAGCAGTAGCAGCAGCAATCTGGTTCTGTCGGGTGAACGTTGACAAGAACAGCCAGGAGTGAGGTCTGGGAGTCTTTTGGGGTCTTTTTCAGTGAAAGTCTAGGCTCTCTCTTCCCATCTTTTCTTTTCCATAAGAACACGTGGTCACGATGACAGGAGGATGGGCAGAGGAACTGGCAACATCCCATGAGTGGGTGAGAGGACGTGGGTGCTCTGGGAGGGAGCTGAGATGTGGAAGAAATGGACAGTGTGGGCTTGTGGCGGGAGTGTCCCCTCTGACCCAGCCAAGGGAGATGTCAAGGGTCACTCCTCACCTGCTGGGGGCTGGAGAGTGTCCAAGGGGGCCTGGTGCTGAACTGTGAGGCCATGGGATAAATCCCAAGGTGTCTGCTCTCTGGGGTCACAGCACATTGCCTGGAAAACAGGAGCTGCCTGGTTATAAAGGGTGACCCAGAGTGAGCAGGAATGGGGCTGGGGAATTTCCACTGGTTCCATGGTGAGGTTGGCTTGTGTGTGACCTGCTTGGAATTTTTTAGGAGTCCTGTAAGCAGACTGGAGATGCCCTCTCAGGGGTAGGGCCCTAGAAGCTGGTCCTGCAGTTTGATGATGATCCTGGACAAGGGGTTATTTCGCTCAGTCTTTTTTTTTTTTTTTTTTTTTTGCGGTACGCTGGCCTCTCACCGCTGTGGCCTCTCCTGTTGCGGAGCACAGGCTCTGGACGCGCAGGCTCAGCGGCCATGGCTCACGGGCCCAGCCCAGCTCCGCGGCATGTGGGATCTTCCCAGACTGGGGCACGAACCTGTGTCCGCTGCATCGGCAGGAGGACTCTCAACCACTGCGCCACCAGGGAAGCCCAGTCTTTTTTTTTTTTTCAGTTGTGTTTTCTTCCTGGCCTTTTCTTAGGTTTTATGATCCGGGGAAAAACTTTATGGAATTAGGAGGATCAATGAGTATGTGACCATCCTAGTGAGCTCATTGGATGGTCACCAGCCCTCCCAGGGAAGGTGCATGGAGCCTGGAGAGCTGGACTGGCTCACGCTCAGGTGTAAAGAGCTCCTCATCACCCTGTCGGATTAGATCACTTTCCTGAATTAGCAAGTTCATCACAGCTCTTCTACATGGACCGTGAGGGTCCAAGGGTTATTTACAAAAAAACAGCCAGCAAAGGCAACACCCCGCCCTGCATCCCCCCAGATGTCTCACAGCCCTCTGACAAAGCGCTAAGTCATTCTGACTGTGATGCTGAGGGTGATGATGAAGCAGCTTCACTTACTGAGTCTTTGCTGTGGTACCTCGCCCTGGGCCAAGTGCTGGACTGCACTGTCACGTTCAGTCCTCTGTCATTCCTGGGAAGGCATACTTATATTTTCTTAAAAACTTTTTTTAATTGAACTATAGTTGATTTACAGTATTGTGTTAGTTTCAGGTGTACAGCAAAGGTGTACAGGAAAATATATTCTTTTTCATATTCCTTTTCATTATGGCTTATTACAGGCTTATTACAGGATATTGAATATAGTTCCTTGTGCTATACAGTAGAACCTTGTTGTTTATCTATTTTATATATAGTTGTTTGTATCTGCTAATCCCAAACTCCTAATTTATTCCTCCCCCACCCCCTGGCATGGTTATCTTTACAAATGAGAAAGCTAACTTGAAGACCTTAATCTGCCCAGGGTCACGTAGAACTGGGACTTTAACCCAGATTTGTCTACCTGTTTGTTTGTAAGTTCTGTTGGAGCCCCCCAGAGAGGGCAGGGTCCTGGTGCTGAGGCCCCTCTGCTCAGCCAGGTGAGGAAGAAAGGAGCAAGGTCCAGCCCCCGAGGTCCTCCCTACAGGTGTGACGTCCTGGAGGGGAGTCAACCCACTGAGCATCATGCCAGTGCTTGAAGCTGAAGACCGCATCTGGGTTCCTCATTCTACCTGCTTCCAGGATATAGATTTCCTTTTTTTTCCCATTTAAATTTTATTTTATTTATTTTTTTATACAGCAAGTTCTTATTAGTTATCTATTTTATACATATTAGTGTATATATGTCAATCTCAATCTCCCAATTCAAGGGTATAGATTTCTTGTGTGTGTGTGTGTGTGTGTGTGTGTGTGTATTTGTGTGTGTGTGAGAGAGAGAGAGAGAGCGCAAAGGAAGGCATGATGCCTTGGGATAGATGATTTGGGAAGTCCCGGTGGAATGGATTAAGGGGGTCAAAGGTTTTTGCTCATGCTTTCTGCATATGTGTGAAGGACTAAAGAAGGGATAGAAAGGGGCTGAGACTGGGCAGAAACAGCCTGGTAGCCATAACTATTGTCTGGAATTCTAAGACCTAAGAATTGTAGGAAAGAGCTTGTCTGTTGCTGTCTGGTGCTTTGACATGTACCTGTCGACTGAAACAATATGCACAACCTGAAATTTGAGAATTATGTTTAATTAGGCAGACTTTCTGAGGACTTCAAGCCCGGGAGGCTTCTTGTCACAAGTGAAAGTGTGGGATTTATGCTTCTTTGCATTCTCCAAGTACATAGTAGGGCTTGATAAATGGTGGTTAAATTGAGATTAGTGAAACTTGGCCCACTAGAATATAAACTCTACAAGGTAAGGAATTTGTCAGTTTTGTGCATGGCTATATACCTCAGAGCAGTACCTGGCACATAGTAGATGCTTAATAAAATGTTACTGAATGAATCCCGTAGCTACAGACTTAGAAGCTCTATCAATGACCTGAATCTTTCCCTTACTAAGGCCTCTATTCTTCTGTCTGTATAATGTAAGGGCCTGCCTGTCTCTTTCAAACTGGAGAATCTTTTCTAAATCCAGCCACAAGAATCCTAGGTGAAAATGGCTAGTGAGAAGCTAAAGGCTAAAATCACACTTTATAGTCCCTACTCTGGGAAAGGTGGGTACCCCTGTGTAGACCACCACGATGTAGGACCTCATACCCCTTCACTGCTGATGGGCAAGTTTGGTGACGTTTCCCTATATCCCTACGGATGTTTCCATCGATTACCTCATCTCCTTCCATGGGGTGATGGTCAATTTTACATGTCAACTTGTCTGGGCTACAGTACCCAGTTATTTAGTCGAACCCTAATCTAGGTGTTGCTGTAAAAGTATTTTGTAGATGTGGTCAACATCTAGGATCAGTTGACTTTAAGTAAAGGGAATTACTCTTAAAAATGTGTGTGTGCCTCATCCAATCAGTCAAAGACTTTCTGAGCCAAAACTGAGGTTTCCCAGGGAAGAAGGGATTCTGCCTCTAGACTCAGCACCAACTGCTGCTGAGTTTCCAGCCTGCTGGCCTGACCTACAAATTTCAGACTTGCCTGTGCTATGGATTTTTTGGTCTTGCCAGCTCCCGTAATTGCATGAACAAATTCCTTGAGATAAATCTCTTTACACACACACATACACACATATTCCATTACTTCAGCAAAAAAGACACATGGGTCTTTTATGTAGGTCCTATTAAATCATAAATTCCTAATTCCATAGGGAGAGATTGTGTTATTATTACTCAATAATTACATTCATTGAGCTGTGCAGCTTGATAAGTTCCGTAATAAAGGGACATTCTACCCTGTGCTCTATGCTTTAGAGCCAAAGTGGGGAAGAGCATGGCTGTTTCTCTCAAGGGACTTACATTACAGTCGAGAAATACTGCACCCCACTTTCTCCTATTCTTTTTTTAAAAAATACATTTATTTATTTATCTATTTTTTGGCTGCGTTGGGTCTTCATTGCTGCTTGCGGACTTCTCTAGTTGTGGCGAGTGGGGCCTACTCTTCATTGTGGCCCGTGGGCTTCTCATTGTGGTGGCTTCTCTTTGTTTTGGAGCATGGGCTCTAGGCGCGCAGGCTTCAGTAGTTGTGGCGTGTGGGCTCAGTAGTTGTGGCACGTGGGCTCGGTAGTTGTGGCTCACGGGCTCGGTAGTTGTGGCTCACAGGCTCTAGAGCACAGGCTCAGTAGTTGTGGCGCACAGGCTTAGTTGCTCCGCAGCATGTGGGATCTTCCTGGACCAGGGCTCTAACCCATGTCCCCTGCATTGGCAGGCAGATTCTTAACCACTGCGTCACCAGGGAAGTCCTCTCTTATTCTTTGATATCTCCTCTTAGAGCCTTTATACTTTTACTGGGAGGGTCTCTGTCTGCTCGAGAGGTGAGGAATTTGTCTGCCCTGAGATAGAAACCTGCTGGAGATGGTTGAGCAAGTGGGAGTCTGAGGGAGTGATGATGTAAGGGCACGTTTGAATGGACTGGTTTAACATTTGCCTTCTGCTTTCAGTTCAACTCATTTATGACTGCCTCACTGGGGCGTCTCACTCTTGTCTTCTAGAATTTCACACAACGGACTACGACACAAAGTTCTGAGATGCCATGCTGGAGCACGAAGCAAGTGTTAAGGGATACGATGAAGGGAGCTAGCTCTGACAGGCAAGCCTTCTCAGAGGCACCATTATAACTGAGATGATGACTCACCTTTGGCCAGAGGTGCAAAGGTGGGAGTAGAGACTGTTCCGGGGAGAGTGGCAACAGCTCCAGGGAAGGCACAGGGACAAAGAAGCCTGAGGCACATTCACACAGCTTTGAAAACATGTTTAATTTTCAGCTTAGTTGATGCATGGGTTGAAAGGAAAGAAGGAACACTGAGTAGGATGTGGACCTGAATAGGAAAAGAACTGAATTTCAAGATCAGACTTGGGATCATCAATAGAACAGAATAATGAAACTTTAGGAAAGCGTGTTATTTCCCATTTCAGTTCAATGTGTTACACGGCTTTGACACGCTTAGTGATTACTCTGTAGTAGGATGGGTAGGATAGTGCGTCTGAAAAACACAAGATGCAGCCACAAGCTTAAGGAGTTTATAGTCGTCCTGAGGTGATAGGTCTTGCGTTTAACATTCGTTTGAGAAGCTTTCATTCAGTGTCTGCCATACTTCAGAAACTGTTGGAGCATGGAACATTAAATCTGGGTGTGTTGCTGCCCTCAAGGAGCTTACAATTGAGTGAGAGAAGACAGAAAGGTAAACTATTTTTTATACCTCAGTGTTTAAGTGCTGTGATGGAGGAATCATATTGGTGATTTGGGAGTCCAGAGGGTTGACTTGAGGGGGTAGGAAAGAAAGACTCTCTGGAGGAGTGTGTTTGTATTTAAATGGCAGAGACTTGAGCCCATTTAAGAGACAACGTGATGGAAAGGAGGCAGCAGAGAGGGAGAGACTCAAGACGGGGGGTGGGTGGGGTGATGGATGATGAGGGGTGGGACCCAGAGCCGGGTGGAGGATCTGCCTTGGACAGAAGGGATGCCTCAGAAGGAAGGAGGAGAGGACAGGCGAAGGTAGAGACAGGTTAGTTGTGAGGAGGAGACAGAGGGAGCATGTGCCCTAGGTTCTCAGTATTTTTAGTGCAGAAGTAGGCAAGACTGAGATGGAGTGAGGAGGAAGGTGGTAGAGGAAGATTTTGAGGTGAGAGAAGATACCCAGAAAGGTGGGTGAGGAGAGGAGAGGAAGGGCATGGCGGCAGGGTTGAGGTTGGGAATCCATGGTCTCAATGATCATGTAGCTTCCACTGGCCGCCCTCAGCAGCTTGGCTGCAGGATCAAGGGAGTTTTACTCTCGAGGAAAACAGCGAGGAAGTGACTACATGCATAGATTGTGGGGTGTTTGTTAGAAAGGGAAGAATGTGAAGCCAGATGAGAGGTGATACATGGGGAGACATTTATTTTGTCACAGACAGAAAGTATCCATGAGATGAGAAAACAATAAAAGTCAACTGAGGAAAAGAAAGATAACAGATTGTGCTCATGTTCTCAGAGTAAGTGATTGGCTTTTCAGATGGAAGGTTTTGGAAGGCGGGGTGCAGATTTGAAGGGGTCAGAGTCAATCGAATAGAACGGGCCAAGGACTATCAGGATGCAGTGTGCAAGGGTTGTCCTTCTATCCAGGAGGGCTCTCTAGATGATGGCAGGACCAAGATGGAGAGTAAGACAGCTGTATAAATAAGGGGAGTGACAGTGAGGTCAGAGCAAATGACCTCCCTTCCTCTCTTCCTCCTGAGGGCTGTCATCGACAGACTCCTTTTCCTGCCCCCTTCATTTACCCGTTTACCTGCTGTTTAATTCTTTAGCCCCATTTTAATGGAAAACACTTATCTATGATGGTAAGGCCAGATTTCAGAGGACCCAGAAAGAGGTGGAGGGAAGTCAAATGAGAAGGAAGGTCAGGGAAGGGGCCTGGCAGAGGTGAAGGCTCATCTGGCCAAGAGGGAGGAGCTGGGGTGTGAGATGTTTCTGAGGTGCTGCAGTCCCCTGAGAAGATAACACTTCTTGTCTCTTGTGGGACAGTGGATCCTTGCGCTTTTGCTTAAAGTTCCCGAGAGAATCTTAGAAATGGTGCTTTGGGCCTTCGTAGAGCTCAGACTTGCCTAGGTGGAGGGCTTGCTGTGGCCTGAAGCAGGATGGAAGACACTGGGGTTTTCAGTGCTCTCTGACCTTGGCCAAGGTCATCCCTGAGCCAAAAGGGAGGATGAAATTGGCTGGTGCCATGATGGGAGAAGTGGGCACTCCTGGGCATCCAGGTTGGTAGTGATTGGCCCCAAGTGACTGAATGGGTTGACTCAACAAACCTTCAAGGCAACATTTAATCAGTTGCTGAAGGTGGTGGCTCAGATGGAAAGTGTGGTGGGTCATCAGGCTAAAATCATCAAAGAGGAGTTTCTGGGGTGTTGGGGCCATTAAAAATGGATGCCTTTCTACAGCCTGGGAGTGGAGTTGGAAGTGGGTTGAGCTCTGCAAGGGGTGGTGCTTTAGAGCGGTCAAAGACTGGGTCCTATGCAAGGACCACTGAGTTCCCTATTTGGCTTCCGGCAGCTACAACATTGGGTACGGGGTGAGGGCATGTGGCAGGCTTCTTCAGGGGATAGCAATGGGCTTAATGAGTTGTTTATTCAGCAGATAAGCAAAGTCTTGGCTTCCTTGCTGGTTTTGTGGGTGTTCAGATGTCTTATTGCTCAATCCCAATCTGCCCACTTGCTTTCACGGCAGGTACAGGTTGGCTGCTACATTCAACCACCCCTGGAAGCCTTGGTAAGCAGAATGATGGACCTGGGCTGCTCCCCATGATTTTGTTTGCATCATTGGTTCCTACTGAGACTAGCTAAGTCCCTTTTGTTTGTGCCTGGCAGACCATGATGGGGTATTCCTATCTAGCAAGGAAATCCTCATTAGTTCTGCCTTCAGAAATGATTCTATTCTAAGCCATCCATCCTTAGATCTGCAGAGCAAATGGTAGATGGGATGGGACTGGGGTGGGAGCAGGGGAGAGAGAAGGCTTCACAGCTATGGTGAGAAAGATGAAAAAGAGGGAGTGAGAAGACACCTTCATGCCATTTCTTTGATGAGGACACTGTATGCTAAGGCTTAGACCAAGGAAGCAGAGGAATGAGCTGTAGCTCCTGGCCATCTTATGTCCTGCTTTTCCTCTGCCCCCAATGACCCCTTCCTTCTCTGCAATGGTGTCTCAACATCCCGAAACGTTTCCTGTTTGGGGGCAATTCCCACATTGTATAAAGGTCCCTGCTACCCGCTTTAGAAGTTGAAGTGGGGCAGGTTTGCCCCGTCCTGCTCCCTGGTATCTGGGCACAGGCAGGTGATGCATTCTTGGACAACTGGATGCTTCCAACTCTCTGGTAATGGAATTAATAAGCAGGGGCAATGCATATTCAGTGATAGGAGAGGTACCTGGGGCCATAGGCCAGACTGTGCCTGTGGGTGGGTTGGCTGCCCCTACGCTGCCTGGCCTCCTTGTTCTGCCTGTTGGCTGCTTCTCTTGTATTTCCATCACCTCTACGAGCTCTCAGTTATCCTTCCAATAAATCTCTTTCCCATTGAAGTTAGAGTTGCTTTCTGATTTTGGCAGCTGAGAATCCTGACTGAGAAGCATTCCCCACGAACCCACAGAGTTCCTTCTACCTTCTCTTAAATTCAGAAGCCCTTGGTATATGTTGCTGTTTGAGTTGGGTTTAGAAATCTTGTCTTCCTGTGTTACAAGCTCCTTGAGAAAAGGGATCATGTGAAATTTTTCTTTCCCAAGAGTACCTATGTCATTTTGTTTGCTCCGAAATATTTACGGAATGATGAACAAATGAATGATTATGTGGTTGAGTATGTGTATTAGCTACCTATTGAGGCACAATAAATACCCCAGAACTTAGTGGCTTAAAACAGCAATAACTATTTATTATCTCACACAGTTACTAGGAGTTAGGAATTTGGAGTGACTTAGCTGGGTGGTTTTCTCATGTGTTTTCAGTTAAGATGTTGGCTGGGGCTTTTGAGTACTGGACTAGATCTGGAGAATCTTAACACCAAGGTGGTTCGCTCAGGTGGCTGGCAAGTCAGTGCTGGCCGTTGGCAGGAGCCCTTAGTTTCTATCCATGTGGACTTCTTCACTGGGTTACTTGAGTACCCTTCCAACATGGCAGCTGGCTTCCCCCAAAGCAAATGAACCAAGACAGAGCAAAGTACATGTTACGATGCCTTTTATGATTTAGCTTCAGAAGTCACACTCCTTCATTTCTGCAATATCCTATTGGTTACACACGCCCAGTCTATTTGGTGTGGGAAAGGTCTATATAAGAGCACCATCTTGGGGGCTGTCTGCTGCTACATAGCTCACGAAGACACTAGGAATGGATTTCAGGGTCAGGGCCTACCTCAGTCAGATACTTTGGCGATCGTAGGGGAAGCTAAAAATGATGTTGGCCAAACCGGCTCTGAAGATTAGTGTTTGCTTGGTCTCGCCCAGGGGTCTTCACTTTCAGTTTCCTGATGTGATGAATGACCCACCCCACCCACCTTGGTGTCCATACTCTGATCATCAGAGGCCTGGAGGTGGGGCGGGGGAGGTGAGGTGGGCAGAGTTGGGAGGCTTCAGTTGGAGGAACCTTACCCAAGCCTCTCATTTCCACAAACTTTCCTCATCGTTTATTCCTCTTGTGATCACACTAAGTTCTAGCTTCTTCTCTTGCTGTTTGGCTCTAGGAAGGTGGAGTGGGTTGAATCCCCAAATTCACATCCACCTGGAACCTCAGAATGTGACCTTATTTGGAAATAGGTTCTTTGCAGATATAACTAAAGTAAGGATTGAGAACATATTGGATGAGGGTGGGCCCTAATTCCAGTGAAAGTGTCCTTGTAAGAGACAGAAAAGGGCGAGGACACAGAGAGGGAGGCAATGTGATGATGGGGACAGAGATGGGAGTGATGTGTCTGTAAGCCAAGGAATGCTGAGCATTGCCTGCCAGGAGAGAGGCAGGGAAGTTTCTCCTTCAGAGCCTCCAGAAGGAAGCGATGCTGCCCACACTGCTTTTGGACTTATGGCCTCCGACATCGTGAGAGAATAAATTTCTGTTCTTTTAAGCCACCCACGTTTGTGGTGATTTGTTACAGCAGACCTAGGAAACTAATACAGAAGGGGAGAGAAAATACAGTCTTTGAAAGATCTTCCAAGCCTGACGGTGCTTCAGAACTAGTCATTGAAGCAGGAGCAGGGTTGAGGCAGGTGGTCTGAGGGGAGGGAGGGGTCTTTCTTCACAACCTGGAAAACCTCAGGGCAGCCTGTTCACCTCTGGCCTCCCCACCCCCAATGGTGCTCTGCCTGGGAAAGACCCTGGGATTGTTGACACTTTGGGGTGGGGTGGAGGTGCGGCCAGAGGGCCTTGTATCTGAACAGGTAGAGTGGGAAAATGGGACCTGTCCTAACCAATGGCCCATTCATTGACTTAATCAACAATTCACTCATCGATTAACTAGTTAACTAATTAATGGATTAACTAATTAATTGGAAGCAAAGCTGTGTGGTTTCTTTCTTCCCTTTTCTCTAGTTGATTCCTATACTCTGCCAGCATCAAATGCTTCTCCTAAAACTGAAGCCTTTCCAGCGAGGTGGAAAGAATCTGCTACACTAATTCACACTAACGTAGCAGACTGTTATTAGTGATCAAATGGCTTTTTCCTCAACAGGGTATTTGAATTTTAAAAGTGAGATCCGGAAAGCTCAGTAATCGCTCTCTAGCGCTGGTGATGTGATCAAGGGAGGACTTCTGCTGAATACAGCTCATCCCACAGCAATGATTCTGCCTGAATCCGTCATGACAAGCTAAGGGAGTGGGTTTCTCTGTGCCGTCCGAGGTGGCATAGGATGGGGTTTGGGGACAGGAGAAAGGGAGGGAACCCTCTCTGCCCTTGGGCAGCTTTATACCCAGTTCCGTAGGAGAAGGCTGGAGGCGGGGCAGCTTAGCCCAGGGCTTCCTCCTTGGATGGAATTGACCTTGAGGGGAGCAGTGTTTTCCCCAGTCCGTTCCTCTGGGGCTCTTTAACGCCAATCTGAACAGTCTGGAAATGGAATCCCTGGGATCCCTCCCCATCATCATTAGTATAATAAACTCCAGGATTGTAGCCTCGGAGCCTCGGGCTTCAGGAATGCAGCCTCTAATTACCTCGCTTCTAAATGCTCCTGGTAATGGATGATGAGACCTCGTACATCGGACCCGTTAAATTGTGTGACTCGGCAGATGACATGCTCAGACTTGGCATAGAGAGAGAATGTGAACTCTTTGGGAATTGATAACTTTTAGAACAAATAGGAAAGCGCCAGAGAAGCCTCTGGAAGGGGGAAGTTAAATCAGTAAAGTCTTGGACCTCGCGTTATTTTCCATGACCACCTCCCTTTACTGCCCACCTGGCCCCATGGTACAGGGATCAGAGCCTGGAGGCTGTAGGGATGCCCAGGCACTCTGCACGCTGGATGTGGGGGATGAGAAGTGCTGGAGACGAGACCACGCAGGGTCTCTGTCCTCTAGGTGTTTATGTCTGGTGAGGGGCAGATCCCCACACATCTGTTTCATGGGCCACACTGGGACCCATTCTACAGAGTTACAAACTGAGGATCTGGGGCTTAATGGAGACTGAGTAATCTTGCCACGGGGCATGGGGAGATTACGGAAGGTGTTATAGGAAAAGATTATTTGAATTGCTCATTAAAGAATGCACAGGATTTGGGCAGGCTGAAGGGAAAAATGAGGGAGTGACCAAGATGCCTCCTTAGGAAGGAGGCCGTGAGCAATGTGGCGGGTCGTTAGGTGAGGGGGCAGGTGAAAGGGGAGGGAGAAAATGAGAGGGTGGCACTGTTTCCAGGAAGCTGGGGCAAGGCTGTGAGGCCAGATTCATTCCTTTTCTCAAGGGAACATACATGAGCAGGCCTCACCAGTAACACTGGCTGCCTCACCAAACCCTGGGGTTGTGCCTCTGAACAGAGAGACTGGTCCAGGTGGGGCCTGCCGTGTAGGGCAAGGGGCCTGAGTTAGCTCAGTGCTAACTGAGTACAGCTCAAACCAGCTGGATGGCTTCAGAGCTCCCAGGCACTACTCCTCCACTCTCTTTCCTGCCATGTCCTTGAAGAGGGACTCGGGTCTGTGCGTGGTCATCCCTACCCCTGGTGTGATCCTCTTCTCTCCTCCCCTCTCCCCTTCCCTAGTTATGATCTGAAAGGGTCAGCCCTGGCTCCAGAGAACTTGACCTTGGGGTGAAAACCCAGTGGCAAGGAGGTTTTTGCAGGCGGACTGCAGCTGGCCATGTGCTGGTCTGGGGCAAAGCGCTCCCTGGGGCCTGTTCTGTCTGCGTAAATGGATATGTGATGTGGCACATCCCAGCAGCCCGGGATGGGCTGCTGTCTAAGCTCAGAGGGGCCATGGGGCTCTCGCCAGCCTCCCCTCGACCGTCTCTTCCTTCTTCCTGCTGCCTTTCATTCATTCGCCAGGCCCTGACGGCTTCCAGAGCTCCTTATACATTTGCTATGAATCTTTATTTCCAGATTAGCCACCATGTACACAACATGGAACGTCTCTGATTTGAGGAGCAAAAACAGTGATTACTAGATTGGTTCTCTCGCAGAATGTGGAGGAACAGACAATGCCACACAATTTCCGTTTGTATAGCGTCTTTCAAACCACGCAATGCCCCGGGCACAGCGCAGAGTTGCTGTAAATAATACAATCGTCGAGATGAACATTCTAAACATCTTTGCATCAAGCTTCATTTCGTCCTGCCATACCGGGCTCTGGAGGCTAGAGTAAAAGAGAGGGGGCTGGTGCAGCCCAGACCCGGGGGGAAGCCAAAGGGGTGCGGCTGGAGGAGTGGCGGAAGGTAGATGGGGGACCGCGGTCTGGAACAGCTGAATTTAAATGAGAGCAGGAAACAGGGTACAAAGCAGGGAGAGGTCGGCGGAGGTTGGTCCTGGAGAGCGAGCAGGGGCCCAAACAGGGTCAGTCTGCTCCGGAAGGGTCCGCCTCCACCTCGGACAGGACTAGGGAGAGGCAGGTAGAAGCAGGACAGGAGAGCTTTCTCCTTTTATGGAAGGCTTTAGGGCGTCTTGAACGAACACAGGGTGATAGGGCTGGCTGCGTTACTTACATAACCTGTTGCATGACTCAGTTTTGTCTCCCTGACCTCGGTTTTTCCACAAAGGGGTCCTGTCGGTTGGTCATTAAGTTCCATGGCAGGCCTGATGGTCTCTGAGCCATTGATCCTGTGGCCCCCCACGGAATCCCCCTGGTGTGAACCCATCAGGGGTTCTGGCTGCCTGCCCTCTGCCTGGGGGGAAAGGGCAGAGCCCCACCCCCTCTTCTTGCAGCAGGTGCCTCCTCTCAGCTTCCAGTGGAGCAAAACCCCCGCCTCCTGGACCCTGGACCCGCTCTGGAGAAGGGGAGGGTGAATGAATAACCAGTCCACCTCTGAATCCTCCTGTGGGACCTTGGGCAAAAGACAGCCTCTCTGACTCTCCATTGCCAACTTTAAATAGGCATAAAAAAATAGGTATGTAAATAGGATTTTGGTGAGGATTAACTGAAGGATTAACATGTCTAAGGTCCCTGGTATACTGTCTGGTACACGGTGAGTGCACAGTTAATGGTGGTTATTATGATGATGATTAGGGAACACACAGCCCTGGGGGGAGCGCTTGGGGACTGAGGGTAGGTGGCAGGGGCGCAGGGACACCCTACCCTGCTGGACCCGCCCCCCGGCGCCCGCCGTGCCTGCCTCTGGGATGGGCACCTGGAACTCACTCTCATTTTCAAGTTGCTGGAGTTTTGTTCATCAGTGCCTCCTAATTTGGGTGAAGTTCGCCATATGGATAGCAGGGAACAGTGTTGAAAAAGCTTTCACACATAGATAGCGCAGCACTTTCTCTGCTAAATGAGGACTCTCTTCCCCAGCGCAGATTTCACACGCCGATCTCCAGGGTGTTGAGTTCCCCCGTCAACAGGGGTGGAGTTGTCGAGGCTCCTGGAGCCATTGTCTCCAGCTGGCGGAGTCCTGTTACGACCCCAGGAGAAATCCCATCTTCTTTTTCCTCCCCAGGGGTGAGGGTTTTCCAGCCCTCTCAGGTGAACCCACTTTGCTTCCGAGACCCGGCTCAGCTGCCAGGCCCGGCTCGCCGGGGTCTCCCGGGGATCCCTCTGGATGCTGCTCTGGTTTCCCGTCTGGAAGGGAGCTGGGCTGTTCTGAATTGAGCCCAAGCCCCCTGTTCCCCAGCCCACGGCGCAGTCTCTAGAACTTTCTCTCCCAGCCAAGACATCTGCCACAGTGTGCTTCCCTACCGCCCGTCCCACTACTTCCTGGCCTGACTGCACCAGGATGCCTGTTCCGGTTGGTAAAAATAAATCTCTTATTTGTCTACTGGAGGCTGAACCGGTGCTGTCCTTCCCCTCCAGTGGTGGCACCTTTCTTGCAGGGGCTTCAGCCAATAGGACTGTGTTATTTCCCAGATGTCACACTGTCTGGCTTTGTCTGCTGGGATGGGACTGCAGTTAGCTAGGGGTCATGGGCAACTTGTTTGACCTCAACTTCTTCCTTAGTGATCATGATATGTGTTGGTCCTATATATTATAATCTCATATCCTACTTGCAATAACCAGGCAAGATCTGTGTGAATATACTGATTTTAAAGAGGAGGAACTAGGACTTCGTGGGTGGTCCAGTGGTTAAGACTCTGTGCTTCCAATGCAGGGGGCATGGGTTTGATCCCTGGTCACGGAACTGAGATCCCACACGCCTCGTGGTGTGGCTAAAATAAAAAAATAAAATAAAATAAAATAAAAAATAAAGAAGAGGAATCAAAGGCTCAGAGAGGTTAAGTGACTGGCACAAAATTGCACAGCTAGTTAGTGGCAGAGAGGATGTACAAACCCAGATCTCTGGACCCCAGATCTTGTGCAATTTCCATCAGCCTGTTCCCCTATCCTTGTCTTAGTGCTGACACCCTGTTGCATCCAAAGATGCCTCACACTTGGGTCAGGGGCCAAAACTGCATAGAAATACAGTTGAAGACTGAAATGTAAAGGCTCCAGGAAGAGAGTTAGAATTTTCCTAGGCTGGCTGACTTTCTGGAATGGCATCCTGTGTTAGGATAGAGAAGTGAGAGACAGTCTGCCAGCGTCTATGCCTTTGTTCCACTGGAATTCTGCCACCCGCATGGGTTTGGCTCTCCTTGGGACCCCTGCACAGCACTGCAGGGGCTGACTTCACCACCCTGAGGGAGGAAGAGGAGCTTGAAATTGTTTTTGAGATGTTTTCATTGATTTTCTTTAATGCACAAAAACATTTCCATTCCCACATGGGCTTAGTCGAGGGGGACAAAAGAAAAGATTTGACACAAATTTAGGGAGCTAGGTGGAGCTCAGGGAGGGAGCCTGAGTGCCTTGTTAATTGCTCTTCAATTTATCAGTATTTTCCCGGAGTTCCTTTGCAAAGCCCTCTGCTTAATCTCGCTGGTGGGTGAGGATTGGAAGAGGAGATGTGGCTTCCAGACCAGTTTAGGCCTGCAGCTCTGCCCCTGCTCTGTGTAAACCATAGTCCCAGAGCTGTTTTGTTTTTCTCTAAGAGCATCCGGCATTCCGGCTAGATTTCTACATTCCCAAAAGGAAAAAGTGGGGTAAAGTGGTGCAGTCCGTGCCCCTATGTGGGGCATAGGACCTGATAGGAGGCCTCGGTACGTAGAGTTCCGGTGTTCTTGCACCTGTAATTTACAAGGGAAACAATTTCGTACAGTGAAACTGCTGTCAGAAGTACTGATCAGGTTCCAACAGTGTTTACAAATGCCATGAAAATAAAAATAAAAGCAAAACATCATGATCAAGTTCTTAAAGAGAGCTGCCCTGGATGGGTGAGCAGGAGCAAGGAGTGGTAAGAGGGAGGAAAACGGGGAATCCCAGCCTCTGCTCCCTGTCCGCCTTCTCCTGAGGGCTGCTGGGCATTCCAGGGCCCTCAGGTGAATGTTCTCCAAAACCTCCAAGAAGACTCCTTCTCAATTTTCCTTGGTTGGCTCCTGGTTCAAGTTCTAGGACTACTGTGACAAAGTACCACAGACTGGGTGGCTTAGAACGACAAAAATGTATTGTCTCTCAGTTCTGGAGGCTGGAAGTCTGGGATGAAGGTGTCAGTAAGTCTATACTCTCTCAGAAGGCACTAGGGAAGGATCTGTCCCAGCTCTCTCTCCCAGCTTCTGGTAAGGGAGAACAGCTCCACTCTTCACGTGGCATTGTCCCTGTGTCCGTCTTTCTCTGTACAAATTTCCCCTTTTTAATCAATGAATCAATCAATTAATTATTTTAACATCTTTATTGGAATATAATTGCTCTACAATGGTGTCTTAGTTTCTGCTTTATAACAAAGTGAATCAGCTATAATATACATATATCCCCATATCTCTTCCCTCTTGCGTCTCCCTCCCACCCTCCCTATCCCACCGCTCTAGGTGGTCACAAGGCACTGAGCTAATCTCCCTGTGCTATGTGGCTGCTTCCCACTAGCTATTTTTACATTTGGTAGTGTATATATGTCCATGCAGCTCTCTCACTTTGTCCCAGCTTACCTTTCCCCCTCCCCATCTCCTCAAGTCCATTCTCTACGTCTGCATCTTTATTCCTGTCCTGCCCCTAGGTTCTTCAGAGCCATTTTTTTTTTTTTTTAGATTCCATATGTCTGTGTTAGCATAAGGTATTTGTTTTTCACTTTCTGAGTAATATTCCATTGTATGTATGTGCCACATCTTCTTTATCCATTCATCTGTCGATGGACACTTAGGTTGCTTCCATGTCCTGGCTATTGTAAATACAGCTGCAATGAACATTGTGGTACATGACTCTTTTTGAATTATGGTTTTCTCTGGGTATATGCCCAGTAGTGGGATTGCTAGGTCATATGGTAGTTTTATTTTTAGATTTTTAAGGAACCTCCAGACTGTTCTCCATAGTGGCTGTATCAATTTACTTCCCAGCAACAGCGCAAGAGGGTTCCCTTTTCTCCACACCCTCTCCAGCATTTATTGTTTGTAGATTTTTTGATGATAGCTATTCTGACTGTTGTGAGGTGATACCCCTTTGTAATTTTGATTTGCATTTCTCTAATGATTAGTGATGTTGAGCAGCCTTTCATGTGTTTGTTGACAATCTTTTTATCTTCTTTGGAGAAATGTCTATTTAGGTCTTCTGCCCATTTTTGGATTGGGTTGTTTGTTTTTTTAATAATGAGCTACATGAGCTGCTTGTGAATTTTGAAGATTAATCCTTTGTCAGTTTCTTCAGTTGTGAATATTTTCTCCCATTCTGAGGGTTGTCTTTTCATCTTGGTTATGGTTTCCTTTGCTGTGCAAAAGCTTTGAAGTTTCATTAGGTCCCATTTGTTTATTTTTGTTTTTATTTCCATTTCTCTAGGAGGTGGGTCAAAAAGGATCTTGCTGTGGTTTATGTCATAGAGTGTTCTGCCTATGTTTTCCTGTAGGAGTTTAATGGTGTCTGGCCTTACATTTAGGTCTTTAATCCATTTTGAGTTTATTTTTGTGTATGGTGTTAGGGAGTGTTCTAATTTCATTCTTTTACATGTAGTTATCCATTTTTCCCAGCACAACTTATTGAAGAGGCTGTCTTTTCTCCATTGTATATTCTTGCCTCCTTTAGCAAAGGTAAGGTGATCATGTGTGCATAGGTTTATCTCTGGGCGTTCTATCCTGTTCCATTGACCTATATTTATGTTTTTGTATCAGTACCATACTGTCTTGATTACTGTAGCTTTGTAGTATAGTCTGAAGTCTGGGAGCCTGACTCCTCCAGCTCCGTTTTTCTTTCTCAAGATTGCTTTGGCTATTCGGGGTCTTTTGTGTTTCCATACAAATTGTGAATTTTTTTGTTCTAGTTCTGTGAAAAATGCTATTGGTAGTTTGATAGGTATTGCATAGAATCTGTAGATTCCTTTGGGTAGTATAGTCATTTTCACAATGATGATTCTTGCAATCCAAGAACATGGTATATCTCACTATCTGTTTGTATCATCTTTAATTTCTTTCATCAGTGTCTATAGTTTTCTGCATACAGGTCTTTTGTCTTATTAGGTAGGTTTATTCCGAGGTATTTTATTCTTTTTGTTGTAATGGTAAATGGGAATGTTTTCTTAATTTCACTTTCAGATTTTTCATCATTAGTGTATAGGAATGCCAGAGATTTCTGTGCATTAATTTTGTATTCTGCAACTTCACCAAATTCATTGATTAGCTTAGAAGTATTCTGGCAGCATCTTTAGGGTTCTCTATGTATAGTATCATGTCATCTGCAAACAGTGACAGCTTTACTTCTTCTTTTCTGATTTGGATTCCTTTTATTTCCTTTTCTTCTCTGATTGCTGTGGCTAAAACTTCCAAAACTATTTTGAATAATAGTGGTGAGAGTGGGCAACCTTGTCTTGTTCCTGATCTTAGTGGAAATGCTTTCAGTTTTTCACCATTGAGAATGATGTTGGCTGTGGGTTTGTCATATATGGCCTTTATTATGTTGAGGTAAGTTCCCACTATGCCTACTTTCTGGAGGGTTTTTATCATAAATGTGTGTTGAATTTTGTCAAAAGCTTTTTCTGCATGTATTGAGTTGATCATATGGTTTTTTTCCTTCAATTTCTTAATATGGTTTATCACATTGATTGATTTGCGTATACTGAAGAATTCTTGCATTCCTGGGATAAACCCCACTTGACCATGATGTATGATCCTTTTAATGTGCTGTTGGATTCTGTTCATTAGTATTTTATTGAGGATTTTTGCATCAATATTCATCACTGATATTGGCCTATAGTTTTCTTTCTTTGTGACATCTTTGTCTGGTTTTGGTGTCAGGGTGATGGTGGCCTTGTAGAATGAGTTTGGGGTTGTTCCTCCCTCTGCTATATTTTGGAAGGGGTTGAGAAGGATAGATGTTAGCTCTTCTCTAAATGTTTGATAGAATTTGCCTGTGAATCCATCTGGTCCTGGGCTTTTGTTTGTTGGAAGATTTTTAACCACTGTCTCAAGTTTAGTGTTCGTGATTGGTCTGTTTATATTTTCTGTTTCTTCCTGGTTCAGTGTTGGAAGGTAGTGCATTTCTAAGAATTTGTCCATTTATTCCAGGTTGTCCATTTTATTGGCATAGAGTTGCTTGTAGTATCTCTCATGATCCCTTGTATTTCTGCAGTGTCAGTTGTTACTTCTCCTTTTTCATTTCTAATTCTATTGATTTGAGTTTTCTCCCTTTTTTTCTTGATGAGTCTGGCTAATGGTTTATCAATTTTGTTTATCTTCTCAAAGAACCAGCTTCTAGTTTTATTGATCTTTGCTATTGTTTCCTTCATTTCTTTTTCATTTATTTCTGATCTGAAATTTATGATTTCATTCCTTCTGGTAACTGGGTTTTTTTGTTCTTCTTTCTCTAGTTGCTTTAGGTGTAAGGTTAGGTTTTTTATTTGGGTTGTTTCTTGTTTCTTGAGGTAGGATTGTATTGCTGTAAACTTCCCTCCTAGGACTGCTTTTCCTGCATCCCGTAGGTTTTGGGTCGTCGTGTTTTCATTGTCATTTGTTTCTAGGTATTTTTTGATTTCCTCTTTGATTTCTTCAGTAATCTCTTGGTTATTTAGTAGTGTATTGTTTAGCCTCCATGTGTTTATATTTTTTACAGGTTTTTTCCTGTAAGTGATATCTAGTCTCACAGAGTTGAGGTTGGAAAAGTTATTTGATACAATTTCAATTTTCTTAAATTTACCAAGCCTTGATTTGTGACCCAAGATATGATCTATCCTGGAGAATGTTCCATGAGCACTTGAGAAGAAAGTGTATTCTGTTGTTTTGGGATGGAATGTCCTATAAATATCAGTTACGTCCATCTTGTTTTGTGTGTCATTTTAAACTTGTGTTTCCTTATTTGTTTTCATTTTGGATGATCTGTCCATTGGTGAAAGTGAGGTATTAAAGTCCCCTACTATGATTGTGTTACTGTTTATTTCCCCTTTTATGGCTGTTAGCATTTTCCTTATGTATTGAGGTGCTCCTATGTTGGGTGCATAAATATTTACACTTTTTATATCTTCTTGGATTGATCTCTTGATCATTATGTAGTATCCTTCTTTGTCTCTTGTAATAGTCTTTATCTTATAGTCTATTTTGTCTGATATGACAATCACTACTCCAGCTTTCTTTTGATTTCCTTTTGCATGGAATAATTTTTTCTATCCCCTCACTTTCAGTCTGTATGTGTCCCTAGGTCTGAAGTGGGTCTCTTGTAGAGAGCATATATACGGGTCTTGTGTTTGTATCCATTCAGCCAGTCTATGCGTTTTGGTTGGAGCATTCAAATCCATTTACATTTAAGGTAGTTATCGATATATATGTTCCTATTACCATTTTCTTAATTGTTTTGGGTTTATTATTGTAGGTCATTTCCTTCTCTTATGTTTCCTGCCTAGAGAAGTTCCTTTAACATTTGCTGTAAGGTTGGTTTGGTGGTGATGAATTCTCTTAGCTTTTGCTTGTCTGTAAAGATTTTAATTTCTCCATCAAATCTGAATGAGATCCTTGCTGGGTAGAGTAATCTTGGTTGTAGGTTTTTCCCCTTCATCACTTTATATATGTCCTGCCACTCCCTTCTGGCGTGCAGAGATTTTACTGAAAGATCAGCTGTTAACTTTATGGGGTTTCCTTTGTATGTTATTTGTTGTTTTTCCCTTGCTGCTTTTAATATGTTTTCTTTGTATTTAATTTTTGATAGTTTGATTAATATGTGTCTTAGCATGTTTCTCCTTGGATTTGTCCTGTATGGGACTCTCTGCACTTCCTGGACTTGACTGACTATTTCCTTTCCCATATTAGAGAAGTTTTCAACTATAATCTCTTCAAATATTTTCTCAGTCCCTTTTTTTTCTCTTCTTCTTCTGGGACCCCTATAATTCAAATGTTGCTGTTTCTTTTTTTTTTCAGTATGCAGGCCTCTCACTGTGTGGTCTCTCCCATTGTGGAGCACAGGCTCTGGACACACAGGCTCAGCGGCCATGGCTCACGGGCCCAGCCACTTCGCGGCATGTGGGATCTTCCCGGACTGGGGCATGAACCCGTGTCCCCTGCATTGGCAGGCGGACTCCCAACCACTGCGCCACCAGGGAAGCCCATGTTGGTGTGTTTAATATTGTCCCAGAGGTCTCTGAGACTGTCCTCAATTCTTTTCATTCTTTTTTTCTTTATTCTGCTCTGCAGTAGTTATTTCCACTATTTTATCTTCCAGGTCACTTATCTGTTCTTCTCCCTAGTTATTCTGCTATTGATTCCTTCTAGAGAATTTTAAATTTCATTTATTATGTTGTTCATCATTGTTTGTTTGCTCTTTAGTTCTTCTAGGTCCTTGTTAAAATTTTCTTGTATTTTGTCCATTCTATTTCCAAGATTTTGGATCATCCTCACTATCATTACTCTGAATTCTTTTTTCGGTAGTCCACGTATATCCTCTTCATTTGTTTGGTCTGGTGGTTTTTTACCTTGCTACTCCATCTCCTGTGTGTTTCTCTCTCTCCTCATTTTGCTTAACTTACTGTGTTTGGGGTTTCCTTTGTGCAGGCTGCAGGTTCGTAGTTCCCGTTGTTTTTGGTGTTTGCCCCCAGTGGGTGAGGTTGGTTCAGTGGCTTGTGTAGGCTTTCTGGTGGAGGAGACTGATGCCTGTGTTCTGGTGGATGATGCTGTGTCTTGTCTTTCTGGTGGGCAGGACCGCATCTGGTGGTGTGTTTTGGGGTGTCTGTGACCTTATTATGACTTTTGGTAGCCTCTCTGCTAACAGGTGGTGTTGTGTTCCTGTCTTGCTAGTTGTTTGGCATAGGGTGTCCAGCACTGTAGCTTGCTGGTCGTTGAGTGGAGCTGGGTCTTAGCGTTGAGGTGGAGATCTCTGGGAGAGCTTTTGTTGTTTGATATTACATGGAGCTGAGAGGTCTCTGTGGACCAATGTCCAGAACTCAGCTCTCCCACCTCAGAGGCACAGGCCTGACAAATGCCTGGATCACCAAGACCCTGTCAACCACATGGCTCAGAAGAAAAGGGAGAAAATAGCAAGCAAGAAACATAAAATAAATTAAAATAAAATTAGTTATTAAAATAAAAAATTTTAAAAATTAAAATTGGTGGCTGCAGCAGCAGCCTTAGCATCTCATGCCTGTCTCTGGGGTCCGCGCTGATAGCCGCGGCTCACACCCATCTCTGGAGCCCATTTAGCCAGCGCTCTGAATCCCGTCTCCTCGCACACCCTGAAACAATGGTCTCTTGCCTCTTAGGCAGGTCCAGAGTCTTTCCTGGACTCCCTCCCGGCTAGCCGTGGCGCACTAGCCCCCCCTTCAGGCTGTGTTCACGCCGCCAACCCCAGTCCTCTCCCTGCGATCCGACCGAAGCCTGAGCCTCAGCTCCCAGCCCCCGCCTGCCCCGGCGGGTGAGCAGACAAGCCGCTCGGGCTGGTGAGTGCTGGTCGACACCGATCCTCTGTGCGGGAATCTCCCCACTTTGCCCTCCACACGCCTGTTGCTGTGCTCTCCTCTCCGGCCCCAAAGCTCCCGCCTCCGCCACCCACAGTGGCAAAAGCCCGCTAAGGGGCTTTCTAGCGTGTGGAAACCTTTCCTCCTTCACGGCTTCCTCCCAGAGGTGCAGGTCCCGTCCCTATTCTTTTGTGTCTGTTTTTTCTTTTTTCTTTTGCCTTACCCAAGTACGTGGGGAGTTTCTTGCCGTTTGGGAGGTCTGAGGTCTTCTGCCAGCATTCAGTAGTAGGTGTTCTGTAGGAGTTGTTCCACATGTAGATGTATTTCTGATGTATTTGTGGGGAGGAAGGTGATCTCCGCATCTTACTCCTCCACCATCTTGAAGGTCTCCTCCAAATTTCCCCTTTTCATAAGGACACCTGTTTTATTGGATTAGGGCCTACCCTAATCATATCATTTTAACTTGATTACCTCTGTAAAGACCCTATTTCCAAATAAAGTCACATTCTGAGGTAGTAAGGGTTAGGATTCCAACCATTTTTTGTGGGGGACACAATTAAGCCCTAGGAAACCCACTCTTCCCGAGACATTGTTTTCAGTAAGCTGTTCCTTAAATTTGAAAGAGAATTTACAGTCACAAACTGCTAGTGTAGTGAGAAAAACATGGGCTAGAAATTTGTGCAGGTCTGTGTTCAAACCCTGGCTCTCCAATTTACTAGCTATGGGGTTTGGGACATCCATCAATCTCTTAACTCTGTTTGCTTGTGGGAAGTTGATGGTAAAATTTCCATTTTATTGGTTAAATGTGAGGTCTGATGAACTAAAGGACCTGGAGTGGTGCCTGACACACTGTAGGTTCTCAAGAAATGGAGGCTCATCATTACTCTCCCCTTTTGTGGATGAGGAAACTGAGGCTCAGAGATAACCTAATCTAGGGCAGCATGAATGCCATCTCTCCAGACTCTGGACCCCCTCGGCCCTCCACCCCCCACCTGCCCTTATACCCCATTTCCCCTTGTTCCCTGTGTGGGTATGGTACTCACCTCACAGTATTGTACTCACTCTATATTTTTTAAACCTGTCTTCTTCCCTTGCTCCAAGTTATTTGAGGACTATGATCAACCTTATTCACTTCTTTTTGTATTTGATTTTCATTGCAGTAAAATGTACCTAACAGAAGACTGACCATTTTAACCATTTTCAAGTGTAGTGTTCAGTGGCATTAAGTACATTCGCATTATTGTGCAACTATCACCACCATCCAGCTCCAGAATTTTCTCATCTTCAGAAACTGAAACTCTGTACTCATTAAACACTAACTAACTCCCCCTAGCCTTTGTCTCTATGAATTCGACTACTCTAGGCACCTCATATAAGTGGAATCATGCAGTATTTGTCCTTTTGTGACTGGTTTATTTCACTTAGCATAATGTCTCCAAGGTTCATCCATGTTTCCACGGTTCATCCTTGTTGAAGCACGTGTCAGAATTTCCTTCTTTTTAAGGCTGAATAATGTTCCATTGTATGTGTACACCACATTTTGCTTATCCATTCATTCATTGATGGGCATTGCGTTGTTTCCACCTTTAGGCTATTGTGAATAATGCAGGTGTGAACATTGGTGTACAATTATCTATTTAAGTCACTGCTTTCAGTTCTTTTGGGTAAATACCCTGGATTAGAATGACTGAATCTAACCACATTCACCTTTGTATTCTCATGGTTGATTGCAGTACCTTTAGAATCTTATTACTTAATAAATGTTTGTTGAATGAATATAGTAAGGAACGAATGATTGAATGAGTAATAAATGAAACAAGGAACAGAAACCTGGTAAGGAAAGAGGAGGTCATTTTAACAGTGGGAGGTTCAGGTGAAGCCCATGGACCAGATTAACAGGAAGGAGAAGGGAGTGGTCAGCTTTTGCAAGAACTGTCCGATACAGTATTTGTACCGGCTCCATACACAAGCAAGAATTCAACCAAGACACTTGGCTCATGCTTTCCTCAGAGAATTCTTTCTGAACTAATGAAAGTACCAATACATTGATGCTCTTGATTAGTTACTGTGCTCGAGGACATACTGGAAAGTGACCTGGAATTCTGGACTTCAGGTAACAGCCCTCTAGGCCTCCTCACCCACAGATAAATCCGGAGTCTCCCTGGCAAGGATTCCCCACGGCTCCTTCAAGCACCTACTCCTAGGAGCTCGCTTCACGCACCTGTTCTTTGCCCCCCAGAACCCGCTACAGAAGCTGCCTGTCCTGCTCCTGTTTCATCTGACACGAATGTCATGCAGCTGAATGTGACTTTATTTGTTTTTCTTTTGTTTGGAGCTGAGGACAAGCTGCCCGTCTTCCTCCTAGCCCTGGATGCTGGGAGGCTGTGATTGGCAGTGGCCCAGGATGAAAGAAAAATGTGCCTTAGGTAGCAGATCTGCCAGAAAAATTCTGGCTGGTCTGAGCTCATCTCACCCCATTCTTGATGGCAGGAGTTTTGCATTTCTCTGGCCCACTCCCTCCTCTCATCCCTCAGCCAGCCCCTAAGAAACTCAAATCCCAGAGGCAACAGCATTGGATCTGAAGGTTTCTTCTCATTCTGTCAGCTCATCGCTCAGATTCAGCTACAAGTTTGACAAGAAGTGTACCCAGGAGGGTGGCGTCAGGGGGTGAGGATGGTGACCGTGAATGGTTTAGCCAAGGCTTACCGCTGCTGCAAACTTTATATAAAAATTGCAGGATCTCGCCAACCTTTTCTCTCTAGGTAGATAAATAAGAAGCCAGTGAGAGGAAGGACATCTTTTCTCCATCAGACCTCTGTCCCACCCAAATGAAAGCAAATGCCCATCTTGAGGCCCAGTTTCTTCCTTATTTTGCTGGTAAAGCAGGAGAGTTGGTGGGGGAGCTGCAGGGGGCTGGGGAGTGGTGAGGCAGCCCAGAGGGGAGGCAGAGGGGAGGAGGGGGCATGGGCTGGGTGAATAGGAACTCAAGAGCTCTTCTGCACAACGAGATTAGCACGATGTGAGCATTTCCATGCCAAGGTGCTAACGCAATAATACACGCGAGTTTGCCAACTTTTCAAATTGAATGTATTTGATTATTTGCTTTTAATTAGTGTGAGTTTTGGAGTATGTACAGGATTGTCAGGGATACACGCAAAGCCTCCTACAGCCCATGAAGCCTCCCCTCCGTAAAGACGAGGCCGGGATTGTTCTTTTTGAGCTGTGGAGAATGAGATTTAACAGCTCTGTTAAATGTTTTAGCCAATTTCCATTGTGCCTCTGTTTCAACCTATTGGCAAGACCAATCGAAGTGAGAAAATAAACCTCTTATCTGATCTGAATGCTGAGCGCTGCTCCTAAGAAGAATTTTCCAGCTCAACTTCGGCTTTCCACGAACATCTCTGTTTTGCGTTGTGTTGTGTTTTCTTTTTCTTTCTAGAGTTGGCTATTAAGCTGACTTTTTCTCTTCTCCCTTCCCTGTAAGGATGCTTCAGGAAACATCTATACACATGAAAAAAAAAAAAAAGTGGGCATGGAGAGAGGGAAGGGAGAGGAGAAGATATGTGTCTCTATAACTTAGAAGCGTTTCGAGGGCTCTTTCTATCTGCTGGAGACTCGAGAGCATCCTGGGTTTGGTGTCTCTCCAGATAGCGGGTGTGGCTCAGGATGATTCGAGGCCCTGGGAGGCTGCAGAAAGGCTGGTCTCGCCAGGCCAGTGAGGAAGAGAGTTGGAGTTGAGCCTTTGAGCCCTGCTGCCATCTGTGCCTTGGGGGACAGTGCTATCCTGGCTGGTGTACCAGCTACCGTATCTTTCATTCTGTTGTTATTTTACCCAAGATCTCTCCCGACGGGAGTTTTGCAGGCAAAGGTCATTTACAAAAACAAAACAAATCCTTCTTTAGCTGCAAACTTCAAGAAGCAGAATGAGGTGGAGAAGTCAGTGGACCAGTTATGTCTCCTTTGCCTCTTCTCCATCTCTTTATATTTGCTAAAGAGGAGAAGGATGTGGCGTGAGGCTTCTTCCACTGACACTGCTTTCTTCCCAGTCTCCTCAGGCCCAGCACTCGGCTAGCCTCTGCCCCAGGACACTAGGGACACAGAGACTGAAGCCCACCCTAGCAGGGCCGGCCACTTTGTCCCTTCCCGCCCCAAGCCCATGTCGCTGTCCCAGCAGCTCACTTGGGCCACGGAGGAGCCGCCATGTAGCAGGGAAGCAAGACCCCTCATACACATTCTGCGGATGAGCTGCCCGCTCACCCATTACCTACACAATCTCTCAGTTACATTAAAAAAAAAAATCTTTCCCCCCCTTAACAATAGAGAGGAACAAATGGTTGACAAATAACAACAGCAGCAGCTCTCCAACAAAAGCACGCAATTATTACAATTATACTATCCTTGATTAGGCTGCCATGCATTGCATTTCAATGTAATTGATGTTGTAGGTTGACATATCGGACACCAAATATTCTCGCCTGTCCCTTCTCTCTTTTGTTTCAGAAGCTGATTTGCATTTTCTATGCTTTTAGTAATGAAGACTTAGCACTTTTCCTCCATTAGAAAAAAAAAGAGAGATACAATAATCTGCAACTCGGCACTTGTTTAAGGATTCTGACCCTCGAAAATACCACTTTGCTTCACACATTAGCTGCTTACAAAGAAGGAAGCTAATGTATCATCTAATTGGGCAAACCACTGCATCTGATTTCTCTCAATCAGACTATTAGCTTCGTAATTACCCATCTGCCTCGTGTGGAAAAACGGCAAGGCGCACACCCAGCTAATAACGTTCTCAAGAGCTCTCCACCGCAATGAGAGGAGGCGCCGTGGAGGGATGCGGTCTCTAACCATTTCGGTGCCAAGGTGGTCACACAATGCAGGGGGCCTTTGCCAACCTTCCCCTGCCTGAATGTGTTTCATTATTTGTCTTTAATTAGCTGGAGTTTTGGGGGTCTGTTCAGGATTGCTGTCACTGCTGCTGCGGTGGTGGTGGCCGCGGCGGATGCTGAAGGATGGTGACCAGCGGGAAGGCGAGAAGGAGGCTGCCTGTGGCCTCTACCGGAGATGCTGGGGTTGAAGGAAGATGTACCCTGGCTTGCCAGGTGTCCTCAAAAGGGAGTGAAGATTCCACCAAGATCGAGCAGGGTGTTTCACTTCTCTTGCTTTTCCTTTTCTTCTTCTGGGGTTGGGTTATTCCCTATTCCCTCCTGGGTGAAGAGGCATCACTTGCGCCCCTGCCAGGGCTTGCCCAAGGAGGAGGATGCCAGAAACGGGAACCTATACCTCCTGGTCTGTGTGTGCCCTGGCTTGTCATGATTTCTTCTGGCTCACTTTCCAAACACCCTTTTGTTTGACTCCGGGTGGCTGGGCTTTTCTGTGGTCTTAAGATTGTGACCTTGGGCGAGTCAGGGATGCCTCCTTTCTCCTCCTCCATAAACTGAGAGGAGGTTGGGTTCTTTCATGTCCTCAGAAACCAGGGTGTTAGCATGTGGGTACATTTGGGAGGGCAGGTGGGGCCGATTTTAGTGCCAACTGAAGTGAGTTATTGGAGTCCCCTAACCCCTCAACTAGAATAGCTCAGCTACTGTTTGTATATCCGTCTATGTCAATTTTATTTCAACAGAAAGTTCCAGATAAAATTTTTGAGACTAACTGGACACACATGATCTGGCTAGTAATGTCCTATGACAATGTCTATTTCAAGTCAGTAAACTGTGCCTATGTGGACACCAATATTCACCGTCTAATAGTGTGGTAATTTAGCCCATAGCTGCTGCCCCTTAAGCAGGAGTTAGCATATCAAAATGGAATCTTTTAAGGCTGACATAGTGATGAATTTTGCTTTTGTGGATTTTTTTTGTAGCCCAAGTTTAATTATGATATGATCTTAAACACTCACTGATAGCTAATACTAAAGTATTAGATTGAGAACAGAAATTTACATATTCATTCTATCACCCATAGCAGGGTTTCAAAAAAACCCTACTATGGGTGTGCTGTGGTGAGAGACCCTACAGATATTATTTATATTGGACATAGTCCCTGCATAATGTAACTTTGGTAAATAAAAGATAAATTTTCCCTTTACACAAGTAAGAGACAAAGTATCAGGATTCATTTGGTCTTGCTAAATGCACCATCAAGCTGGCCAGATTTTCCATGGTGGAGGCATGACACATTCATTCATGAGCCCAACTCAACCAAATTACTTTCATCTCTTAGTGCTCAGGCTTCCAGCAATCAGTTCTTTTTGACTTCATAATACCCTCTTGGAATAGTTTGGTTGATCTGTGGTATCTTTCCTAGTCTATCTGTAGAGAAATTGGGGACCTTGATAGCCACATGTATCTCTTAGGGTTTAGGAATTTTGTAGAAGATGCTGTCACTGCATCATATAGAATCTTTTTTTTTTTTTTCATATAGAATCTTATAAAGACCTTCTAAAAATTCCTTCCAGGTATCTGTTTAAGGAAAGGTTTGGCTTCCTTTGCACTACATGTACACCTTGTATTTTATAACTGATCTTTTCCTTTTTGCTTTGGCTACCCAGAAGCTCAAAGGCCAAATTTTAGCCTATCTTCACTGGCTTAAGAAGACTATGTGTCTTATGTTTTATGTGTGAATGCCACTAAAACTATAATTTTTTCTGTTTATAATCATATTTTTCCTTTGCTGTCACTCCTGCAACTATTTATTTCTCTTAAATCTTTTTGTACTATATGCATTTTTGTACAATATCTAAATACTTGATGGGAAAGGTTCTGGTGGAAACAAGAACCAGAGAGGCTAAGGAATTTGTCTACATTATGCAGTCAAGAAATCTTCCCAGTGCTAAAAGCAGATTTTCCCAGTTGTTTTGATGTTAGCTACAAAATATGCTAAAATGAGTTTACCTTGAGATCTGCTACAACTTCTTAATTTCTCTTTGGCTAATTCACATAATTTGTTAGCCTCCATTAGAGCTTTTCACTCTTCCCTGGGATGCTAAGCAGTCTGAATCCATGAAACCACATCCAGGGACAAAATTAAGGGAAAGATGGTCTCGTGGCCTTCTGTGCTCAGGGGTTGAGTTCCTGATCTTCACAGCTGTGGTTCCACCATCATTTCTGTCATACTCTGAGCTGTGCCTTCAGGGCTCCTCCTCTGAGAAGGCAGTGTTTGCTACAGCCTCTGTGCAGCCCCAAGGTCAAGGGGAGAAGGGACTTGAGAGTTGCCGAGAGGGTGAGTGCAGAAGAGCAGTGGACAGGTTTTCGCCTCAAACTCTCAGCGACCTCACATAGGCTACCTCCTCACAAACCGTGTATAAGAGCGACTGGCACTTGTGAAATATGCTACCTGGGACATTTTAGCCTAAATGATAATTATCTGTTTGGGTCAAGCCTTTAGCAATCACCTGATTCTTCATTTGTCTCCAAGCCTAGTCACTATTCTCCAGAGGCCAATAATCCCAAAGGACTTCCCCAGGGAAGGAGATCCCATAATGCAGCCATTCCAAACCTTTTGGAATTGGAACATCCTATCAATTATTTTTTAACACTGCCCTTTCCTTCTCTACCTTTTGATTGAACAGTCATATTACCTTTTTAATAAATATAGTTCTTTTGAGAATTTGATTATCATCACCTCTTCCCCACCAACTTAGACCTGGGAAAAACTGGACCCAAAGGGCAGGTACTACAAAATAAGACCCCAAATGCAATTCTATAATAAGTTCTAGTCTGAACAACTCTCAGGAAGTTCTTCCCTATCTCTAACTGCTATCCCTCCTACTGCTTTTTATTTCCTTTCCTCTGGGACTTTCCTCAGAGGAGATGAGCATCATACTAATACCCAGATAATCGGAAATACAACCAACTTTGTATTGATTATGTCGCAGTTTATCTCTGGCAAATCTTGCTTTCATCTCTTAGTTAACATCTCCACTGCTTACTTAATTTCTTTACTGCTTTTATAACCATTGTCATCTGCTCCTGAGATTGGAGTGCAACAGGAACTAGAATATTGAAACTTTCAAAATGTAAATAATGATTTTTGAAGGCGATGAGACTGGGAAAGATAGAGGTCTTAGAGGAGAGAGAGCTCCGCTTAAACTGACCACAGGCTACTTAGAGTCAGGTTGGCCTAAGCAATCATCTGGTCATCTTCCACTAGGTTTATCAATGAGGAAATCAAGATCTTGATCAGGTAAGAGTCTTGTCAAATGTCATAGAGCTATTTGGTGGAAGCTCTGATACTAGGATCCGGGTCTGGGTATCTTTATAAGTCTATCACAATTCTTATTTATCAGCCTGAAAGGTGAAATTGTCCATTTCTAGCATGGAGTGTATGGCTGGGTAGACGTGCATATTGGGACAGAACTGAAAAATGGGATGGTTCTGTGCTTCCCAGCTCCTCTAGAATTTTGTCTTCATGATGCAATTTCATGATTTTGTGTGCAATATCATGAATAACTAGTTCATCAGCTATCCCCACTAGAAAAAGCAAGCAGCACGATAGACTGTAACGCATATACTCCAAAATAATTTCACATAGAGAAATTATTTTGTATCTATCCACTGTTTGGATTACCTTTGTGAGGATCTCTTGCATTTCTGTGGACGATGAGGAATTGCTGTTATTTATGCCTTCATGTAGGAGTCGGAATATGTGTAACATCGTCAGCATCTGGACCAAGTCCAGTCTGTATTTTTTTTCCCCCATCTGCTCCTGGTATTTTAAGTAAAAGTGTTTGTATCCGCATCCCCCAAGCCCTGTTGTAAATTGTAAATCATGCCATTATATCTGGTAAAACCACAATGTCAAGCAACAATTCACAAAGCCACAAAGATTCTCCGGAGTAATTTTCCTGTTCTCATTGATCAATTTTATATTTTCCCCTTGGCCATATGCACACATTAAATGGCACTAATTCAGTGAGGAAACTCATAAGGGATAATATTTCAAGTGGCACAAATGGCAGCGATGCCTTTACAAGTATCTATTTTATAATTGCCTCTGCACTCTACCTGAATCTGCTCGTCTCTGTTGTTTCAGCTGAGTGAAATGGATGCAGAAATGGAGTGAGGGGCGGGGAGTGAGGGAAGGGGGAGGAGAATGGTTTAGTTAAATTAGGTGTAAAACCAGAAAAATCTCAAGTCAAAAATGGTGTGGTTGCAATTATTTCTTTCTTCTGGTGAGGCTGTTTATTGTCTTATTGTCTGATCTGGAGAAATGACAGGTAGGGGAGCGCAAGCTAGTGCTGGCTAGTCAGGAAGGATGCTTACAGTGGAGCATCTCCCACCTATAACTTGAAGGCAGGACTTTATCTAGGTCACTGATTTCTTCTTTTAAATTTTTTGATTGTTTTTTTAAATAAGAAATTGTTTTACTAAACTTTAAAATTCAAGTACAGTGTATACACAGAAAAGTACATAATTTATACTTATAGAAGATTTTTTTTTTTTTTTTTTTTTTTGTGGTACGTGGGCCTCTCACTGTTGTGGCCTCTCCCGCTGCGGAGCACAGGCTCCGGACGCGCAGGCTCAGCGGCCATGGCTCACGGGCCCAGCCGCTCAGCGGCATGTGGGATCTTCCCGGACCGGGGCACGAACCCGTGTCCCCTGCGTCGGCAGGCGGACTCTCAACCACTGCGCCACCAGGGGAGCCCAGAAGATAATTTTTTAAATTTTTTACAAAGTGAACAACCTGTGTAACCACCACACACATCAAGAGGCAGAACCTTATCAGCTGCCCAGAACAGTCCCTCTTATCCTCTTCTGGCCAACACCTCCTCTCCCCCAAAGGTACCTGCTATTCTGACTTCTAACACTAGTCATTATTCGGTATGTACTCTTTGGTGTCTTGTTTCTTTTACTCAATGAACATTGTATTTGTGAGATTCATTCATGTTTGAGAGTATGGCAGTATTTTTTCATTTTCATTGCTCTATTGTATTCTATTGTGTGTGTGTAGTGTCTATATGTTATGTATTATTTATTCATTCTTTTATTGATAGACATTTGAATTGTTTCTTGTTTTTGAATTTTATGAATAATAGTGTTATGAACCTTTTTGTACATGTTTTTTGATGCACATTGTGTGCATTAGGACGGGCATATACCAAAGATGGAATTACTAATTTATAGGGACTATATATGTTTAGATTTAGTAAAGATTTTTCAAAGTGTTTGAAATTTAATTACAATTAACACTCCTACCAGTAGTGTGTGAAAATTCCGATTGCTCCATACCCTCACGAACATTTAGTTTAATGTTTTTAAACATTTCTTGAAACTTTTAACCATTTTGGTGGGTGTGCACTGTACCTCATTGAAGTTTTAATTTTCATTTCCCTGATGACTAACGATAAGGACCACCTTTTCATGTGGTCTTTGGCCATTTGAATATTCTCTTTTGAGAAGTTCAAGTCTTTTGCCTGTTTTAAAAAATTGGGTTCTCTATCTTTCTTTTGTGATTTGTTGTTTTTTACGTATTCTGGATACAAGTCCTACATACACACACAACTTATTAATATTTATAAAGCAAATATCTTTTACTACTCTATGACTTGCCATTTCACCCTCTTAATGCTGTATTTTGATGAGCTTTAATTCTTAATTTTTTAAATATAATTTACGTCATTTTATTTATTTATGTATTTATTTTTGGCTGTGTTGGGTCTTCGTTTCTACGCGAGGGCTTTCTCTAGTTGCAGCGAGCAGGGGCCACTCTTCATCGCGGTGCACGGGCCTCTCACTGTTGTGGGCTCTCCTGTTGCGGAGCACAGGCTCCAGACGTGCAGGCTCAGTAGTTGTGGCTCACGGGCCTAGTTGCTCCGCGGCACGTGGGATCTTCCCAGACCAGGGCTTGAACCCGTGTCCCCTGCATTGGCAGGCAGATTCTCAGCCACTGCGCCACCAGGGAAGCCCCTTTAATTCTTAATTTTAATGAAGTTCAATTTATCAATCATTTCCTTGATGATTGTTGCTTTTGGTTTAAGAAATTTTTATGTATGCCCAATGTCATGCATATATTCTCTTATTTTATATTCTAGAACGTCATCATCTAATACAGTCATCACTAGCCTCATGTAGCTACTTAGAGTTCTTTTACAATAAAATATTACAACCACTTTGGAGAACAGCTTTTCAGTTTCTTAAAAGGTTAAACATACACCTACCACATGAACCAGCCAATCTGCTCCTAGGTATTTACCCAAGAGAAACGAAAGGAAATGGACATCACAGAGCAGGCAGAATAATGGCCACCACTGCCCACTTCAAAAATGTCCACACCCTGATCCCTGAAACTGTGATTATGTTACTTTACACAGCAAAAAGGACTTTTCAGTTGTAATTAATGTTACTGACTTTGAGATGAGGAAATTAGCCTGAATTATCTAGGTGAACCCAATCTAATCACATTAATCCTTAAAAGCAGAGAATGTTTCTTAGTTGTGATCAGAGAGAGATGCGGCAACAGAAGAAAGGTCAGAGAGATGCAATACTGCTGGCTTTGAAGATGGAGGAAGGGGCCACAACCAAGGAATTTGGGTACCTCTCGTAATTGGAAGAGACCAGGAAATGGATTCTCCTCTAGACTCCCCAGAAAGGAACTCACCCCTGCTGACACATTGATTTTAGACCATTGTCAGACTTCTGATCTGTAGAACTGTAAGACAATAAATCTGTTATTTTATGCCACTAGGTTTGTGATAATTTGTTATGGCAGCAATAGAAAAACTAATATGTGTTCAGAGCAGCTTTATTCATAATAGCCTAAAACTGAATATAACCCGCATGTTCATCAACAACTGAATGAATAAATTGTAGTATATCCATACAATGGAATATTACTCAGCAATAAAGGGGAATGAAATATTGATACACTCAACAACATAATAAATCTTTAAAATAATTATGCTGAAAGAAGCAGAACAAGAACAAAAGAGTACATGCTGTATGATTCTTTTTATATAAAATTATAGAAAATACAAACAAATCCATTGTTACGGAAAACAGATCAGTGGTTGCCTGAAGACAGGGGGAAGGTTGGGAGGGAAAGATTGCAAATGGGCACAAAGAAACTTTTGGGGGTGATGGATATGTTTATTACCCTGATTTTGGTAATGGTTTCACAGGTATCCATAAGTCGAAACATATCCAATTGTATGCTTTAAAATGTGTAGTTTATTGTATATCGATTACACCTCAGTGAATCTAGTATTTACATTTATATCAACTGTTCATGAGAATTCTAGCTGCTCCACATACTCACCAACACTTGGGATTTTCTGTTGTCTTTTTGAGTATAGCCATTTTAGTTGGTGTGTAATGGTATCTCATAGTTTTAATTTGAATTTCCCAAATGACATTGAGCATCTTTTCATGTGCTTACTTGCCATCCTTGTATCTTCTTTAGTGAAATGTCTGTTCAAATCTTTTGCCCATTTTAAAGTTTTTGTTTGTTTTCTTACTATTGAGTTTTGAGAGTTAAAAAAATATTCTGGGCTTAAGTCCTTTATCAAATATGTAACATGCAAATATTTTCTCCTAGTCTGTGGCTTGTCTTTCCATTCTCTTAACAGTGTTTTATGAAAAGCAGATTTAATTTTGACAAAGTCCAATTTATAAATTTGTTCTATTATACATCTGCTTTTGTTGTTGTATCTAAGAAATCTTTGCCTAACCTAAGATCGCAAAGATTTTGTCCTTTGTTTTCTTCTAGAAGTTTCATAGTTTTGGTTTTCTCATTTAACGAAATATAAAAAGAAAAATGTCTTACATATTTATTGATTTGGCTACCACTTCTGCTGCTCTTCTATCATTTGTATAGATCCTTATTTCCATCTATTATTATTTGCCTCTGCTTGAAGGACTTTCTTTTATATTTCTTGTAATATGGATCTCCTGGTGATGAATTGTGTCAGATTCTGTATGCCTGAAAAAGTCTCCAGTTCACCTTAATTTTAAAAAATATTTTTACTGGATATAGAATTCTAGGTTAGCAGTTTTCTTCCTCTTACCTATTTTAAAGATGCTGCTCCACTGTTTTCTCATTTGCATTGTTTCTAGTGAGAAATCTGCCGTTATTCTTACTTTTATTTCTCTACATAACGGCTTTCCACCCTCTGATTGCTTCTAAGATTATGTGTTATCACTGGTTTAGAACAACTAGACTATGATGTGCGTTGGTGTATTTTTCTCCATATTTCTTTTCTTGTGGGGGTTCATAGAACATTTTGGATTTGTGGTTTTATAGTTTTCAACAAATTTGGAAACATCTCAACCATTATTTCTTCAAGTATTTTTTTTTCTTTTTCCTCCCCCTGTCCTTCAGAAATTCCAATTACTCATATAACTAGGCTGCTTGAAACTGTCTCACAGCTTACTTTTGCTCTCTTTATTTAAAAAAGTATTTTCTCTGTGTTTCATTTTAGATAGTTTTTATTGTAATATCTTCAAGTTCACTGATCTTTTCTTCTGAAATGGCTGTTCTGTTGTTAATTTCATCTAGTGTGTTTTTTGAAATTTGATATGTCTTTTAAATGTATTTTTCATGCCTCTACTTGATATTTTGCACATATGGAATATAGTTATAATAACTATTTTAATATCCATGTCTGCTAATTTTAATTGGTTGTTTTATCCTGTTCTTTGCATGCCTGGGAAGTTTTTATTTTTTATGAGGCATTGTAAATTTTACCTCACTGGGTGCTAGATGTTTTTATATTCCTATAAATATTCTTGGGCTTTGTTCTGGGAAGAAGTTATTTGAAAGCAGTGATATTATGGGGTCTTGGTTTTAAGTTTTATTAGGCAGATCAGAGCAGTTTAGGTTAATGTTTGCTCACTGTTGAGGCAAGACCCTGTGAGCACTCTGCCTGATGCCCTGTGAATTATGAAGTTTTCCAGTTTGGCTGGTGGCAACAGGTAATATTTTCAGCTTTGTGTGAGTGCTTTATACTAGTCTTTCTGATTATTTCTTGTGGTTTTTCCCCTGGCCTTGGGTAGTTTCTTCATACATGTGCGGATCAATTCTCTGTTCAATACTTGATGGGACCTTCTGCAGATCTACAGAGTTCTCTCTGTATGATGCTATCTTTTTTCTTGGTACTCTTTTTTGCCACTCTAGTAGGCTTGACTTCCTTGGACTTTCAACTCCATCTCCTCAACTCTGGAATTTCTCTGGGCTTTGCTTGGGTTTCCTCTCCCTGCACTGTGGAAACTCTCTCAAGCAGTATGTTGAAGCAATCATAGGACTCACCTTGTTTGTTTCCCATTTCTCAAGGGTCACTCTTCTTTGTTGCTTGATGTTCAGTATCTTAAAAAATATTGTTTTATTTTTTTTTTGTCTTTTTGTTTGCATTTTTCAGGTAGAAATGTAAATATAGTTTTCCAGTTCATCTATGCTGAAAGCAGCAGTCTTTGTGACAATTTAAATTTGAATTATTCGATATGAATAAAATTTTAAAAACTCAATTTTCAGTCATTTTAATAGACACATTTCAAGTCTTCAAAATCCATATGTGGTTAAAGGCTATGACATTGGATGGTACAGATATAAAACATTTCTATCATTATAGAAAGTTTAATTGGACAACTCTGTTATAGAAGTATAATATTTTAATTTTACAAAAAATATGGGTTTATAGTTGTGTAGGTATGAATTAAGGGTCAAGAGAATGTTGTTTTTCCAGTATGGATATCCAGTGTGTTGTTTATTCTTTACCATTGCATTTCCACTAGATTTTTAGAAGTAGTTATCAGTTTCCAGAAAAAAATACATGCTGAGATATTGATTGGAATTGCATTGACTCTATGTATCAATTGAGGGAGAACTGACGTTTTTAAAACTTGCAATCTTCCCATCTATGTATGTGGTTTATTCCTTTATTTATTTAAGTTTTTCTGATTTCTCTCAGTAGTAATGTTTCATAGTTTCATGATTTATTCTTAGGTATTTGATATTTTAGTTGTTTTTGTAAATAGTATCATTTTAAAATTCCATTTTCTAATCTTTTGTTTCTAACATATGGAAATGTGATGCAATTTTGTATTGACCATTTATCAGTGACCTTGATGAAATCAATTATTTATTTGAACATTTTATCTATCTATCTATTATTTGAACATCTATCTATCTGATTATTTTTGGAATTGTATGTAACCAATTATGTATCTATGAATAATAATGATTTAATATCTTATTTTCAAATTTTTATATATTATATTTCTCTTTCTTGATTTATTATACCAACTAGGACCTCTAAAAGTCTACCGTTAAACAATAGTGGTGATGATGGACATCCTCAGGGTAAAAACTTTCAGTATTTCACCATTAAGTATAATGTATGAAACATTTTATTTTTGGGGTAAATATCCTTTATCTTTTTTACTTTTTGCCTCATTTAAAGACAGTTCCATTTGTATTTCTTGCTTGATTAATTTCTTAAAATTTCTAGCATGAAATCAAAACTACAATGAGGTATCACCTCACACCAGTTAGAATGGGCATCATCGGAAAATTTACAAACAACAAATGTTGGAGAGGCTGTGGAGAAAAGGGAACCCTCTTGCACTGTTGGTGGGAATGTAAATTGCTACAGCCACTATGGAGAACAGTATGGAGGTTCCTTAAAAAACTAAAAATAGAATTACCATATGACCCAGCAATCCCACTACTGGGCATATACCCAGAGAAAACCATAATTCAAAAATACACATGTACCTCAATGTTCATTGCAGCACTATTTACAATAGCCAGGACATGGAAGCAACCTAAATGCCCATTGACAGACGAATGGATAAAGAAGATGTAGTACATATATACGATGGAATATTACTCAGCCATAAAAAGGAGTGAAATTGGGTGATTTGTAGAGACGTGGATGGATCTAGAGACTGTCATACAGAGTGAAGTAAGTCAGAAAGAGAAAAACAAATATCGTATATTAACGCATATATGTGGAATCTAGAAAAATGGTACAGATGAACTGGTTTTCAGGGCAGAAATAGAGACACAGATGTAGAGAACAAATGTATGGTTACCAAGGGGGGAAAGAGGGTGGTGTGACGAACTGGGAGACTGGGATTGACATATATACACTAATATGTATAGAATGGATAACTAATAAGAACCTGCTGTATAAAAAAATAAATAAAATTCTAAAAATAAAATAAAATAAGAAGAGGAAAGAAAAATAATTTCTAGCATGATTTTTGAAATCTCAAACAGGTGTTGAATATTATTGCATGCTTTTTTTGCATCTATTGAGATGATTACATGTTTTTATCTTTATCTTTTGTTAATATGATAAATTACATTTATTGATGTTCAAATTCTAAATCAACATTTTATTCTTGGATTAAAATATGTTGTTTGTGTTGTCTTTTCCTTTTTAGATATTACTGGATTCTATTTGCCTATGTTTTTAGCTGAGTAAGACTTTTCAAAAAGACTTTTGAGTTTACATTTTTTAGAGATCTTGGCTTAAATATTTTTCTTAAAATAAGCTTACTGGTTTTGCTATCAAGATTATGCTGATTTTATACAATGAACTTGGAAATGTCAGTATAAGATCGGTGTTATTTCTTTCTTAAATATTGGGAAAGATTAACTGATAAAGCTATCCGGGCCTGGAATTTTCTTTGTAAGTTTTAAGTTATGAATTCAGTTTATTAAATAGATATAAGCGTTCAGATTTTTAAATTTGTCCTTGTGTCAGTTTTTCTAAGTTGTCTTTTTAAATTAATTAGTCTGTTTAAATTTTCTTCCTTATATTTTCCTTGTGTCTAATTTGCCATTAATTTTCCTAGCTTCTTGAGCTGGATGCTTTAGATAATTGATTTTCAGCCTTCATTATTTTCTAGTATGTTCATTTAAACTATAAATTTCCCTCTAAACTAGGGTTTTGTGGTATTTTACAAGCTTTCATAATGTTGTATTTTATTGTATTTATTTTTTTCATAATGTTGTATTTTATTATCTTTCATTTCCAAATATTTTCTGATTTTTCATTTTGATTTCTTCTTTGCCCCATAGGTTATTTATAATCTTTTTCCTTTGTGTGTCTGTCTTTATATTTTCTGCTAATCTATCTTCCAGTTGAATAATCTCCTCTTCTGATAGTAGTAATACGCTGTTAAATCCATCTCTCTACTCCATGATATCTGTAATTGCATTTTTTTCTGTTAGAAATTACATTTGATTCTTTTAAAAATAATTCAATGGTGAAATTTCCATCTTGTCATGCATTTTCTTGAACACATTAATCATAATTATTTTAAGTTCCATGTGTGATAATTCAAATAAATGGATCATCTGTGAGTATTTCTATTGTCTACTTTTTCTCTAGATGTTCAATCTTTTGGCCCTATCTTCTGGCGTGCTTCATAATTTTTGATTAAATGATGGCTATTGTATTTGAAAAATTCTAAGGATCTTGATGATATTATTTATCTCTGGAGAAGATTTATTTGGCCAGCAATTAGACTAAGGGCAGATTACTTTGATTCAATCACGTATTGAGATAGTTCAAAACAATTTCAGATTATATGTGGACTCTCTGTGGGCTGCTTAATTTCTGGTTTCTCCTTTTGGTGTCTCAACTAAAAGTTTGGTGTGTAATTGGGGCTACTCCTCCTTTGAGGGCTGTTGTTCTAATTTTAGTCTTTGCAATCAATACAACTGATAATTTTTTTTTAAACATTTGTAGCCACTTAGCAGCTATTTTTACTTGGTTTCCCAGCCTCTCATTCAGGGGAGTGTAGGATCCAGCAAATACTTCAAAAGTAAGAGCTGCACAGAATTTTAAGCTTATTTTGCTGAGGTTCTTTTTTCTCTAGGATCCTGGTTTCTTAAGTAATAGCCACCTTGGTATCCCTGAATCCCAACTTTTGTCTCCCCAGCACTGTGGGACTGTCAAATGCTCTAGATCATTGTTTGGAGCAATGAGAGAGAGAGAGAGAGAGAGAGAGAGAATAAGCCAAGTAAGTGACACAAGCTATTGGTTAATGGCACATTACTGAAAGGGGCTTTTACGGCACAAACCCTACTAAAGCAATGTCCACCTCCTGCCCATGGTGCAAAGCCACACTACTGTGTTGTTTTAGTTATAATGACACACCTTCCGTTGTTTGTTGTTTATGAGAGAATTGCCTTCCATAAGAATGTGTTTAATTATGTGCATAATCAGATATATTGCACTGCAGGGGAGATGGGAAAATCTTTAGCTCCTTTGTGAACTTTGTCACTTCTTATCATCCTTCCCCCAACCCCTGTCAGCTCAGAATCCCAATCATAGCTGGCAGAAACACTCCAAAAGGAATCATAACAGCAACAGTCACTGAGCCTCCTATGTGTCAGGCACAGTTCTAGGTGCAGGAGACTTGAAGACAAGTCACAACCAAATGATATAACAAAATTCACAAAGAGATCTAAGAGAGAGTAAAGGGAATGGGGAGGTGGATGTGAGGATGTCTATCTTCTCCTACAGTTTAAGAACATTCTCTTTATTCACGTGCCAACTCAGTTCTTTCTGGGCTAAACCTTCTAGGCTAAAGAACTAAAAAGTTCTTGGGAGGTGCCATGTTTGAACTGTAAAATGTTAATATAAACATCTAAATACCTTACAAAGACTATTATTAAACTGGGGGGAAAATCACTATAAGGATACATAGAACTAGTGCAAAACCAATTTCATATATTAAGGTTTTACTCTGTCCTAATGGTTGTAGCAGTTTTTCTAACAAAGAAAAGATTGGGATGCTGCCTGTTTATACGGAAGCCAGAGAAGGTAGAGACGATAGCTGAGGGATAAAAGAGCTCCCTGGTTGGTTAGTGATCATACAATATTTCCATCAAGTATGTAGTGAGTGTGAGGCATGATGAAACATTAAGAAATGATTGAGGTGCCCATGGTATGTCTGGGTACCCTCACAGCTGTGCAGGCAGTCCTTCCTTAAGGGGAGGAGCTGGGTGGCACATCCCACACCTACCACAGGAAGTAACAGGAGGAGTGATGGGGTGGGGGGGAAGGAAGCCATACAAACAAATGACGGCAATACCAGGGAGATGGTGGCAAGTCATCATAGAGCTCCATTATCCCATACACTGTGTGTTTTGCACAAACCAAGCCCAATCAAGAGGAGGAGACTGGGAAAACTTGATGGAAGAGGTGAGATTTGAGTTGTCGCTGTCAGGGTGGATAAGACAGGCTCCCTGTAAGGTTTGTCAGAGATGGAGTCTGTTTGTGGATAACAGTGATAAACGGCTAACATTTACCTAGATCTTATTCTAGGTCAGTCTCTGGGCTGAGGGCTTCCCACGTGTTATCTCAGTTAAGCCTCAGAACCATCGTCTGAGGTATAGAAAATTAGCACCCCTATTTATACAGAGGGAAACGAGGCTTTGAGAGTTTGGACTTGGAGCACCGGCACACCCTGGCTGCACGTGAGAATACACAGAGGAACTTTGAAAAACCACCCATGCCTGGGCTCCACCCGTTCACATTGAAGCTAATCTCTAGACATAGGGCTCAGCCATCGGTACCTTATACGAGCTCTCCAGGTGATTCTGAGGAACAGAGAGGGTTGCGAAGTAGTCATTGAGAGGAAGTTCAGCACTACCCTCAGCATAGACCACTTTAAACAAATATTATGAGATAGTTTGAACACACCAGCGGTTATAAAGGCAAATTGAAGAAATTTCCCTACGCCTAATACCCAGCTTAAAATGATAAACACCGCTGATCTAGTTGGAGTTCCCCAATCTCATCTCTCTCTCTCAGTCTCCCTCTCCTAGGGAGTCACTATCCTGAACTTTATTCCCATGCATTTCCTTACAGTACCTTTTAAAATCTGGGATGGGACACTTTGCACCTGGAGCTCTTTAAGCTGTGATCTGAATGTGTGTTGGAGAAGTGGGCATACTCCTTAGGGGAGGACATATCAAAATCTCTTGGTGAAAGGGAATTTGTCAGATTTGGAAAAGAAACCCAGGCAATTTCAACACCTGACCCCCCGTGTCCCCAGGAGTGCCTCCTCAGTTATGGTATGTGTTCATCTATTTGTTTATTACCTATACCCTCTGCCCTGCCACCCCCCATAACACCACATAACTCTCTTGAGGGCGAGGACTTTATCCTATTTATCATTCTCCCCCCAGCACCCAGAACATTGCTTGCACTCGGGAGGTGCTCAATAGATATTTTTTTGAATGAAGGAAAGAATCACTGAACTATAAGCCTCTCAAGAGCTGGGAGATTTTTAAATAATACAGTATACCTGAGGGGTCAAGAGCATGGGGTTCGGGGGGTAGAAAACTTGGATGGAATCTTAACCCTGCTATTTCTGATCTGTTATATATCTTGGGCAGAGTTACTCAACCACTCTCAGGCTCAATTTCCTCAACTGTAAAATGGAAGCAGCTACTCAGTTGTATTGTGGTGGGGATTAAATGACACAATGCATGTATATCTTAAATGATACAGTGCATGGGAAATGCATGGGAAACTTGTTTTGCAAAGTGCTTGGTAGTAGCAAGTGTTCATATTAGCTTTAGCTGTGGTGGTGGGCTTCTATGTATGGGGTTATTTCTGCCCTGCACCCCTCTTTTCCTGGGAAATGCCCCTCCCCCTCCAAATGGCTCCCAGCGGCAGTTCTCATGTTCCTACATGGCCTTGCCTCTGTGGTTATACCTTGCTGTCTCCTTCTGTGCACTTGATCCACTCTTGGAAGTGTGGAGGAAAATTGGAATTAAGTCGAAAAAAATATTGACTATGTTCAAGGGAAAGAAGCTGGGTTAGAAGTGACCTTGAAGATGCCTTTAACGCACTCGTGAAAATGACGTCAAGGAAGCAGGAACCGTACCTTCTTGCAGAGTATTCCTTTTTGCCCATGAGACCACTCCTGATAGAACAGCAAAGAGTCTTCTTTGGGTTGGGGTCAGCTAACACCTCGAGGTGGCACACGATGTTTTGAAATTTTTTTCCCTATGTGAGTATCACCGGCATTTATTAGGATGATATCCACAACATTGGCTTCATTAGCTGATGCTTCCCAAGTGCCTAGAATAGTGCCTGGTACATAGCAGATGCTCAATAATTATGTGTTGAATGAATGAATGCCTGAGTATCATGTTCCAAGTGACTCTGTTCTGTGTATTGGCCCTGGATCTAGGTACAGGATCTCCCCATTTTACAGATGAGGAAACAGGCCTAGAGAAGAAAAGGTCACTCAGTTAAAAGCTGTGTGATGACAGGGACTACTTTTTCTCTGTCTATAAACCATCGCTGCCTGGCTCCCCCTCCCAGTTCGACCACATTGCTGTGTGGTTGGACGGGGTCAGTCAGAGACTGAGGATGGGGAATCTCTCTCTATGGGAAACTGATCCCGGGGCAGGAGTGGGTGTTGTGGCTGCCCTTGCTGTTAATGGAGTGAGCACAGGCATGAGAAATGCACACCCACCGTGGACAAACTCATCAAGGCTGTAAGGACAGGAATCTTCATCAATACTCCTGAATCTGGTCATTCCGAACTCCATGCAGTTTGGTGTATTTTTCTCTATGGAAGTGACCTTCTTGCCTTAGTTATCATTTCAGGGCTGGGGAAGGCAGTCCAGGGAGAAACTCTGGTGAAATTCAGGGACTTTCCATAGCAGGCAAGGGAGGTGGGCTAGGGTGCAGGCAAGTGCCCAGCAAGCTCCAGCTGGCTGCCAGGCTCCAGGGAGAGACTCTCCAGAGAGGGGACCAGGCTAGCCTGTGCTTTACTAGGGAAACAAAACACAACAGAACAGGAATCTGACATTGTGGAGGAAGCCATACGCTAGTTACTGTGGCCACACTTTCTCCTGGGAAGGGGTACTGGAAAGCGACAGAAGGCAGATTTTGCTGCAAACGGACTGCTAAGGAGCCTGTTTCTGGCTCTGAGTGCCCGGTAGCCCTTCGCATTCATGGTACACAAAGCCCTCCCAGGCCTTTCCTAATGGGAGGTGTTATCTCCATTTTCCAGGCTGAGAAGCCCCGTGCAGAGGGGAAACTGGCCCTTTTCACCCTCACGCCTCCTCCACCCTTGGCGGGCAGCAAACGCGGTCCAGGTCTTCTGCTTCCAAACCCGAGCTTTATCTCCCACACCGTGCTGCCTCTTGGAGCCTTCTGGAGAGGCCCCTGCTGTGGAAATGAACATCTGTCCAAACTTTGGAGCCTGGCCTTCAAGGGCCTGAGCAACTTTCCACTCGGTGTCTGGTCCCCGCCGTGCCTCATGCCTCCCGCTCACGGGTCTCCACACTGCCAAGGGAGCCTGCAAGTGATTTCTTGCTTCTTTGAATCCTGGCAGGCCTTTGCCCACACCCCAAATTTCCCTTTTCTCCCTGTTTTATTTTCTTTCTTTATATGGATCTTGGACAATACATGGGATGATTTTCTTTTATAGTCACATACTTGGTATATAATATTTGTCATCTGTAAAGCGTCTTCGTTCATCCATTCCCTCCTAGATCCATCCTTCGACATACGTTTATTGCATTCCTACTATGTGCTATGCACTGTGCTAGACAATTGGGGATATAGAAATTTGTAAGGATGGACCAAGTACTTCTCTAGAACATGCAAACCCAGAGGACTGTCAAAGATCAAAATGTTGATACGCCTCCTATTCTGTAGCTCAGGCTCATTAGATGAACTGCAGGAACTCTTGTCCTCACCAGCACCCTTACTCTGGTTCAAGATGGAGGGGGTGGGTTTCGTAATCCGTCATCTTCTGTGTTCTCTGTAGCCTCCTGGTTTCCTGGGCATGGTGAGATGTCCAAACCCTCTTTCCAGATCAGGGGTTTGGCACTAATGCTGCTACTTCAAGAGTGTAGTGACTGGGCTTTTCAGGGCTGTTTCTCAACAGCACCTACAAGGGTTTCTCTTCTCTGACCAGCTTTGGTTCTGGGCGGTAAGGCTGAGTCTCTGCATGACACCATGTCCTCTAACCCAAAGCAGACACCTCCTGTGCAGTTAGAGAGCCCAGCCCGGGCCGTGGTCAACACTGTGTCCCACTGCAGCCTGGGGCAGTTTCCATGGGCAGTTGCCAGTGTTTCCTGCCTTGCTAGTGTCCTGCTTGGCCACCGCCTTCTCTCTGAGAATGCATGGACAAAGCAAGTAAAAACATGGAATTCAAATCAAGACACATTAGTTCTGAGGCCTAGCTCTGCCACTGATTGGTTGTGAGATGTTTGGTAAATTCACTAATCTCAACTATAAAACAGAAAAAACCGTGTGTCCCTGTATCAGTCAAGGTTCTGCAAAGAAATAGAACCAATAGGAGATACAGACTTATTTTAAAGAATTGGCTGACTCCATTTATTTTCAAGAATTTAAAATAATTTAAAGTGGCTGACAATTTATTTTAAGGAATTGGCCTACACGGTTGTGGAAGCTGGCAAGTCCAAAATCTTTAGGGCAGATCAGCAGGCTGAAAACAGTAGGCGGTAGCTGACGTTGCAGTCTTAAGGCAGAATTTCTTCTTCAGGAAACCTCAGTGTTTACTCTTATGGCCTTCGACTGATTAGGTGAGGCCCACCCACATTATCAAGAGTAATCTTCACTTCTTTTTTTTTAAAGTTATTTATTTGACTGTGCCGGGTCTTAGTTGCAGCACGCAGGATCTTTGTTGCGGTGTGAGGGATCTGTTTTAGTGGCGGCATGTGGGATCTAGCTCCCTGACCAGGGATCAAAACCGGGTTCCCTGCATTGGGAAGCGTGGAGTCTTAGCCATTGGACCACCAGGGAAGTCCCAAGAGTAATCTTCACTTAAAGTCAACTGGTTGTAGCTACAAACTACATGTACAAAATACCTTCACAGAGACACCTAGGTTAGTGCTTGATTAAGTGAATGAGTACTACAGCCTAGCCAAACTGACCCATCAAACTGACCATCTCACTCTCTCATTGGAGAGTTATGAGGATTAAGTAAAATAATGCATGCAAAGTTTTAAGCATAGAACCTTGTATGTGGTAAGTATTTATTCGTTATTGATATTGTTACTACTGTTATTACTTTTAATTTTCCATTTATTTTTGGTCTGCTGCCAATTCAACAAAGCCTTGTGCTCCATTCCAAGGTATTTGCTACTCTGATACATCACAGCCCCTAAGAGCAGGATCTGTGATGTGGGAACTCACAGGTGGGAATGTACCTATCAGTAAGCTCCTGGGGAACAAGCATATGTCTGGTTTATACACAGCTCAGAGTAAGCGTGCAATAGATACCAAGAAATCAATGCACAAATGAAGACAATGTCCTGGTAAGAATGGGCTCTCCAGTGCACATGTAATACAAGCCTTATTTGTAATTTAACATTTTTTAGTAACCATATTTTAAAAAGAAACAGACACTAATATCCAAAATATTATTATTTCAAAATCTAATCCATATAAAAATTATTAGACATTTAATATTCTTTTTTATATACTAAGTCTTCTAAATCCAGCCTGTGTATTATATTATACTTACGGCACAGCTGCATTTGAACTGGCCATGTTTCAAATGTTCAATAGCTACATGTGGCTAGTGGCTACTGTATAGGATAGCATAGGATTAGAGCAATATTTCTCCAAGCTTAGTTCCTGAATAATTGCATCCTAATCACTGGGGCTGGTTTATGGAGTGGGCAGCATGTTAATAATGGGCCATGCTCTAGAACAAGCTCAGTACGACTCACTGACTTAGGCCTGCCTCTTCATAGACTGTTGATGATCGGTCCTCACCAAAATAAGAACAGAAAGTGACAGCAAGCATTCAGAAAAGTTTATAACAATCTGACAGAATAATTTTACATCCATTGAATCTAATAACAAAAAAATTAGGGATTGGATTAGTATGTGCTATTTAAAATTTAATTTTTCTATAAATCCATTTGTATTGCATTTTACAAAAGTACCTGTCTATGATGAAGTGGAAATAGGTAAAACCTGGCCCTTCACCAAAGAGAGTTTGAGAAGCGCTGTCTCTGGGGTAGATATTAGGAATTTATGTTTTTAACAACCCCCTGATGATTCCTAGACACATGGAAGTTTGAACCCTCTAAAATCAGGCCAAAGCCTCCAAGAAGTGTAGACCTCATTTTATTTTTATTTTATTTTTTTCCTTCAAATTGCTGTGTCCAGAAGCAGAGCTTCAGGCCTGGGTGGTTCTTCATAACAAGGGCAGCTCTGCATACTTCAAAGACACTGTCCCAGCGCCAGTGGGGAGCCCTGTCTTGCCCTGATGTCCACACCAGCCAGAACACGAGGACCTCACAGTCCTGCTTCTTCTTGAGACCCTTTGTGAGTCCTCTAGGATCCTGGGATTTTCAAGGTTTTCTCTGATCCTCCACACAGAGAATACAACTTTTCAATCTCCATCTCTTGGAGCAGACAGGCAATCTGTTTAAAAAAAAAGAAAAAAATCTCTAGACCCAAAGGAACTCTATTTTTTCTTGTCCTTGCTCAAAGCTTTTATAGCACATCTTGAGCTTTCAAAGGCAGTGTGCGTATTGATTTTTTGTCCCTGACCCCCAGGGTTCATTGCTGCTGTGTTTTGGGCTAAGGCTCCCTATAGAAATCCCAGTGGCCGCCACTCGGGAAGTCTTGGTGATTGGATGATATTGGAAGCAGTTTCCTTATATAAACCATCACAGATATCCTTTGTAATTTGTCATCTTCTCTTTCTGTGAGGCTCTCCTCACAGGATCTTTCCTGTGTGCCTTGAAACTTTTAAATCAGCCTTCAGGCCAGAATTTCTGCAAAGGAAATGGAGGCCTTTACCTCTGGCTCAGCTTCCAGTGAAGATGCTTTAGGTTCTGGCTCCCACCCCACCAGCCCAACACTCACCTGGACATAGATATCGTCTCTTCCCACAAAATCTCAATATACTACTGTATTAGTTTTCTAGGGCTGCCATAACATATTAGCACAGACTAAGCGGCTTGAGCAACAGAAATTTATTTCTCACAGTTGTGGAGGCTGGAAGTCCAAGATCTAGGTGTTGGCAGGGTTGGTTTCTCTCGAGGCCCCTCTCCTTGGCTTGCAGATGGCCACCTTCTGGCTGTGTCCCCTCCTGGCCTCTACTCTGTGCAAATGCATCCCTAGTGTCTCTTCCTGCCCTTATAAGGACACCAGTCTTATTGGATTAGGACCCCACACTTAGGACCTCATTAACTTTAATGACCTCATTGAAGGCTTTACCTCCAAATATAGTCACATTGGGGTTAGGACTTCAACATATGGATCTTAGGGAGGAGCACAATTTAATCCACGACAACTACTAAGTTGGTGTCTGCTTATGGCCCGACTTCCTCTTGGATTCTGGGGTTCTTGCACCTGATGGCTATGTTCTCTGCCTCTATAACCAATGTTTGCTTCCCACCCCATCACCCCCTGGAGGCTGTTGCTACACTGGGTAGAGGCCTGTTTGACATTTTTGGGTGTGGACCAAGGTCTTCTGCCGTCAAAGCCGTGTTAGATTCTGCCCATGGTGCCATTGCTGGCTCTCAGATGAGTGTTCTGTGGTCACTGGTGAATTCCATCAGAGACTGCTCTCCAGCTCCTGTCTTCAGAAATGATTCCAGGCTTCATGTAAAACCTGATTTTTTTGCGCATGACACCCGTTCCCTTCTCTCTCATGGAGACCTGTCTCCCCTTCACTGCTCCAGGTTCAGAGGCAGAACAGGGGCTAGTCACCATAAAATCCTTGAAGCCACTAGCACTCCTACTCTTTCCATTAGAAGAGTGGGCAACTACTTCTCTCCTTTTCCAATCCATTTCACGGCAGGAACCCAGGACCATTTCTACTTTCTTTGCAGTCATCAAACAAAAAACAAGCTGGGGCAAAACAGGTGGATTTATTTATTTATTTATTATTTTTAAATTTAATTAATTAATTAATTTATGGCTGCATTGGGCCATCTATTTCTAACACAATTTTCACCGACTTACACACAGTTTCAACTCCTCTAGTGCCCTCCCAGTGTTTACAACATGACATCTTTACTTTAGCTGAACGTTTAAATTTGCTATATTTGGCCTAACTTTACCTTTTTAACATTTTTTATTACTTCCTGTTACTCTACATCCACCAGATCATTCTACTGGCTGACTTTGAAAATGTGTGCATATTCTGACTTCCACATCCTAGCTCATGCTATGTTCTTTTTTTTAAAAAAATTATTGAATTTATTTATTTTCATTTTTGGTTGTGTTGGGTCTTCATTGCTGTGCACAGGCTTTGTCTAGTTGTGGTGGGCAGGGGCTACTCTTCGTTGTGGTGTGCAGACTTCTCATTGCGGTGGCTTCTCTTGTTGTGGAGCATGGGCTCTAGGCACTTGGGCTTCAGTAGTTGTGGCACGTGGGCTCAGTAGTGGTGGCTCACGGGCTCTAGAGTGCAGGCTCAGTAGTTGTGGTGCACGGGCTTAATTGCTCTGTGGCATGTGGGATCTTCCTGGACCAGGGCTTGAACCTGTGTCCCGTGCATTGGCAGGCGGATTCTTAACCACTGCGCCACCAGGGAAGTCTCTGTGTTCTCTTTTATTCAATGTTCTTTGACTTCTCTTCTAAATATTACCCAAACTTTTAGGCCTAGATTGATTCTATCTCTTCTAGGGAGCTAACTCTAAACGCTTAAGCCCTGAGGAGATGCTCTGTCTCTTTCTGCTGTCTTTTTCTGGGTCTTTGGATCCCCCGCTCTACAGTGCTAAGCAGATTGTAGATGTTCTTGTTCATGCTGCTTGATCAAATGGAATATTGATTGACTTGAGGTCTTGAAAAGATATTTCTTTTGTCAAACTCTTATTTTGCCGGAGGTTGAATACTTGCAGCCAGCATTGTCACCTCAAAAGTCATGGTGTCATAACAGGATTTCCAAATCTCAGCTGGCTCCAAATCCTGCTCTGCCACCTACCAGCTGTGTGACCTTGGGCAAACTACTTAACCTCTCTGTGACTCAGCTGGTTTGTAGATGTAACTGAATACATGTTTGCTATTGTGGTCAATTTTTTTTCCCTAACTACCAGTCAATCCTTGGTAAGAGTTCCTTGGTTTGCCATTTGGTCTTCTCAAAGCCAGCAGGTTAAAAGACACTAGCAATGACTGAGCTTGTAGACATTTATTTGAGGGTAACCATAATAAAATCTCTTCCTGATATACACCCAACTTATCACCACCAGGTGGAATTAAAACCCCATGCCTGCACATTGCCTGCTCTACCTAATTCAGGTGAGTCTTTAAAATAACCCTAGTGGGATGCTCTTAACTCTCGCCTGCATCAACCCCACCTTTTCTTGTGCTGATTCTCTGTTGTGGACTGTCCTCTCTTCTCTCCACTTATCTAAATTTGACCCATCCTGAGACACCCATCAAGGGGCCTAAGAGTACACGCTGTGGAGTTTAGCCCTTGCCTCCTGCAGTAAGGAACTGAATTTCATCCTTATTTTATGGAACTCAGAGAACTCATCTCTGTGCTGAGCACATAGCAAATGCTTCAGAAATATTTACTGGTTAACCAGTTGTTGATCAAAACCATTAAGTTACCTAGAGCAAGGTTATTGGAGAAAACACTCACTTACCCCACATTCAAAAGAGCACTTACTCCTGGGTCTAAAGGGACAACTGGTTCTGATTCTTCTCCGAATTCCACTGAATTCGGAACAAAGAGGGGAGTAGAAGACAGTGGGAATATTTTCAGATTTCTCCCTAATTCAGTATCACAACTAAATATAGTGTTATTTGGCATTATGAAATAGGCCCATTTTAGGGCCATTTAAAGTCAACCTGTACGTTGAAGCTTCAATATGTTATGTGGGTCACCTGGATTCTCAGTGAATACGAGAAAATGAACCAAATATATTTTAACCAAAGATTTCTGTTGGATTTTACTTCCTTAGTGTCCTCAAGCTCAACTCATGGACATGGTTTCATCTACAAGCCCATTGGGCAGGAAGATTGCACAGAACAAGGATGTTCCTTTCCCTGCCCGCCCCCGCCCCCCCTCCCTCAGCCCTGTCGATGAGAGTTGCGCATGTGTCCCTGAATCTTCCTCTTTAAGGCCTGTTTTTCTAGTATCTTGGGTGTTCTTGGGCGATTCCCACAATCTCCATGTTCCTATATGCAACACAGAAGCTAGCTGATCTCTAACATACTCTTCACCCCCATCAGCTTGTGATGCTAGAAGATGCAAGATGGGCTTTCCCGGAATTTCACAATAAGGTGAGCCAGATAATCCTGAGCTGGGGCGAGAACCCAGGCCTATGAAGTGTCAAAAGATGCGAGGAGGTGAGAGGCTCGGGAGCCCGACACGGAAGGTTATCCTTCACTGGCAGTAGCCCCTGGGGTCCCCTCTCCAGCCGCCCACCTTTCCAGCTAGGGCGGCGGCACGCAGCGGCTCTTCAAGGAGAAGGCGAGGCTTCGAGATGAACAAGGCTCTTTAGAAACACCGGAGCTGACGGTGTGATAAACACTCAAAAGCCAACCGAACAGCTGCAAAATATGATAAAAATCACTTGAAAAGTTCATTGATTTTGCAGCAAAACTGCAAGTACTTCACTTTATAATAATTGTTCCCTCGCACTCTCGAATCTTGTACTTGAGCTGCAAGGGCGTTCGGGTCGGGGCGGCATTCAGCGAATGGCCCGGAGAAGACAATGGTACGGAGCTGAAGAGACACTTTCATCATGAGCTAATTTACAAACCAAAGCAAAACAGAGTCGGGTTTTGTCTAAGATTATTAGGAGATGTTAATTTTCTTTATTTTTTTGATTTTAAAAAAAATTATTTTTTTGGAATTTTTGAATTTATTTTTTTATACAGCAGGTTCTTATTAGTTATCTATTTTATACATATTGGTATATATGTCAATCCCAATCTCCCAATTCATCCCCCGCCCCACCCCCCTGCCACTTTCCCCACTTGGTGTCCATACTAGAAGACGTTAATTTTCTGCTTAAATTATTTATCTTCCTCCTTTCCCCCCAGCTCATAACTGAAAAAGGAAGCAGCATCAACCCGATCTTGCCTCCCCAATTCTTATCTTCCTAATTAAACTTTGTGACTTGGCATACAAGGGTGGGTGGGTTACTTTTTCCCCTTTCCTCTCTTCTCTCTGAGGACAACGTATTTGTTATTTAAATTTATATGATGTTTGCTTTTATACCTGGTAGGATGGCTGTTAGTCCTTTTGCCCCATTTTTTCCCTCTGGGTTGGGAGACACAATGAAAGGAACTGGGGACAAAATGAGGTCCTCGTGGTTCTTGACCCAGTGGACCTCAGCGGGCTGCTCGGTGGCCAGTGCTGTCTCTGTCCAGAGCAACAGCGGGCTCTGTCCCGCCCTGTCCTGTCTTGCTGGCCACACTCTCCTCCCAGGCTGGCTGGATTTAAAAGTAGACAAGTAAACAAAGCCCAAACTGGACTCACTCTCAATTATCCGCATGAGCGGAGGGTTAATCCAATATTCATTTTTACTTGGCCTTGGAATGCCTTGTGTGGTTTGAACAGGACAGATTTACCTGGCTGTTTCCGCTTTGCTTAGATGAATAGTGTTACCATTTTCACCACGTCCACAGACTGCTGGTGAGGCTAGCACCCCGGTAACATTCTGGGGTGGATAGGAAATCGATCTGGGTGGGAGAATCTGACACGTAGAATGTCACCGACCTGGCTGTCACCCCATCCCTCCATCTCGTGGCCATTTTTTTGAGTTTATTATTTTCATCCACTCAAAGCATCAGGGTAGATTCCAGTATCCTGACTCATTTCCCCTCTCTGATGGTAAGGAGAAACAATTTACGAATTGATTCATTTATTCCATAAGTAGTTATAAAATATCTCCTACGTGCCAGACACTGTGCTAGTGGCTGCGGCCACAACTCTCAAGTCATACGGAGCTGATGGAGCTTACACACATATAAGATAGTCTTGTCCACAGACACTTATAGGTGAGCGTGATCAGTGTCGTGATGAGAGAGGAGCAGGTGTGACAGGATCAGCTGTTTGGGATGCCTAATGGAGACTTCTTAAGAAGAGGGGAAATCGTACCTGAGACCTGAAAAACAGGTAGGAGTTGTTCAGAGGCTGGGCATGGGGGCAGGAGTGGCATGTTCTAGCTCCTTGTGCTAAAGGCCAGCGGAGGTGAATGCCGGTGTGGGGAGCTGGAGGACCTGGACAGGCTTCAGAGTGGTTGGAGCACAGTTAAGAGGCTGGAGGAGAGAGAGGCGAGGCTGGAGACGTAGGGGCTGGGGGAGAGGTCATGAAGGCTCTTGGAGGACAGTAAGGACTTTGAATTTTACCCCCGACTCTCTGGCTGGGAACTCTGAGGGACGTTGTCATCAGTGCTCTGGGCTGGTGAGGAATCTGATGCCCCTTCAAGGAGCTATTAAAAACAACAACAAAAAACCTAAATGTTTATTTATTTATTATTTCTTTTCATTGACGTATATTTGATTTACAGTGTTGTGTTAGTTTCTGGTGTACAGCAAAGTGATTCAGTTATACAAATATATACTTTTTCATGTTCTTTTCCATTAGAGTTTATTACTAGATATTGAATATATTTCCCTGTGCTATACAGTAGGACCTTGTTGTTTATTTATTATATATATAGTGGTTTGTATCTGCTAATTCCAAACTCTTTATTTATCCCTCCCTCAACCTCCCTTTCCCCTTTGGTAACTGTAAGTTTGTTTTCTATGTCTGTGAGATTGCTTCTGTTTTGTAAATAAGTTCATTTGCATCATTTTTTTAGATTCCACATATAAGTAATATCATAAGATATTTTTCTTTCTCTGTCTGACTTACTTCACTTTGTATGATAATTCTCTAATTCCATTCATGTTGCTGCAAATGGCATTGTTTCAGTCTTTCTTTATGGTTGAGTAATATTCCATTGTATGATATCTATCTATCTATCTATTTCACCTTCTTTATCCATTCATCTGTCAATGGACATTTATGTTGCTTCCATGTCTTGGCTATTGTATATAACGCTAAATTAACATTGGGTACATGTATCTTTTCAAATTAGAAAAACTATATTTAATATTTATTTTTATATGAAAAAGAGAAACTGATTTTCTGTTAATAAAAAATTGTATATCTCTTTCTTTGTTTTCAAAATAAGGAGTTAATTCTTTCCCCTGAATATAACATAACAACTTAACATATTTGGATTATGTTTTCTTCTGTCTAAACTTTATATATATATATATATATATATATATATATATATATATATATATATATATATACACACACCTGGAAGGTGTTAATCATGCATAGGTGTAACTCACACAAATGTGGTTACATAATCTTGTTAAAAATATTTAAAATTTCTTCTTTTTTGGTTTTCATGTAGATAAAAACCATTCCCATTTTACTGAGTTTTTTCCTTCTCCTGATTTTTTTTTTTTGCATGTGTGTGTCATTTTGTGAATAAGACAACTTCTTGCAAGACTTCAAATTTTATTTATTTATTTAATCAATTAATTATTTACTTAGGTCTTTTTAAATTGAAGTATAGTTGATATATAACATTATATAAATTGCAGATGTGCACTATAGCGATTCACAAGTTTTAAAGGTTATACTCCATTTATAGTTGTTATGAAATATTTGCTATATTCCCCAATATATCCTTGTAGTTTATCTTATACCTAATAGTTTATAATTCTTATTCTCCTACCCCTATATTGCCCCTCCCCCTTCCCTCTCCCCACTGGTAACTACTAGTTTGTTCTCTATATCTGTGAGTCTAATGGCCTTCAAATTTAGATGAGATAAATCACTTGTTTGCTAATCAGAACTGCATCATAAATAACTGAGTTTCAGTATTTCAGCAGACAGAAACGGGTGACTTCAGAGGCCTGCCATCTGGATGGTCTCAGGTTGGCGGTGTGGACTAGCCTTCACCAAGAAAATCACTTGGTGACTATGAGAAATACTGCAGTGCTAGGTCAGCTCTTCTGGGGACACTATCCACTCCGGCTGGATGGGGACCATTTTACACTTTGTCAATGGTGTTTCACACACAGGAGCCTGAGTTAACTGGCACCACATGTTTGATCTGCTGGAATGACGTCTCAAGGTGTCTTATAAACTGTTGCCCCAGGGAGCTTCCAGGTCATCTGGTTCCATGATAGGGTTCTGTCTGACTCCAGTGGACGCTAGGTTTGAGGGGAGCAGAAAGGAGACAGAGGGAGAAGTGTTGGTGACCTGGGTGAGGGATCATGGTTGTCTCAACCAGGAAATTCATACGGGGGACTGAGAGGACTAATCAAGTTAAGAAACACTAAAATGTGCAATTGACAGAACTTGGTGATTAGATTTGGAGAATGAGGAAGATACGAAGGATAGTGCCTGGGTTTCTTGTTTGAACAACTTGGTGGATGCTAGCTATCAAGGTAGGAGACAAAAGAGTGGCAGATGTAGGGGAAAGATGCTGAGTTCAGTCTGGAAGTAGGAAGTTTCAGGTGCCTGTGGCCTATCCAAATTGAGATGTCAAATAAACAATTGAGTGAACAGTGTAGCTCAGGAGCCCTATTCAAGTGAGAAATATAAAATCTGGATATTATTCACATAGAGAAGGGAGTGCTGGAATTAGACAAGATAATGCAGAGAGAGTGGGGAGTAAGTAGAGAGAAGGGCTCAGGACAGAACTGGAGGAAAACCAGTTTTTAGAGAGAAAGCCAAAGCATAGAAACTATAGATGAAATTAAGAAAAAGCTAGTAAAGAAAATTAACCAGTTATAAGAAGAAATTCTGAATCTTGTCTCATTGTGTCTTTAAAAATTTTATTTATACTTAATTATTTTATTCATATATCTTTACAATGAAATATTTCAGACATTCAAAAAGGTATAGGCTACAATAATATAACAAACACCCATGAACCCCCCTGGTGTTCTGTGCACATCTTCCTGATCACTCTCCCCACCTTCCCCTCAGGGGTAACCTATTCTGTAATTCCCATGTTTGGTCTTTATACTTTCATCATTATACCTCATGGTGTCATCATGCAAAAGAAAACACGCTTTTCCATACGACTGAGACATGATCCTCAAATTTTGAAGCAATGAGCATCGACAAAGTGCCTTTTAAAGAAATGACAGGTGTGCTTCTATTTATCAAACGCCAGTCACATTTGGATTGCTAAGTGTACCCAGTTATCAATTCATCATCTCTCAGCTCCAAATCCAGCCTTCCTTATCCTGCTTTCTGGTGCTGGAGCTGGGTGTTGTAACATCCTTTTTCTTTGCCAGCTGATGCAATATTACCCTTGCCAGTAGAGGACGCTGAGAGTTCCTTCCTGGTTCCGGTGTGCAGCTTCCTGCTCCTACTCAGTGGCCACTGACTTGCAGGTCATCCACTGGTGCTCACTTTCTAGTGAGTTTCACTGGCATCCCAGTGGGTGGCTTTCCAGGGAATCTCACGGTGCCCTCTCCACCCCCAGCAGATAGTTTTCTGCCCTCCAGCCCTGGCATGTAGCACTCCAACCTCTTCACCATCCAGTGGGCCACAGCCACATCCTCCCCAGTGAGCTCTAGCCCTCAGCCCTAGGGTGGTGTTCCTTCCATAGGTGCCGTGCCTCTGCCCTAGAGGTAGTATAGGGGGTAGTCACTACCCCTATATCTGCTCCCTATGCCTTCAAGCCCTTTATTCTCCAGAGCTCTCTTTACCCTTTAGTAGTTAATTCCCTGTTACTTTGAATAATTCTCATATTAAACTTTTCTTGTCCAAACTATTGTGGAGATTGTGTCTCCTCACTGGATCCTGACTAATAAACACTAGAAAGAACACTAGACTTGTGGTAACAAACTCTGACTTTGCACTTTTCTTATGGGTGAGACATTAGCAAGTCATGTCATCTTTCTGGATTTAAATTCCTCTTCTATAAACTGGGGATACTTCTATTCCCCCTACCAGCATTGTTCCAAGAATTACATTGGATAATGGCTGTGACTTATGAAGGTGTAGAGTAGAGGATATACACATTCAGTCTGAGTTCAAGTAGAAAAAAACCAAAGGGTTGGGGGAGAATAAAAGAAGATGAAGTAGAAAGTATTGGGGAGTAAGACTGTGATTAGCACTTATGACTTCATGTTACCTGAAGCCTCTTCTCTCTGTTCTTTCTGCTTAGTGGAATGGAAAGAAGTAAGACTCTGAGAACAGGGAGCTTGAAAAAACAAAAGTTCTTTCCCTTAATGATCTTAGAAGTCTAGAAAGAAATGGCTTTATATTAGGCCCCTGGGAGCTGAGTGGCTCAGGAAGCTTGGTGCCAGGGAAACCTAAGAACTGAGGATAAACCAACTTTAGGGGCTTTTGATTTATCTAAAATTTAGGGTGAACTGTTAAGATTGCAATATGGATCAGAGAGAAAGATACTAAATTGTACCTTAGAATTTTTAAATTAAAATTTTTTTGCTCTAAAACAATTACTTATTTTTTAGGCCTTGCTTTATACGAGTTTTAATATCAGATTATATTGTTTTACCAAAAGAGCAACCCTGGAGCCTTGTTGTTTAGAGTGTGTCTCTGTGACATGACACATAGTGGCTAAATATCTGAATTGCAGGTTTAGTTTTTTGTTCGGTGGACAAAGCAGGCAGTAGGCTATAGCTATGGTAACCATATGAGAGGTTACAGGCTGCAGTTAGCAACCATATACCTGGGATGTTTCTGAGGAAGTCCTGTTTTGTGCAGTTTTAGCACAATTTGTTAAATGCACAACAAATGTAATTTTATTTGATATCCATTAAGAGTGTTCACAGAAATAAATTTGTCATATGTCCAGAGTTTTTTGTTTTTGTTCAAGAGCCTGGTCTTTGTAGTAGGTATGGCAGAAGGACCCAGACTAGGATATTCCTTCTGCGATCCCTTCCCCTGCTTGGTCCTTCATTTACTGACTTGTGAAACCAGATAGGTTGATTTGTTCAGTAACTTTAGAATTTTAAAAATTGTAACTGTAGTGGAAATTACTTTTACATCATATTATTTCTCTTTGTCTCTCTTTCTGTCTGTGCCTCTCTCTGTCCCTCTGTCTCTGTCTCTCTCTCTCAGACACACACATACACACACACGTGCACGTGTGCACACACATGCCCCCTCAAATTTCCATGAAACAATGCCTAGCATCACTAAATGCAATGCATTTAGTTCCATTCTATTCACAACAAAACTGAACAAAAACCGATGGGTTGAGAGCTACTAATTCCATGACCTGCAGGTGGGTGTCACCCCAAAGTCCAAAAATACACTGAAGAAAATAATCTCTAACATACAATCTAAGTCTGTGAGACTATTTGCTACTTGATGATAAAATCTCCTCACAATGGGTCCCTTACAACTGCTACCACCACCTGCCTTAGCTCTACCAAGCATCTGCCATGAGCAAGTCCACAGTCAAAGAGAACCAAGTATGAATACAGAATAGGTGCCCCATTCCTACCAGTACCTGGTATTTGGAATTAGTTTTATGCTCAAAACTTGGCATGTTATGTCCCTCCCTGAAAAGATGTCTTCTTGTTGGCCTTCTGCCTTGGTCTCCTTTGCTTGTGGGTCTGGCTCCCTGTTTAACTGTAGAGGTTGGACCCTGCCTCCTGCGTCCCAGCCCCTAGCTGTGTCCTGCTTCATTCTGGATAAACCTTTCAAGAAGCATAGTGATACCACCTGTTTGGCAACTGGATGTTTTTGACTCTGATGTCTGTCCTGAAAGTATCTTCATTCATCACTTTTCTTTGGGCATTCTGAATCCGACTGCTGGCCTCCCTAACTGGTCCCATGGTTCCTTCTCCTGTCTGCCACATGAAGATTCCAATAAGCCTCATGTTCCAGCCTGGTGGATCGGGGAGCACTAAACCTACAAATTTACGCATTACGTACAGATACACATGGGCCATGGGTAATTTAACTTTCAATTTGCCTATTAAAAATTTCTATGAAGCATTTGCTATTCTATAATCACTTCAATATACCATGACAATTCACCTTAAAAATTCATGAACTAATTCCATTTTTAAAATAACCCCCCTTCGCAACACTAAAACGCATTTTCCCTTCTTTATCTAACCCTTGTCCCACCACTTATCTGTTTTATAAGACCACAGTTTTGTAGATAGTTTCTTTAAGTGGGTGTGAATCTCTTTTTAGCTCAGGGAAGTTTATCAATATATTTTTGGGGTCTTGTATTTCTTCTCTAGCTCCTCTAGGGATAAAGTTTCAAAACACCCCAAGGAGAATTTGGGGTAGAGCTCAGGGAGAACTTCCTGACAGAAGGAGGTTGTGGAATGTTTCCTTTAAAATAATAGTAATAATAAAAAAGGGGGGTGGGGTGAGAAGGTGGTCCTGATCTGTGAGGGCTGGAGGAGGAGAGGTAAATAACTTCTCGAAGTCTGATCCAGCCCTAAGATCCTTTGATGTGATTGCTCTGTCCCTTCTAGCTGTCTGGTTTTGATCTAAGGATCTGTTTGCTGGAGCCCTGAGCTCTGAGTGAGAAAACCCCAGCTCTACACCACCCTGGGCAACCCAGGGCCTTGCACCAGCTGGCTGGCCTGTGTGTGCTCTCTGGGAATTCTAGACTGGACTGATGGGCTCCTCTGATTTGCTTTGACTGTTGAGTTCCAGGGAAGGCCCATGGCACGTGCAGCTAAGGAGACCCTTCCAGGGACCTACTGCCTCCATGAGTTAACTCATTAGGGGCTTCCCAGGCATCCTCCCACACTGAGCAGAGTCTGCCTTTCACCTTGTCTTTTTTGCATTTCACTGGTTATGCGTGGTTGACTGGATAACTCACTTCTGCAACCAACCAGCTCGTCAGAGTCCACCCTAATTATTGAGTCCCCAGATATGGCTCAAGTTAAGTAGGAGTCGCTTTAATCCCTTTTAGAATACAAAGTAAACAGCAAGTGGAGTGCTCTAGATATATTAATAAATGATTTGGGGAATAGGATGATTTTAATGTAATATCCGTATGTCCACTGCAAGGAACAAATAGATCAAGAACTTATTTGCTGGGTTTGTATATGTTTTAATGCCATCAACCCCTGGAAAGGCTGAGACCCATGTGAATCCCCATATTCATAAATATGAAACTGCTTGTAAGACTCTTGGCTTTTTTCTGAATCACATTCCTATTTTGTGACTTTTCATCTTTTGTGAACCCTTATCTCTTACTTGATGAGATATTTTTATAACAGTAAGTGTACTTCCTGAAACCATTTTACAAATTACTTTTCTCTGTATTTGTGTATGCAAATATATATATATATATATTTTGTTGTTGTTGTTGTTGACTGTTTAGTTTTGTCACTCCTTGCTGTAAGATTAGAAGGAAGAGGGTAGAATAGGCTGGTGATTCAGACAAGGTTTCCTGCAGGAGCTAGGAACTGAAATGGTACTTGAAGTTTGGGTGACATCCCAACAAGTGGAGAGAGTTGGGGAGGGGGCCCCAGGCAGAAGGAACAAGAGTTAGGAAGTGCAGCATGGTGTCATAGAAAAAGCATGGTTTGGTGTTGGACAGAATTGGGCTCAAAGTGTCAGTGGCGTCTGGTACTTATGGAACATCTGTGCAGGCTTTATGTATGTTTTAATTATAGTGATCTCATTGCAGAGTTTGGGTCCAAGAAGAGAGTCACACTAAAAAAAATTTCACAGGAAATTCTTTTCTCTTTCCCAAACTACATACAAGATTGAAGCTGTGGTTGTATATACTTGCATATGCATGCATGTATTTAGCTTCTAAAGCCCCCTTTTTATCATAAAAGTAGTGAAGTCTCCATATAAGTTGTCTTCTACTATAAAAGAAGCAGCTTCTGAAAAATGTATGACTAGTGCTTTGAGTGTGAGGAATTATCAGAAAGGTTCTTGGGCAGACTTCTTAACTTCTCTGGACCTTGCTTTCTTATCTGTAAAATGGGGAAAATATAACTTACTTATCAGTGTTGTTGGGACTATTTTTTTTTTACATCTTTATTGGAGTATAATTGCTTTACAATGATGTGTTAGTTTCTGCTTTATAACAAAGTGAATCAGTTATATATATACATATGTTCCCATATCTCTTCCCTCTTGAGTCTCCCTCCCTCCCACCCTCCCTATCCCACCCCTCCAGGCGGTCACAAAGCACCGAGCTGATCTCCCTGTGCTATGCGGCTGCTTCCCCTTGCTATCTACCTTACGTTTGGTAGTGTATACATGTCCATGCCTCTCTCTTGCTTTGTCACAGCTTACCCTTCCCCCTCCCCATATCCTCAAGTCCATTCTCTAGTAGGTCTGTGTCTTTATTCCTGTCTTACCCCTAGGTTCTTCATGACATTTTCCCCCCTTAAATTCCATATATATGTGTTAGCATACGGTATTTGTCTTTCTCTTTCTGACTTACTTCACTCTGTATGACAGACTCTAGGCCCATCCACCTCATTACAAATAGCTCAATTTCATTTCTTCTTATGGCTGAGTAATATTCCATTGTATATATGTGCCACATCTTCTTTATCCATTCATCAGATGATGGACACTTAGGTTGTTTCCATCTCCAGGCTATTGTAAATAGAGCTGCAATGAACATTTTGGTACATGACACTTTTTAAATTATGGTTTTCTCAGGGTATATGCCCAGTAGTGGGATTGCTGGGTCATATGGTAGTTCTATTTGTAGTTTTTTAAGGAACCTCCATACTGTTCTCCACAGTGGCTGTATCAATTTACATTCCCACCAACAGTGCAAGAGGGTTCCCTTTTCTCCACACCCTCTCCAGCATCTATTGTTTCTAGATTTTTTGATGATGGCCATTCTGACTGGTGTAAGAGGATATCTCATTGTAGTTTTGATTTGCATTTCTCTAATGATTAATGATGTTGAGCATTCTTTCATGTGTTTGTTGGCAGTCTGTATATCTTCTTTGGAGAAATGTCTATTTAGGTCTTCTGCCCATTTTTGGATTGGGGTTTTTGTTTTTATGTTATTGAGCTGCACGACCTGCTTATAAATTTTGGAGATTAATCCTTTGTCAGTTGCTTCATTTGCAAATATTTTCTCCCATTCTGAGGGTTGTCCTTTGGTCTTGTTTATGATTTCCTTTGCTGTGCAAAAGATTTTAAGTTTCATTAGGTCCCATATGTTTATTTTTGTTTTTATTTCCATTTCTCTAGGAAGTGGGTCAAAAAGGATCTTGCTGTGATTTATGTCATAGAGTGTTCTGCCTATGTTTTCCTCTAAGAGTTTGATAGTTTCTGGCCTTACATTTAGGTCTTTAATCCATTTTGAGTTTATTTTTGTGTATGGTGTTAGGGAGTGATCTAATCTCATACTTTTACATGTACCTGTCCAGTTTTCCCAGCACCACTTATTGAAGAGGCTTTCCTTTCCTCACTGTACATTCCTGCCTCCTTTGTCAAAGATAAGGTGACCATATGTGTGTGAGTTTTTCTCTGGGCTTTGTATCCTGTTCCATTGATCCATCTTTCTGTTTTTGTGCCAGTACCATACTGTCTTGATTACTGTAGCTTTGTAGTATAGTCTGAAGTCAGGGAGCCTGATTCCTCCAGCTCCATTTTTCCTTCTCAAGATTTCTTTGGCCATTCGGGGTCTTTTGTGTTTCCATACAAATTGTGAAATTTTTTGTTCTAGTTCTGTGAAAAATGCCAGTGGTAGTTTGATAGGGATTGCATAGAATCTGTAGATTCCTTTGGGTAGTATAGTCATTTTCACAATGTTGATTCTTCCAATCCAAGAACATGGTATATCTCTCCATCTATTTGTATCATCTTTAATTTCTTTCATCAGTGTCTTATAATTTTCTGCATACAGGTCTTTTGTCTCCTTAGGTAGGTTTATTCCTAGATATTTTATTCTTTTTGTTGCAATGGTAAATGGGAGTGTTTTCTGGATTTCACTTTCAGATTTTTCATCATTAGTGTATAGGAATGCCAGAGATTTCTGTGCATTAATTTTGTATCCTGCTACTTTACCAAATTCATTGATTAGCTCTAGTAGTTTTCTGGTAGCCTCTTTAGGATTCTCTATGTAGAGGATCATGTCATCTGCAAACAGTGACAGCTTTACTTCTTCTTTTCCGATTTGGATTCCTTTTATTTCCTTTTCTTCTCTGATTGCTGTGGTTAAAACTTCCAAAACTATGTTGAATAATAGTGGTGAGAGTGGGCAACCTTGTCTTGTTCCTGATCTTAGTGGAAATGGTTTCAGTTTTTCACCATTGAGGATGATGTTGGCTGTGGGTTTGTCATATATGGCCTTTATTATGTTGAGGAAAGTTCCCTCTATGCCTACGTTCTGCAGGGTTTTTATCATAAATGTGTGTTGAATTTTGTTGAAAGCTTTCTCTGCATTTATTGAGATGACCATATGGTTTTTCTCCTTCAGTTTGTTAATATGGTGTATCACATTGATTGATTTGCGTATATTGAAGAATCCTTGCATTCCTGGAATAAACCCCACTTGATCATGGTGTATGATCCGTTTAATGTGCTGTTGGATTCTGTTTGCTAGTATTTTGTTGAGGATTTTTGCATCTATGTTCATCAGTGATATTGGCCTGTAGTTTTCTTTCTTTGTGACATCTTTGTCTGGTTTTGGTATCAGGATGATGGTGGTCTTGTAGAATGAGTTTGGGAGTGCTCCTCCCTCTGCTATATTTTGGAAGAGTTTGAGAAGGATAGGTGTTAGCTCTTCTCTAAATGTTTGATAGAATTCGCCTGAGAATCCATCTGGTCCTGGGCTTTTGTTTGTTGGAAGATTTTTAATCACAGTTTCAATTTCAGTGCTTGTGACTGGTCTGTTCATCTTTTCTATTTCTTCCTGATTCAGTCGGCAGGTTGTGCATTTCTAAGAATTTGTCCATTTCTTCCAGGCTGTCCATTTTATTGGCATAGTGTTGCTTGTAGTAATCACTCATGATCTTTTGTATTCCTGCAGTGTCAGTTGTTACTTCTCCTTTTTCATTTCTAATTCTATTGATTTGAGTCTTCTCCCTTTTTTTCTTGATGAGTCTGGCTAATGGTTTATCAATTTTGTTTATCTTCTCAAAAAACCAGCTTTTAGTTTTATTGATCTTTGCTATCATTTCCTTCATTTCTTTTTCATTTATTTCTGATCTGATTTTTATGATTTCTTTCCTTCTGCTAACTTTGGGGTTTTTTTGTTCTTCTTCTCTAATTGCTTTAGGTGCAAGTTTAGGTTGTTTATTCGAGATGTTTCTTGTTTCTTAAGGTAGGATGTATTGCTATAAACTTCCCTCTTAGAACTGCTTTTGCTGCATCCTATAGATTTTGGGTCGTCATGTCTCCATTGTCATTTGTTTCTAGGTATTTTTTTATTTCCTCTTTGATTTCTTCAGTTATCACTTCGTTATTAAGGAGTATATTGTTTAGCCTCCATGTGTTTGTATTTTTTACAGATCTTTTCCTGTAATTGATATTTAGCCTCATAGCGTTGTGGTCGGAAAAGATACTTGATACAGTTTCAATTTTCTTAAATTTACCAAGGCTTCATTTGTGACCCAAGATATGATCTATCTTGGAGAATGTTCCATGAGCACTTGAGAAAAATGTGTATTCTGTTGTTTTTGGATGGAATGTCCTATAAATATCAATTAAGTCCATCTTGTTTAATGTATCATTTAAAGCTTGTGTTTCTTTTTTATTTTCATTTTGGATGATCTGTCCATGGGTGAAAGTGGGGTGTTAAAGTCCCCTACTATGAATGTGTTACTGTCGATTTCCCCTTTGATGGCTGTTAGTATTTGCCTTATGTATTGAGGTGCTCCTATGTTGGGTGCATAAATATTTACAATTGTTATATCTTCTTCTTGGATTGATCCCTTGATCATTATGTAGTGTCCTTCTTTGTCTCTTCTAATAGTCTTTATTTTAAAGTCTATTTCGTCTGATATGAGAATTGCTACTCCAGCTTTCTTTTGGTTTCCATTTGCATGAAATATCTTTTTTCCATCCCCTTACTTTCAGTCTGTATGTGTCTCTAGGTCTGAAGTGGGTCTGTTTTACACAGTAAATATATGGGTCTTGTTTTTGTATCCATTCAGCCAGTCTATGTCTTTTGGTTGGGAGCATTTAGTCCATTTACATTTAAGGTAATTATCAATATGTATGTTCCTATTCCCATTTTCTTAATTGTTTTGGGTTCGTTATTGTAAGTCTTTTCCTTCTGTTGTGTTTCTTGCCTAGAGAAGTTCCTTTAGAAGTTGTTGTAAAGCTTGTTTGGTGGTGCTGAACTCTCTCAGCTTTTGCTTGTCTGTAAATGTTTTAATTTCTCCATCAAATCTGAATGAGATCCTTGCTGGGTAGAGTAATCTTATTTGCAGGTTTTTCTCCTTTATCACTTTAATTATGTCCTGCCAGTCCCTTCTGGCTTGCAGAGTTTCTGCTGAAAGATCAGCTGTTAAGCTTATGGGGATTCCCTTGTGTGTTATTTTTCCCTTGCTGCTTTTAATATGTTTTCTTTGTATTTAATTTTTGACAGTTTGATTAATATGTGTCTTGGTGTATTTCTCCTTGGATTTATCCTGTATGGGACTCTCTATGCTTCCTGGACTTGATTAACTATTTCCTTTCCCGTATTAGGGAAGTTTTCAACTATAATCTCTTCAAATATTTCCTCAGTCCCTTTCTTTTTCTCTTCTTCTTCTGGAACCCCTATAATTCGAATGTTGGTGTGTTTAATGTTGTCCCAGAGGTCTCTGAGACTGTCCTCAGTTCTTTTCAGTCTTTTTTCTTTATTCTGCTCTGCAGTAGTCATTTCCACTATTTTATCTTCCAGGTCACTTATCCGTTCTTCTGCCTCAGTTATTCTGCTATTGATCCCATCTAGAGTATTTTTAATTTCATTTATTGTGTTGTTCATCGTTGTCTGTTTCATCTTTAGTTCTTCTAGGTCCTTGTTAAATGTTTCTTGCATTTTGTCTATTCTATTTCCAAGATTTTGGATCATCTTTACTATCATTATTCTGAATTCTTTTTCAGGTAGACTGCCTATTTCCTCTTCATTTGTTAGGTCTGGTGGGTTTTTATCTTGCTCCTTCATCTGCTGTGTGTTTTTATGTCTTCTCATTTTGCTTACCTTACTGTGTTTGGGGTCTCCTTTTTGCAGGCTGCAGGTTCGTAGTTCCCGTTGTTTTTGGTGTCTGTCCCCAGTGGCTAAGGTTGGTTCAGTGGGTTGTGTAGGCTTCCTGGAGGAGGGGACTAGTGTCTGTGTTCTGGTGGATGAGGGTGGATCTTGTCTTTCTGGTGGGCAGGTCCAGGTCTGGTGGTGTGTTTTGAGGTGTCTGTGGACTTGTTATGATTTTAGGCAGCCTCTCTGCTAATGGGTGGGGTTGTGTTCCTGTCTTGCTAGTTGTTTGGCATAGGATGTCCAGCACTGTAGCTTGCTGGTGGTTGAGTGAAGCTGGGTGCTGGTGTTTAGATGGAGATCTCTGGGAGATTTTCGCCATTTGATATTATGTGGAGCTGGGAGGTCTCTTGTGGACCAGTGTCCTGAAGTTGGCTCTCCCACCTCAGCAGCACAGCACTGACTCCTGGCTGCAGCACCAAGAGCCTTTCATCCACACGGCTCAGAATAAAATGGAGAAAAAGTAGAAAGAAAGAATTAGTAGAAGTAGAAAGAAAGAAAGAAAGGAGGGAGGGAGGGAGGGATGGAGGGAGGAAGGAAGGAAGGAGGGAAGGAAGGAATAAAAGAAAGAAAGAAGATAAAGGAAGATAAAATATAATAAGGTTATTAAAATAAGAAAATAATTATTAAGAGAAAAAAAGAAAAAAATTCAAAAAACGAAAAAACAAAAAAACCAACAAAAAACGGACGGATAGAACCCTAGGACAAATGGCGGAAGCAAAGCTATACAGACAAAATCTCACACAGAAGCATACACATACACACTCACAAAAAGAGGAAAAGGGGAAAAAAAATCATAAATCTTGCTCTCAAAGTCCACCTCCTCAATTCGTTGTCTATTCATGTATTCCACACATGCAGGGTACATCAAGTTGATTGTGGAGCTTTAATCCGCTGCTTCTGAGGCTGCTGGGAGAGATTTCCCTTTCTCTTCTTTGTTCTCACAGCTCCCGGGACTCCGCTTTGGATTTGGCCCCACCTCTGCATGTAGGTCGCCAGAGGGCGTCTGTTCTTCGCTCAGACAGGACGGGGTTAAAGGAGCCGCTGATTGGGGAGCTCTGGCTCACTCAGGCCGGGGGAGGGAGGGGCACAGAGTGCGGGGCGGGCCTGCGGCGGCAGACGCCGGCGTGACGTTGCAGCAGCGTGAGGCGTGCCGTGCGTTCTCCTGGGTAAGTTGTCCCTGGATCCCGGGACCCTGGCAGTGGCGGGTTGCACAGGCTCCCCGGAAGGGGTGTGTGGATAGTGACCTGTGCTTGCACACAGGCTTCTTGGTGGCGGCAGCAGCAGCCTTAGCGTCCCATGCCCGTTTCCGGGGTCCGCGCTTTCAGCCGCGGCTCGCGCCCGTCTCTGGAGCGCCTTTAAGCAGCACTCTTAATCCCCTCTCTTCGCGCGCCAGGAAACAAAGAGGGAAGAAAAAGTCTCTTGCCTCTTCGGCAGGTCCAGACTTTTCCCTGGACTCCCTCACGGCTAGCCGTGCCGCACTAACCCCCTGCAGGCTGTGTTCACGCCACCGGTCCTCTCCTGGTGCTCCGACCGAAGCCCGAACCTCAACTCCAGGCCCCGCCCGGACGGGCGGGGGAGCAGACAAGCCTTTCGAGCTGGTGAGTGCCGGTCGGCCCTGATCCTTTGTGCGGGAATCTCTCCGCTTTGCCCTCCGCACCCCTGTTGCTGTGCTCTCCCCTGCGGCTCCGAAGCTTTCCCCCTCCGCCACCTGCAGTCTCCGTCCGCGAAGGGGCTTCTAGTGTGTGGAAACCCTTCTTCCTTCACAGCTCCATCCCACTGGTGCACGTCCCGTCCCTATTCTTTTGTCTCTGTTGTTTCTTTTTTCTTTTGCCCTACCCAGGTACGTGGGGGTTTCTTGCCTTTTGGGAGGTCTGAGGTCTTCTGCCAGCGTTCAGTAGGTGTTCTGTAGGAGTTGTTCCACGTGTAGATGTATTTCTGGTGTATCTGTGGGGAGGAAGGTGATCTCCGTGTCTTATTGTTCAGCCATCTTCCCGGAAACCTTATATATATTTCTATTATTCTTGGTATAGAATCAGGCCACAACTGAATTAAACTTTTAAATTCATTCCAAACTTTTTTCTAGTAAGGTTCATCACTTTCCTTTTAAATTTTAGTTGTTATTTTTAAAGTCCTGAACAATACACAAGTTTATTCTTGTTAAACATTCAAACAGTACAGACAAAGCTAAAGTTTCCCTGGATTAGCCTCCCCAAGCCCATTCTTCTGGGTAGAGGTGGCCACTGTTAAAAACTTGGAGTGCATCTTTTGAGCCCCTATCCAGGGCATTATTGGAAGGGCACAGACTCTGGAGCCCATCTGCTTGGGTTTGAATTCCTGTCTTGTCACTTACCAGCTGAGTGATTTGCCAAGTTACTTAACTCTATGCCTCAGTTTTTTCCCTGCAAAAATGGGGACAATAATAGAACCTATTTCATAGGGGTTTTGTAGGATTAAAAGAGTTAATTTGTGTAGAGCACTTCCAGCAATGTCTGGCATATGGTAATTGCTCAAAAGTGTTTCATTTATGTATACCTACACACTCTAGAAGATTACAATGTTTTATATACTTGGTACCATACTGTATATGTATTTCTACTACTTCCTTTTTAAAAACTCTTTCCATATTAGCACAAGTAAATATAACCCCACTCTTTTTTTACCTGTTGCATAGTTTTTCATTGTATGTACATAGGTTATTTAGCCATCCCCCATTGATGGATATTCATATTACTGATGGGTATTCATACTACTTTTGCCGTTGCTAACAAAGCTGCAGAGAATGCCTTTATACATGTCTCCTTTTGCATGTGGATGTTAATGTGTTCCTGTAGGGCAAATCCTGAAATGTGGAATTAGCAGGCTAAAGGATATACATGTTCTTGGTGGTGGTGGTTGTGGTGGTGATTTGTGTATGTTTGCTATTTTGGATATTGCTAATATTCTTGCTTTATGTATTTATCCATACATTTACCTTCTCTGGTTGCTTATGCCTTATTGCACTTCTCTTCTTCTATTGGGATCCTCTTCAGTCTGAGAACTTCCTTTAGTGTAATCAGAAATATTTATGATGAATTTGCTGGGTTTTTATTTTTTTCAGTTTTGACTTATTTGAGAGCATTTCTTTTTGCCTTCATTTTTCTCAATTAAAAATTTTATTTTGAGATCGCCAGAGATTCACATGCAGTTGTAAGAAATACTGCAGAGGGATCCTGTGTACCCTTTACTTGATAGTAAAGTTCTGTAAGACTGTAGTACCGAAAGCCTGAGATTTTCACTAGAATTTATCCACATTGGCTGTACCTGTAGTTAGACATCTTCTCAGTGGTGCCTAACTTCTGAAATCTCTGCACAGCACTTTACCTCCCAGTGGCTATTCTCTGTGAGGTCTTTTGAGGTCTTGCCCTCAGGAGTTTGACAAAAGCTCGAGGTAAATTTTATGCAGGCTTATCGGATTCCTTTTGTTTCAGCCCCCTCCTCTCTGATGCTCTGCCTCGTAGACTTTAATCACTGTGGTAATGATTAATGCTATCCTTTTTTCCCTCTATCCTGTGAGCTTCAAAATGATGAAGTCAGAGAGGTAACAATAGGCTAGATTGTGCTGGTCCTTGTGAGCTCTTTAAGCCACTGTAGGCCATTATAATCATTGATATCACAGATAATCAACATTATAAATGGGTGTTAATTTCGGGTGGCATCTATTGAGATAATTATATTGATTTTTCCTTTAATATATTAATACAGTGATTAACAAGAGTAGGTATTTAAGCTTGAGCCATGCTATATTTATAAGATAAAATTATCTCGATTATGATTCATTGTTATTTTTAAGATGCTACTAATAAATTGCTAACATTTTATTTAGGACTTTTGCATACCTGTTCACAGGTGATACAAGCATTTAGTTTTATTTTCTTATGTTGTACTTGTCCATTTTTGGTATCTGAGTTATGCTAACATCATAAAATGAGTATAGTAGCTTTCCATCTTTTTCCATGCTATGCAGCATCTGGTATAAATGGGCTATTTTCTGTTCTTTGAATGTTTGGTAGAATCTTTCCAAAGGCTATTTGTCCATTGATGCTTGTGTTTCGTGAAACTGTTACAATTCATACTTTCCTATGAAATCATTATTTTTAATCTAGGTTTCAAATTAATTGCCATAGCATTGTATATAGTATTCTCTTATAATTAAAAAGTTATAGCCGTAGTTAAATACTATTTTCCATTCATTTCTAGCTTTCCTTTTCTTTATCATACTCAGCCGTTTGTTTATTTTTTTATTTTTTCAAAGACATAGCTCTTATTTCATTGAGCAATGCTTTTAAAGAACATATTATCTTTAATTTCTGTTTATTTTCATTGATTTTTTTTCTGCTTTATCTGGTTTATTTATTTTCACTTTTCTAGATATTTCATTAGTTCAGTTACCAACAATTTTATTTTCTATCAAATGTATCAAGGCCATAAATTTTCTTAAGGTTCATTTAGGGTATGTGCCCTTGATTTTGGTAATGTTGTATTCTATTTTTTTTTTTTTTTTTTTTTTTTTTTTTTGCGGTACGTGGGCCTCTCACTGTTGTGGCCTCTCCCGTTGCGGAGCACAGGCTCAGGATGCACAGGCTCAGCGGCCATGACTCACGGGCCCAGCAGCTCCGTGGCATGTGGGATCTTCCCGTACCGGGGCACGAACCTGTGTCCCCTGCATCGGCAGGTGGACTCTCAACCACTGCGCCACCAGGGAAGCCCTGTTGTATTCTTTTTGTTGTTCATTTCTAAATAGTATGTTATTTGCACACCTACTTTTTTTCTTTTAATAGGTCTTTACTGGAGTATAATTGCTTCACAATACTGTGTTAGTTTCTGTTGTACACCAAAGTGAATCAGCCATATGCATACATATGTCCCCATTTCCCCTCCCTCTTCAGACTCTCTCCCATCCTCCCTATCCCACCCCTCTAGGTCATTGCAAAGCACTGAACTGATCTCCCTGTGCTATGCTGCTGCTTCCCATTAGCTAATTATTTTACATTCGGTAGTGTATATATGTCGATGCTACTCTCACTTCGCCCCAGCTTCCCCTCCCACCCCGTGTCCTCAAGTCTATTCTCTATGTCTACATCTTTATTCCTGCCCTGCCTCTAGGTTCATCAGAACCATTTTTTTTTGATTCCATACATATGTGTTAGCGTATGGTATTTGTTTTTCTCTTTCTGACTTACTTCACTCTGTATGACAGAATCTAGGTCCATCCAACTCACTACAAATAACTCAATTTCATTTCCTTTTATGGCTGAGTAATATTCCATTGTGCCACATCTTCTTTATCCATTCATCCGATGATGGACACTTAGGTTGTTACCATGTCCTGGCAATTGTAAATAGTGCTGCAGTGAAAATTGTGGTACATGACTCTTTTTGAATTATGGTTTTCTCAGGGTTTATGTCCAGTAGTGGGATTGCTGGGTTGTATGGTAGTTTTATTTTTAGATTTTTAAGGAACCCCCTGACTGTTCTCCATAGTGGCTGTATCAATTTACATTCCCAGCAACAGTGCAAGAGGGTTCCCTTTTCTCCACACCCTCTCCAGCATTTACTGTTTGTAGATTTTTTGATGATGGCCATTCTGACCAGTGTGAGGTGATACCAGATTGTAGCTTTGATTTGCATTTCTCTAATGATTAGTGAAGTTGAGCATCTTTTCATGTGTTTGTTGGCAATCTGTATATCTTCTTTGGAGAAATGTCTATTTAGGTCTTCCATTTTTGAATTGGGTTGTTTGTTTTTTTTGATATTGAGCTGCATGAGCTGATTGTATATTTTGGAAATTAATCCTTTATCCGTTGCTTCGTTTGCAAATATTTTCTCACATTCTGAGGGTTGTATTTTTTATGGTTTCCTATGCTGTGCAAAAGATTTTAAATTTCATTAGGTCCCATTTGTTTATTTTTGTTTTTATTTCCATTTCTCTAGGAAGTGGGTCAAAAAGGATCTTGCTGTGATTTATGTCATAGAGTGTTCTGCCTATGTTTTCTTCTAAGAGTTTTATAGTGTCTGGCCTTACATTTAGGTCTATAATACATTTTGACTTTATTTTTGTGTATGGTGTTAGGGAGTGTTCTAATTTCATTCTTTTACATGTAGCTGTCCAGTTTTCCCAGCACCACTTATTGAAGAGGCTGTCTTTTCTCCATTCTATATTCTTGCCTCCTTTATCAAAAATAAGGTGAACATATGTGTGTGGGTTTATCTCTGGGCTTTGTATCCTGTTCCATTGATCTGTATTTCTGTTTTTGTGCCAGTACCATACTGTCTCAATTACTGTAGCTTTGCAGTATAGTCTGAAGTCTGGGAGCCTGATTCCTCCAGCTCCATTTTTCATTCTCAAGATTGCTTTGGCTATTCTGGGTCCTTTGTGTTTCCATACAAATTGTGAAATTTTTTGATCTACTGCTGTGAAAAATACCATTGGTAGTTTGATAGGGATTGCAATGAATCTGTAGATTGCTTTGGGTAGTAGAGTCATTTTCACAATGTTGATTCTTCCAATCCAAGAACATGGTATATCTCTCCATCTGTTTGTATCATTTTAAATTTCTTTCATCAGTGTCTTATAGTTTTCTGCATATGGGTCTTTTGTCTCCTTAGGTAGGTTTATTCCTAGGTATTTTATTCTTTTTGTTGCAATGGTAAATGGGAGTGTTTCCTTAATTTCTATTTCAGTTTTCATCATTAGTGTATAGGAATGCCAGAGATTTCTGTGCATTAATTTTGTATCCTGTTACTCTACCAAATTCATTGATTAGCTCTAGTAGTTTTCTGGTAGCATCTTTAGGATTCTCTATGTATAGTATCATGTTATCTGAAAACAGTGACAGTTTTAATTCTTGTCCAATTTGGATTCCTTTTATTTCCTTTCCTTCTCTGACTGCTGTGGCTAATACTTCCAAAACTATGTTGAATAATAGTGGTGAGAGTGGGCAACCTTGTCTTATTCCTGATCTTAGTGGAAATGCTTTCAGTTTTTCCCCATTGAGAATGATGCTGGCTGTGGGTTTGTCATATATGGCCTTTATTATGTTGAGGTAGGTTCCCACTATGCCTACTTTCTGGAGATTTTTTATCATAAATGTGTGTTGAATTTTGTCAAAAGCTTTTTCTGCATCTATTGAGATTCATAGGTTTTTCTTCTTCAGTTTGTTAATATGGTTTATCGCATTGATTGACTTGCATATATTGAAGAATCCTTGCATTCCTGGGATAGATCCCACTTGATCATGATGTATGATCCTTTTAATGTGCTGTTGGATTCTGTTTGCTAGTATTTTGTTGAGGATTTTTGCATCCATATTCCTCAGTGATATTGGCCTGTAGTTTTCTTTCTTTGTGACATCTTTGTCTGGTTTTGGTATCAGGGTGATGGTGGCCTCGTAGAATGAGTTTGGGGTTGTTCCTCCCTCTGTTATATTTTGGAAGAGTTTGAGAAGTACAGCTGTTAACTCTTCTCTAAATGTTTGATAGAATTCGCCTGAGAATCCATCTGGTCCTGGGCTTTTGTTTGTTGGAAGATTTTTAATCACAGTTTCAACTTCAGTGCTTGTGATTGATCTGTTTATATTTTCTATTTCTTCCTGGTTCAGTCTCCGAAGGTTGTGCATTTCTAAGAATTTGTCCATTTCTTCCAGGTTGTCCATTTTATTGACATATATTACTTGTAGTAATCTCTCATGATCCTTTGTATTTCTTCAGTGTCAGTGTTACTTCTCCTTTTTCAGTTCTAATTTTATTGATTTGAGATTCTCCCTTTTTTTCTTGATGAGTCTGGCTCATAGTTTATCAATTTTGTTTATCTTCTCAAAGAACCAGCTTTTAGTTTTATTGATCTTTGCTGTCGTTTCCTTCATTTCTTTTTCATTTATTTCTGATCTGATCTTTATATTTCATTCCTTCTGCTAACTTTGGGTTTTTTGTTTCTTCTTTCTCTCATTGGTTTAGGTGTAAGGTTAGGTTGTTTATTTGAGATGTTTCTTGTTTCTTGAGGTAGGATTGTATTGCTATAAACTTCCCTCTTAGAACTGCTTTTGCTGCATCCCATAGGTTTGGGGTCATCTTGTTTTCATTGTCATTTGTTTCTAGGTATTTTTTTATTTCCTCTTTGATTTCTTCAGTGATCTCTTGGTTATTTAGTAGCGTACTGTTCAGCCTCCATGTGTTTGTAAATTTTACAGTTGTTTTTCCTGTAACTGATATCTAGTCTCATAGCCTTGTGGTCAGAAAAGATACTTAATACGATTTCAATTTTGTTAAATTTACCAAGGCTTCATCTGTGACCCAAGATATGGTCTATCTTGGAGAATGTTCCATGAGCACTTGAGAAGAAAGTGTATTCTGTTGTTTTTGGATGGAATGTCCTCTAATTATCAATTAAGTCCATCTTGTTTCAGGTGTCATTTAAAGCTTGTGTTTCCTTATTTATTTTCATTTTGGATGATCTGTCCATTGGTGAAAGTGGGGTGTTAAAGTCCTCTACTATTATTGTGTTACTGTTGAGTTCCCCTTTTATGGCTGTTAGCATTTGGCTTGTGTATTGAGGTGCTCTAATGTTGGGTGCATAAATATTTACAATTGTTATATCTCCTCTTGGATTGATCCCTTGATGATTATATAATGTTCTTCTTTGTCTCTTGTGATAGTCTTTATTTTAAAGTCTATTTTGTGTGATATGAGAATTGCTACTCCAGTTTTCTTTTGATTTCCATTTGCATGGCATATCTTTTTCCATCCCCTCACTTTCAGTCTGTATGTGTCCCTAGGTCTGAAGTGGGTCTCTGGTAGACAGCATATATACGGGTCTTGTTTTTGTATCCATTCAGCCAGTCTATGTCTTTTGGTTAGAGCATTTAATCCATTTACATTTAAGGTAATTATCGATATATATGTTCCTATTACTATTTTCTTAATTGTTTTGGGTTTGTTATTGTAGGTCTTTTCCTTCTCTTGTGTTTCCTGCCTAGAGAAGTTCCTTTAGCATTTGTAGTAAAGCTGGTTTGGTGGCGTAGGATTCTCTTAACTTTTGCTGATCTGTAAAGATTTTAATTTCTCCGTCGAATCTGAATGAGATCCTTGCTGGGTAGAGTAATCTTTGTTGTAGGTTTTTCCCCTTCATCACTTTAAATATGTCCTGCCACTCCCTTATGGCTTGCAGAGTTTCTGCTGAAAGATCTGCTGTTAACCTTATGGGATTCCCTTGTATGTTATTTGTTGTTTTTCCCTTGCTGCTTTCAATATTTTTCTTTTGTATTAATTTTTGATAGTTTGATTAATATGTGTCTCAGCTTGTTTCTCTTTGGGTTTATCCTGTATGGTACTCTCTGCACTTCCTGGAATTGATTATTTCCTTTCCCATGTTACGGAAGTTTTCAACTATAATCTCTTCAAATATTTTCTCAGACCCTTTCTTTTTCTCTTCTTCTGGGACCCCTATAATTCGAAGGTTGGTGTGTTTAATATTGTCCCAGTGGTCTCAGAGACTGTCCTCAATTCTTTTCATTCCTTTTTCTTTATTCTGCTCCCTGGCTCTTATTTCCACAATTTTACCTTCCAGCTCAGTTATCTGTTCTTTTGCCTCAGTTATTCTGTTGTTGATTCCTTCTAGAGTATTTTTAATTTTGGTAATTGTGTTGTTCATCACTGTTTGGTTGCTCTTCAGTTCTTCTAGATGCTTGTTATATGTTTCTTGTATTTTCTCCATTCTATTTCCGAGATTTTGGATCATCTTTACTATCATTACTCTGAATTCTTTTTCAGGTAGGTTGCCTATTTCGTCTTCATTTATTTGGTCTTGTTGGTTTTTACATTGCTCCTTCATCTGTAACAAATATTTTGTCGTTTCATTTTTTTTTTTTTTTGATGGGTGGTGCTGTATTCCTGTCTTACTTATTGTTTGGCCTGAGACGTCCAGCAGTGTAGTTTGCAGGCAGTTGGATAGAGCTGGGTCTTGGTGCTGAGATGAGGACCACTGGGAAACCTCACTCTGACTGATGTTCCCTAGGGTCTGAGGTTCTTTGTCAGTCCAGCTTTCTGGACTCGGAGCTCCCACCAAGGAGCTCAGGCCTGTCCTCTGGCCTGGGAACCAAGATCCTGCTAGCTTCATGGTGCGGTAGAGAAAAAAAAAAAAAAAGGAAGAAAGAAAAAAAAAAGGAGCAGTACAATATCAAAGAATAAAAAACAAAATAAAATTAGAAATATAAAAAATATATTAGGAAAAATAAAAATATAATTGAAACAACTTCATCAAGGTAAAATAAAACCACAGTAGAAAAAAGAAAAAAAAAGGGGTGGGGGGACAAACCAAAAGGAGAGATCACTAAGAAAGTATAAAGAATAAAGTAAAATTAGAAAAATAAAAGATTTATTAGGAAAAATAAAAATATAAAAGAATCAACAACACTGAAACAAGGTAAAACAGAACCCCAATCTAAAAGAAGAAGGAAAAAAAAAGCCTTGGCTATGGGGGTGTAGTTTAGGCAGGGGTGTGGTTTTGGGAGGCGTGGGACCTAGGTGGGTGGGGGGTGATGCTTGAGCCTGGGGCGGTGCCTAGGCGGGGTGTCGTTCAAGCACTGGGCGGGGCCTCTGCTTAGGACCTGCGTGCAAGGGGAGAGGCAGCTTCTGGAGTGTGGTGTTCTGGAGTTTGGAGGTAAGGGCCGGAGTGAGGGTGTGTGGGTGGGGTTTAGACTCAGCGCGTTGGAGGGGGTCTCCCTAGAGGTAGGGCCCTGGGTGGGGGTTTAGGGGCGGGGCTTGGCCTCTGTGCTGCAGGAGGGAGGCTCCAAGGGCAGAGGGTTAGGCCCGGGAGCTGAACAGCTCTCTGGTGCCTAAGTGGACAGGGAAAGAGTTGGCCATGTTCCCTTCCGTTCCTTTGTGCCCCTCCCTCACTGCCTCCCCCAGGGAGTCCCCCGTCACTGCTGGACCCCTAACCGTGGGTGGGTCCCGCTGGGTGTAGGACCTCCTTCCCTCCCCCAGCCACCCCTCAGGGGTGCTGGTCCCGGAGGTCCAGCCTTTACTTTTGCTCCCCCTTCCCTCCCTCCCACTCCCTCAGGACCCACATGGCTGGAGGGTGTCTAGGTGGGCAGAGGAACAGGCCCAGGATCTCAGCAGGTTCCTGGGGGCCCCAGTGGGCAGGGGAAACCTGGCCATGCTCCCTTTTGACCCTCTGCCCTCCCAGTGGTTTCCCAATTTCCTCCTTCTGGTGTGGGATCCCTTCCCCTCCCCCAGCCGCCCCTCAGGGGCGCCAGTCCCATCCCACCTCCACTTCTCCTCCCCCTTCACTCCCCCCAACTCCCCACATCCTACCTAACTGCTGGGGGTTCCTCCTGTCCCCTTAGGTGTCCGTGGTCCCCCACCGTTGCCTGGTAGGTGCCCTAGTTGTGAGGAGACACAAATTCCGTGTCCTCCTAGTATGCCATCTTGGCTCCGCCCCTGTGTAAACATTTATAATTGTTATATCTTCTTCTTGGATTGATCCTTTGATCATTATGTAGTGGCCCTCCTTATCTCTTGTAACAGTCTTTATTTTAAAGTCTATTTTATTGGATACGAGTATTACTACTCCAGCTTTCTTTTGATTTCCATTTGCATGGAATATCTTTTTCCATCCCCTCCCTTTCAGTCTGTATGTGTCCCTAGGTCTGAAGTGGGTCTCTTGTAGACAGCATATATATGCATCTTGTTTTTGTATCCATTCTGCCAGTCTGTGTCCTTTGGTTGGGGCATTTACTCCATTTACATTCAAGGTTAGTATCAATATGTATGTTCTTATTACCATTTTCTTAATTGTTTTGGATTTGTTTTTGCAGGTCTTTTTCTTCTCTTGTGTTTCCTGCTTAGAGAAGTTTCTTTAGTATTTGTTGTAATGCTGATTTGGTGGTGCTGAATTCTCTTAGCTTTTGCTTGTGTGAAAAGCTTTTGACTTCGATATGTATGTTCTTATTACCATTTTCTTAATTGTTTTGGATTTGTTTTTGCAGGTCTTTTTCTTCTCTTGTGTTTCCTGCTTAGAGAAGTTTCTTTAGTATTTGTTGTAATGCTGATTTGGTGGTGCTGAATTCTTTTAGCTTTTGCTTGTGTGAAAAGCTTTTGACTTCTGCATTAAATCTGAATGAGATCCTTGCTGGGTAATCTTGGTTGTAGGTTTTTCTCTTTCATCACTTTAAGTATATGCTGCCACTCCTTTCTGGCCTGCAGAGCTTCCACTGAAAAATCAGCTGATAACCTTATGGGGATTCCTTTGTATGTTTTTTTGTTTTTCCCTTGCTGCTTTTAATATTTTTTCTTTCAATTTAATTTTTCTTGGTTTGATTAATATGTGTCTTCTTGTGTTTTTCCTAAGGTTTATCCTGTATGGGACTCTCTGTGCTTCCTGGACCTGGGTGACTATTTCCTTTCCCATGTTAGGGAAGTTTTCAACTACAATCTCTTCAAATATTTTCTCAGACCCTTTCTTTTTCTCTTCTTCTTCTGGGACCCCTATAATTTGAATGTTGGTGCATTTATTGTTGTTCCAGAGGTCTCTGAGATTGTCTTCAATTCTTTTCATTCTTTTTCCTTTATTTTGCTCCTTGGAAGTTATTTCCACCATCTTGTCTTCTAGCTCACTTTTTTGTTCTTCTGCCTCAGTTATTCTGTTATTGATTCCTTCTAGTATATTTTTCATTTCAGTTATTATGTTGTTCATCTCTGTTTGTTTGTTCTTTAGTTCTTCTAGATCTTTGTTAAACATTTCTTGTATTTTCTCTGTCCATGCCTCCATTCTATTTCCAAGATTCTGGATCATCTTTACTATCATTACTATGAATTCTTTTTCAGGTAGATTGCCTATATCCTCTTCATTTGTTTGGTCTTATAGGTTTTTACCTTGTTCCTACATCTTTGATATATTTTTTTTGCCATCTCTTTTTTTTTTATGAGTGAGATTGTGTTCCTGTCTTACTGGTTGTTTGGCCTGAGGTTTCCAACTCTTGGGTTTGTAGGCTACTGGGTAGAGCTGGGTCTTGGTACTGAGATGAGGACCTCCGTGAGACCTCACTCCAATGAATATTCCCTGGGGTCTGAGGTTCTCTGTTAGTCCAGTGGTTCAGACTCAGAGCTCCCACCACAGCGCTTCAGCCCAACCCAGGGCCTTGGAACCAAGATCCTGCAAGCCACCTGTGGTGGTAAAAAAAAGCCAACCAAAACAAACAAACAAACAAAAACAATAACAAAGTAAAAAATAAAATTAGACTAGGAGACTAACAGATATGCTAGGAAGAATATAAAAATAAAAATATAGATTAATCAACAACTGGAAGGTATAACAATACCACAATAGTAAAGAAGAGGAGGAGGGAAAAGAGAAAAATAAATAAATAAATAAATAAAAGGGGGAAAAGGCCTTGGCTGTGGAGGGCGGGACCTAAGCAAGGGTGAGGTTTGGGCGGTGGGAGCACCTATGCTTAGGACCCACAGAACTGGAATAGGCCCTGGGGGCTGTGGGGGACTGAGGCTTAGGCACAAGGAACAGAAGGGGCCAGACGTGCCCCCCGACCCCTGGTCTCAGAGGGGGACCTCACCTGGGAGCCCAGCAGGCTTCCTGGACTCGAGTGGGTGGGGCATATGCCCTCTTCTCCTCTCCTGCTCCTCCGGTCCTGGAAGGCCCCTCCTACCTGCCTCTCCTGAGCTCCCCTCGGCCTCCTTCCTATGCCCCCAAGACCAATGTGGCTGGGGGAGGGGTGGCCTTGGGGGTAGGAGAGCAGCCTGGGAACTCAGCAGGCTCCCCATGCCTGAGTGAGTGGGGTAAATGCCCTCTGCTCCTGTCCTGCTTGTCCTAGGGGGCCTCTCCTGCTTAACCTCTCCTGATCTTTCTGGCCTCAGGGGCACTGATAGTGTCTGGCCTCCACTTCTCCTCCCCCCTCTGTCCCCCCACATCCTACTGGTTCACTTTGGGGTTCCTCCTGTCTCATTGGGCGTCAGGGTCCCCCACCAGCGGCCGGCAGGCACCCTAGTTGTGGGGAGACGCTAACTAGGTGTCTTCCCACACTGCCATCTTCGATTGTCCCCTACTTCTTTTTTAATCCAATATTTTTTTCAGAAATGTGTTTAAATTTCTGGCTGCATATTTTTTGGGTGGAGGCATGTTATAGTGGACACTGTGGTGTGTCACCTAGTTCTTTCTTTAGGACCGAGACACGCATTCTCCCCGGTGCAGCGAATGTTGGCTGCTGATGGGTCATAGCTGAGTCCTTCTGTAGTCATTGCCTTCAGCCAAGGGAGCTACTGACCCAAAGTCACACCCCTTCTTAGGTTCCCAGGGCAGCTCACATCCAGTGACTAGTTGATGAGGGTTACAAAGGCCTGAACTTCTTGCCTCAATTTGGTACAACTTTGAGGGGCAGTCTCAGATCCAAAGTTCTCTGTAGAAATGGCTGAGACCTCCGTTACTGCTGCAGTGCTGTTCAGCTTTGCCCCCTGCCCAGTCCTCCTTGCGTCAGTGTCTCACAGGTATTGGCTTCCAAGAGAGCTGCTCCTGCACAGGGACTTTCATCTCAGAGCCTGTATCCTGGGGAGTCTGATATCTAACAGGGCTATTTTTTGGTTGTTATTTCTAATGTCGTTTACATCCATGAGCATGTGTTTTTTTTTTTTGCTGTAGGCGGGCCTCTCACTGTTGTGGCCTCTCCCATTGCGGAGCACAGGCCCCGGACACACAGGCTCAGCGGCCATGGCTCATGGGCCCAGCCGCTCCGCGGCACGTGGGATCCTCCTGGACCGGGGCACGAACCTGTGTCCCCTGCATCGGCAGGCGGCCTCTCAACCACTGCGCCACCAGGGAAGCCCCATCAATGAGCATTTTTTTCTTATGCACATGTATGAGAGTTTCTATACCTAGAAGTGGAATCACTAGGTTAAAGGGAATCTGCATCTTCAACTTTACCAGATATTTTAACTAGTTCTCTGAAGTGACTGTGCCCATTTGCCCTCCCGTCAGTAGTGTCCTTCACATTCTTGCTAACACTCTATATTATCATCCCTTTATTATAACTTTCTTAGGTCACTCTATTTGTATCTCTCATAGATAGGTTATAAGTAGCTTTAAAAAACTCAGTGAGTCTCCAGCTTTTAAGAGATTAATTCTAGATGTTTGCTTCCATTATTAATATCATTTTTATTAAAGAGATATAGTTGACTGACTTCGTTCAAAATATAGGACCAGGGGTTCAGAAAACCTGTATACTAATCCCTGTTTTGCCCAGGATCAACTCTATAATTTAGAGTCAGTCATATATCCTCTCTGATTTTCATTTTTCTCATCTGTTAAATATGCAAGTTGGACTAAGAGAATCTCCTAGGTCCCATCCACTCTGACAGCAAATGATTCCCAGAGTTCAATCCCTGCCCTTCCTTCTACCACCATCCTCATGCTACCACTGCCTACATTGAAGTCATACCTTAGGGACCATCATCTCTCTTCTTAGAGGAAGAAGAAATCTTTTGCTTTGATAGGGGCTTGGAGTCAGACTTAGAGTAGGAGAATGTCCAGAGGTTGGAAGGGGGAAGACTAGGATGGATTTCTGTATTCTCTTTGCTCTCTCACTCCCCTCCTCCCAGACTCCACCTAACTTAAATTCTAACTTCTCGCTTCCTGTCTAGAGAAACTGTTCATTAATTCTTATGTAATAGTTTTTATTTAGTTCTACTTTGAGATATCTCACAAAATAAGTAACAAAGATCTGGTCCTTTGAAAGTTAAGGTTTTAGACAGATCAGTATTTATTGAAAAAATATTTATTGATGCTATTTTGGTAACTGTGGGAATAAAAACTGAATGAGACTCTGTCTGTCGCCTCAAAGTACACAGTCTGGTGACAAGACCTGGCACACCAGGAGCATGCTCCAGACAGAGAGCTCTAGGTGTGGTCAGGAGTGAAGGCTTATCAGTCCTGGGGTTGCCAGAGGAGCCCTTACTGAGGAGATGGAGTTCAAGGTGGCACCAGAAGTATGGGAAAGAGAAGGAAGGGACAAGTCAATATTATTTATTCTGATTCTGGTTGTACATGTTTCCTGCTTCTTCACGTGGAGAAATGAATAGATGCTAAAATCACAGTCAGCTTTTCAAGATGCTCTAAGCCTTGGAATCTGCTCCAGGTAAGGCCTAGTGTCACCCTTATGTTATGTGTGGCATCAGCAACACTGTTTTTTTGGTTCATAGTCTTAGGATCCTTTCTCCCAAGGTTTTGGGGGAGAGGTAAGGATGTAACGAGGAGACTGCTGAAGGGGCTCTGTTTTTCTCTTAACAGACAGGTCATTGGTTTCATATGAAAAGATGCTCAGTGAGCCATGAAAATAAATGACCACATGTCCTGTCTACAGACCGGAAGAAATCAGTACACAAATTTAATAGAAAGCAGGCCCGAGAGCCTTAAGGAAATGAGTCAAAACCTATCTTTCTCTATTTTCTTTTTACTAGTCTCTTTTAGACTTTTGCTTTTACTTCTGTGTGTGTGAGTGTGAAATTCCATATTGGCAGCAGAATTGATTGCCTCCAGGCAGATGTCTGTGTGTCTAGAGCCTACTGATAAAGGGGCAGTAGAAGGAAGTGGAGATACTGGGAATTGGTGAAGGAACATATGGGAGGAATCAATACAAATTATACCAACTGAATTGGAATTCCAGTTACCAAACAGTGTTTAAATAAAATGGCTGGTCAGTTTTCATCTCTGATGGAAATGTCATCCAATAGTTCCCCTTCTGGGAATAATGCCACGAACAGTTATAGAAAATTGACTTTATACCTGAATTCCCAAATGAGAAGGAAAAGTTCCAGGCACCTGATTTCTCAAATGAACACAAAAATATTCATATGAAATGATCTGGAACAATGTATTGGTAAATTGTGTGTTCTTTGGAGCAACCCATCAACACGTGCAAATGTAGATGGAACCCAAGGAGAGTGACCAATCTGGATGGGGTTCATCAGGGAAGACTTGCTAAAAATGGATTTTACACTTTTTAAGGCCTATGAAGTCATAGATTGGGGTTGAAGACAGGGGTTAAATTCCAGGTGGCGGGATCTGCTCCCTTCTGTGGCGGTTTCAGACCATGGAGATCGCAGCTGGTCCTCTTCCCATCTCCATCTCCCTGTGCTCCCTACATCCACAGCCTGTAGGTTGCAGGAAGGGAGAATGTATTCCAGGTTATTCTTCTCTGGAGCCCAACTCCAGGTGAGTTGGTGAACAAAGCCCCTTCGTGCCCTCTTTAGTATTCAGTTCCCTAAAGGTTTATATTTCATGTCCAGCATTAACATATCTATGCCACCAAGATGCATACATTTTCACTAAATTGCTTTCAGTTGGAATAGCTAATGTGCCCTTGTAATGGCATTAAATGTGAACAATTATGAAGAAAAAGAACCTTCCATTTGTTCTCTCTTTCAAGACCTCAAACTAGATTACCTTGTTCTCTTAATAGGTGAAAGTCCTTTTACCCAACAAATTAGATATAGACAAATTGCTTCTATTTCAGGCTATTTTGAAAGCCTCTCCTCTCTGTTACCTTTCCCACTCATTTGTATTGGAGGTGTAATGTTAATTCTTGATCATAGGCACCAAATGAGGGGAATTGTATCACCAGTAATAGAAAGTGGCAGATAATCCAAAAGACTTTTTTATTTGGCTTTGGAATATACATATACACTTACCTTTGAATATGGGCATGTTTGACATTCCAGAAATTTATTTCAAACCAAATTAGGAAGCCAAACTGGGAAGGGTTCATGCCCCTGGAACTAAGAGGCTATGTCCAATTTCCAGTCCTGCCAACCCCAATTAATTCCACCTTGCAACTCACTTCAAGCTGTGGAAAAGCATGAAGGATTTTCAGACTCATTGTCATTTCATTCTCAGCCAAACCTGTGCTGAAGCAGTGAAAGAGTTAAATAGGCCAGTTTCAGTAGGTTTCCTGAAGTAAATAGAGAGAGACTTGAGAAATCAACAGAACTGGGGTTAATACAGATTGAAGAATTAATCCATAAAGAGGCTGTGTCTGAGGTTCCAACCGAGCAACTTTACAAATATAGAAGGAGTTAATTTAGATCAGTACATTGAGTTCATTGTGTTCCAGACACTCCGATTGTTATAGTGGATATAAGATTAAAAAACAAACAAACAGGGCTTCCCTGGTGGCGCAGTGGTTGAGAGTCCGCCTGCCGATGCAGGGGACATGGGTTCGTGCCCCGGTCCGGGAAGATCCCACATACTGCGGAGTGGCTGGGCCCGTGAGCCATGGCCGCTGAGCCTGCGCGTCCGGAGCCTGTGCCCCACAACGGGAGAGGCCGCAACAGTGAGAGGCCCGCGTACCGTAAAAACAAACAAACAAACAAACAAGCAAACATCTTATTATGGCTATAAAGACTTAAATGACATAGCCTGTGCCTGTCTCTTCAACCTCATCTGCTCCTCCCTGCCCCTTGCTGATTAGGTGACAGCCCCACCTGTCTTCTTTTGTTTTCTTGAACATACCAGGTGTTTCTTGACTCAGGACCTCTGTCCGTGGGTTCCTGCTGCCTCCGTCTGGGGTTCTCCCATCTCTCCTCATGTGGTGACTCCTTCTTTTCCTTTAGGCTTCAGCTCAAGCAGCCCCACCTCAGAGATGCCTTCTCTAGCCTCCTGTCCTCAAATACATCCCTTTTTGTGATTTTCTGTCTTAGCAACCCCTCCCTTTTGTGTCAGTTTGTTTTTCTGTGGTGTCATCCTTTGCTAGAGTGTAAGCATCCTGTGGGTAGGGACTTTCTTGTTCAGTGTTGCATCTTCAGCTCCTAGTGCAGAGCTTGGCTCTCAGAGATATGCCATATGTGTTTTTGAGTCAATCAAAGCTGAATAAGCTGTGATGTGAAAGAGCTCGCAGTCTAGTGCTGAGTGGCAGTACGTTTGAAAACAGTAATTACTGTCAGTTATTTCAAAATTTACTGTCAGCTTAAACATTTAAAAAACTAGCATGATCAATTTTAAGGATTTTTAAAAATTATATTTTTTGTTATAGAACGTTTCAAATCGTTTCATTTATATTCCCACCCGCTATTCTGTCCCTAATATTGGATTATTTTGAAGCAAATTACAGACATCACATGAGGGCCAGGACTAGGGAGAGGCAAGTGAGGTGTCTAGGGTGCAGCATTGATGGGCGCTTTGCCTCAGGTGCTGACCCTGCCTTTGCATCACCTGAGGACCTGACCCCAGCCCCGGTTCTGCATCATATGGGGCTGGCCAAAAAGTTCGTTCAGATTTTTGGACGCATCTTATGGAAAAACCTGAACGAATTTTTGGCAAACCAATGTCACTTCACCAGTAAATATTTCAGTATGTCTGTGTCTGTATAAGACTAAAGCTCTTTTATTAAAAAAACCCACATAACTACATTACCATTATTACACTTGAAAATAACAATTCCTTAATATCATCAAATGTCCAATCTGCGTTCAAATTTCCCTGGTTATTTCATAGCTTTTTTTTAAAAATTTTTTTGACGTGAACTATTCTTAAAGCCTTTATTGAATTTGTTACAATATTGCTTATGTTTTGGTTTTTTGGCCCCGAGGCATGGGGGATATCAGCTCCCTGACCAGGGACTGAACCCACACCCCCTGCATTGGAAGGCGAAGTCCCAACCACTGGACCACCAGGGAATCCCTATTTCATAGCTTTTTCTTTAGGTTGGTTTGTTTGAGGGACTTTGTATCTAAAGTCCACACACTGCACTTGATTAATACGGCTCAAAAAAAGTCTCTTTCAATCCATTGGTCTCCCCATTCCTCTTTTTGTGGTTATTTTGTTTTCAGTTTTCCTTGTGACTTACGGGTTAAAAGAATAACAGGTGATTTGTCCTTGTAAAGTTTCTACATTCTTAATTTTGCTAGATGCGTTTGTGTGCTATCATTGAACATGTTCTTCTGCCTCCAGTATGTCCTATAAACTGGTAACTAGATTTAGAAGCTTGATCAGTGTCTTAGTTCAAAGTGCTATAAAAAATAGAGCACTGGGTGGTTTATAAGCAATGGAATTGAGTTCTCATAGTTCTGGAGGCTGGAAGTCTGAGATCAGGGTGCCAGCATGGTTGGGTTATGGTGAAGGCCCTTTTCTGAATTGCAGACTGCTGACTTCTTGCTTTATCCTCACTTGGCAGAAAGAGCTGGCTGGCTCTCTGGCTTCTTTTTATAAGGGCACTAATCCCATCCATGAGAACTCTACTTTCATGACTTGATTACCTCCCCCAAACTCCACCTCCAAACATCATCCCATCGGGGAATCAGGGTTTCAGCACGTGGATTTTGGGGGGACACAAACATTCAGTCTGCTGCAACCAGATTCAATGTATTTGCAAGGAAACTTTATAGAAGATACTTTATAGATGTTCTGTACATCCTCCCAGAGGCACATAATGTCTGGTCATCTTTCCTTTTGTAATGTCAGCAACCATTGAAGAGCATTGCCTAGTTTCATTACTTTAATTAGAGTCAAAAAATAGTGATATGGAAATTTTACTATTCCTCCTTTTTTTGGTCAGCTGGAATACTTCTATATAGAGAAACTTCTCACCAATTATCTGTTGACTTTGAGTTACAGAAAAGCCAGATAAATGCTTGATTCTTTCCCTTTATGTACCAGTGTTCAAGTGATGAGTTGATTTTCTTCTATTCTCCAAAGATGACCAATGAGGTTTGTTGTTGTTGTTGTTTTGTATCATTAGGAAATCATGGATTTATAATGTATTTGGTGGGTTTCAATAAAGTCGTTCCAACTGTTTTCAGTTGGAGCCCCTTTAGTTTGGCACCTGAGTCCTTTTGACAAGACCTGGTAGTCTTGCTGGTTGCCTGGTATGACTCCATGTTCCAGGCTTATTATCTTGTATATTTCACACCCTAGACCTAGAATCAGCCAGTCCACCAAGAAGCCTGGATTTCTTTTAGTGGAGAATTATATTAAGGGATCCAAATCTGAATGTAAAAAGATTAAATGCAGGGTCCCAAATGTCTACTTCTATTATTAATATAGGTATTTGTTAACGGAATATAGTTAACAATCTTTTTTTTTTTTTTTTTTTTTTTTTTTTTGCGGTACATGGGCCTCTCACTGCTGTGGCCTCTGGAGCACAGGCTCTGGACGCGCAGGCTCAGCGTCATGTCTCATGGGCCCAGCCGCTCTGCGGCATGTGGGATCCTCCCGGACCAGGGCACGAACCTGTGTCCCCTGCATCGGCAGGCGGCCTCTCAACCACCGCGCCACCAGGGAAGCCCTAGTTAACAATCTTTGATGGCCCAAAGCATGGAACCAGTAGGAGGGAAGCCAGTTAAGTTTGTGGCCCCTGGATCCTTCACTCTTCCAATGGAAGGAGGAGTGAAGAGGTGGAAGACATCTCCTCCATTTCCTTCCTCTTCTTCCTCCCATCCTCCCTGCCCTGTCATCCCCTTACCCCAACTCTTGGAGCATCGTGAGAAGCCAACTGTTTCCTTTTTCTAAATGGAAAATTGCCACTGGTCTGTCAGATCTAGTTGGGATAGGAATGGAGTTGGGTGTGGAGAATTGATTAAAGGACCACTGAAAGAAAAATTACATTTTTCCTTTTTAAAAACAAAGAATTCTCTATATTTCTCTCTCTGCATTTTTCTTTTGGATTATGGGTAGCATCCTTTTGTGTTTGATACCAAAGAAATAATGCAAAAGTTTGGTTCCAAGTATGACATAGCAGAAACTTGTGGAGATGGTGAGGGGTAGCACTGAGTTTTCTCCAGGACCCCAGGGAACCAGAGATGGAAGCCATAGCAATTATTCTCCATTTAGACCTGGAGCTGGAGATGGGGTTTCCAGTGGATCCAGAACAACCTGGGGCTGTAACATCCCCTCTGCTCCATGAGTGAGTCTGCGTCACAGCAACTGTACAACTCACTGGGATGTCATTACCCCTCAGGTCAGGAGCAGTGTTTCTGATTGGATGGAAAAGAGTCACCTCTTCAAGCTGCCTGGAATCGTTTTTGTTGTTATTGTTTCAGGGGAAAGCCATAATAGCATTTCTGAAACTAGAGTGGTTGTTTCCTTTGTTGTTACCTGATATTTCTTAGTTGACATTTTTTTTCCATCATGCTTTTCCACAAAACTTATTGTTCGGGGGAGACACAACTGAAATCAATTGCTAACTAAATTTGTGTCTAAATTAATAAATCACAAGTATTCAGATCATATCTGTCTGAATAATTTCTATTATGGTGAACATAATTGTTAGATTCAGCATTTAATGAACCATATTGTTAGGTAAAATTTTTATGACAATTGGGAATAATAGAATATATTAACCTTTATTCTTCTCAGCTTGATATTACATTGGACCATGTTAATATGAAAGCACCTGGAAGGGTTTTATCATTAAGTAGCCATTGTGACTCTGCTGGCCTTCTGATGGAGCCTGAGAGGCTTTGGGAAATTAGTGATGCTTGATGTCTGGCAATGGGTGTCCTTATCTACAGTCAGTTTTTTTGGGCTTTTGGTTTTGTGTGGGCATGTGTTTATGAGATGGAAAGTGTACCAAATTCAAGAGCTGGAAAACCCCATCAAGTGTCAGTAGTCTGTTTGGAGCACCCATCTATAAGGTGCTCTGGATTCTGATCCATAGGGCGGGTGTGTAGTGGGCTGGCTGTGGAAGAAATAAACATGATTCCTTTCCTAGGGGAGCACACAGTGTAATGGAAAAAATAGATGTTTATAAGAAAGCATAAAGGATACCCATTCCAAAGAAATCCTAAGTATTTTTAACTAGAAGTCGTTTTTACAGACCACATCAAGATGTGACTCTAAAGTTCTGTGACCTCTTCCTTAGAGAATACATCAGAATTTATATACCCTCTCGAATGCTATCTTCTTCAAAATATCAGCATGGCAATCTGAACACCTTTCCTAATGAACTTGGCTTTGGGAGGTATCTTCAGAGTTTTAAATGCCTAGGATGGAACATGTGCTCTGCTTTTGTAACCAGGAAAATGACTCTAGTGCACAGAACCAAGAAATACTGGGCAAGTTACAGTTAAAGTTGAAGGTCAGCCTCCCTTGTCTAACTGTGACAGTGATCAGCCTGGCAACAGCAGCAGTCAGTGCCAGCCAATCTCTCATTGATTACCGATTCACCAATCAGCACCTGGTGAAAAAGTCTGCATCATTGGATAGTGGCCAAGGACCTTTCAGACTTGCATTAACCATAAAATGGATCCCAGTAGAGGGTACAAATGCTTCCCCTCACCCTAGCCCCTGGCTTCCCTTTCTTGCCTATGGGGGGCGGGGAATGGAGTGGGAAGATGTACTCTAGACCATCGCCGTGGAGCTGTGACAGTCTGTTGAAGTCACTACAAGTTGGCACCCAGATCTGCTTGTTTGTTGAAAGCAGTAAACCTCTTGCAAAGAGACACGCGGTTAGGATCCTTACTTTGCTTTAAGCAAATTCCTAAGAGGAAAACTGAATCCCAGAGATCTAAGGGAAGGAGTAGGGTAAATTCCCAGCTCTGAAAGATGTATCCTCCCACCTCCAAAACCAATAGTCTGGGAATATATGCACAGGTCCAAATTTGATTGAGATGTACCACTTCAGGGTTTTAATCATCTGTTCTATTTGACTAGTTTAGACTATGGCCTAAAAAAGTGAAATCTAAAACTGACCAGGGTCTTCCTTTGTGGCACGGTGGTTAAGAATCCGCCTGCCAATGCAGGGGACACGGGTTCGAGCCCTGGTCTGGGAAGATCCCACATGCCGCGGAGCAACTAAGCCCCTGCGCCACCACTACTGAGCCTGCACTCTAGAGCCCGCGAGCCACAACTACTGAGCCCACGTGCCACAGCTACTGAAGCCCCCACGCCTAGAGCCTGTGCTTTGCAACAAGAGAAGCCACCGCAATGAGAAGCCCGCGCACCGCAGGGAAGAGTAGCCCCCACTCGCCGCAACTAGAGAAAGCCCGCGTGCAGCAAAGAAGACCCAACGCAGCCAAAAATAAAAATAAATAAATTTATAAAAAAACAAAAACAAACAAACAAAAAAACTGACCAGGATTAATGTAGGGGAATTTTCACAGTTAATTTAGGAGAGTTCTGAAGGATTAGACAGACAGGGTTTAGCAGCGAGGAGTGGGAAGGGCATCTCAGAGAGGAGACATAGAACTGGATCTGAGTGAGGAGTGAGGGAGTAACTGACCTGAAGTCCTGAGGTTCTGAGGCAGCTGCCATCCAGCGCCCATCTGAGAATCCAGCACCTCCCCCTCCTTTCTTCAGACAGAGTCAGGAGAGACCCCGGCTGCTTCTCCAAGGTTGGTCTTCCAGGCTGTTCTCACCTCTCCCTCTCCACCGCTTAGTCTCCTTCCAGGCAGTCTGCCCCGGCCCTCTGGCTAATTTTAGCCCAACTGTTATTGGGCTCAGGGTGGATGCAGCAACTGCTCCTAATGGTCTGTTGGCTGGTGCTGGGGGGATTCAGCTGCTAGCAGGGCTCTCCTCTGCTAGGTCCCACCCCAAACAGAGCTGAGCTTGGAGACAGTCTGCAGACGGGGCCTGGAGCTTGCAGCGGACAAGTGCTCCAATCCCTTCCTGAAGGCTGTTTCTGACCGTGCACGCAAGGATATTTCATGTGGTTGATTATGGGTGTGGGAGAGGGACAGGGAAAACTCTATTGCTGAAAAACAGTGCGTGCAGGTTTGAAGATGGCTTTCTCTCAGCTGCTTTTTCAAAGCCATCTGAAATGGCATATGGAGGGTAGTAAAATGAGCTATAATTTATCAAGCAGGCTGAAGGGGCCCTTTCCAGGATACGGTAGTATTTCAGTTTGGGTGCAGAAATACTTCATTTTGAAGTTATTAAGCAACATCATCATCTTCTTAGTGAATTTATCCTTTTGGTAATCTGAGCAAAGCGCATATTTTCTGCAAATGACTTTAGAAAATGCATATTATTTACTTGTTCTGAAGAGGCTCTTAGGCTCTCTTGTCTAAATAGGAAATTTGGATCTAATAAAATGGGACTATTATGGACTCCCAGACAAATAACAACAGAGGCTAATACCTTAAAAATTCACAATTTAGAGAAAGAGATCATTTTGGTTCGGTATCAGGACGAAATTCAACATAAACCTCTACAACTCTTTTCTTTCTCCCTTCTTTCCCTTTTAACTCAGTCAAGGCAAATGCCTGGATACACGAGGAAGTTTCTTCCTGTGCTCTGAGAAACAGCGGAGGCCTCTAAGCCTTATCACCCAAAATGTCTCCTGTAACTGGGGCTCCCCGGATGCTAGGAGGAGCAGTTCTGTTCTGAGCATCAATTCTGGTCGTAGCTGTGCTGGCGGAGGGAGCGATTCAGAGGAGAGGTATCTGATTGGCCGTTTTATTGGACGGGTACCTCGTGGAAGCACAGGTTCACATGGTCTTGGGTGAACTTAACCTCTGCACTGTAGGGGCCTGCGAGGCAGGCACGTGATGCCTTTGAGCTGGAGACGATTTCTGCCATGTGTCCCCCTTCACCACTCACAAACTTCGGTGCAATTTTTCTATCATAGACACTGCCCTACCTTGGGGATCCAGAATCGTGACTTTTCTTTGCTCATCTCCCCTTTTAAAGGCATATGAACTGAGAGGGCCTTCAGGAGCCCCTGGGCATCTCATCATTTTTTCTTTCTTTGAACTCCTATGGCAGTAAAACTCCTACAGCTTGGCTAAGTGCTGTGCGCTTCTGTTCTCCTGTCTGCACCTCAGTTTTGTCATCTATAAGATAAGCAGAGGCAGCCCTTCTTCTCCCAAGATATCTTATGCCAAATGTCATTGGATAGAGTATGTACCGGTAGAGCTGCTTTGCTGGAATCAAGCGAGGAACCCCACTGGCCCCTCTTTACCTGTTTCTCCCTAAGTCCCTTTGATGGTCCCCGAGGCCCACAAGGGCATGGTCCAGGGGTCCATAGTCACTGTTTGAGTCCCCAGGATGGGACAATTGCTACGTGTTTCCAGCTCCAGAGTTGAGGTTCTAGGTATTTCATGGGTGAATGGCCATCTCTGGCCTCTGGTGTTGGCTTTGTGTGTGACTGAAAAAAGGGGGTGAGGCTGTTGGATTTTGCCCTCCTCTTCATTGGCTCTTTTTGGATGGAACTTGGGGGGTCTCGTAAATCAATCTCTCAGAACCTCATGCTTGGGGGTGTCTTCTCCCACATGGCCTATTCCCAGGGATTTGGGGGGTCCCAAGGCAATACTCGCATTGTTTTCCTGTAGCTGGTGAGGGGTGTCACTGGTCAGCTTTGAGGAAGTGTCAAGAGTTAAGGAGCAGACCTCACTTTTTGGAAACTTCTGCAGTTGTAAATCTTCTTGGAGGCTGGGAGAGATCAGTGTTCACCTTGAAGTCCTTGGCGGGGGCTTGGCCTCTGCTTCCATTGTCTCTCAGAGGCCCCCGTTTGTCGCGTGACCCTCTGGCTGCTTTCTTCTGGAGCCCTTGGTTTCCTAAATGATAATGGATGAAAGAGCAAATCCGTCCCACACAGGGAATCTTTGCCATCTTAATATTTGTTAAGCTTTCTGATTTACTGAGGAGTTAAAGTCACATCGGGTGACGAAACTGCACATTAGATTTGCTTCAAGAAACACTCTGAGCGAACGGTTTAACTCATTTATTTCACCATCTTTAAACCAATGTAGCTGAAGAATGGCACCTCCCCTTTATAAATCTTCCCATTTATTCTGACTCAGGTTTATGAGAGGGTGCAGACCTAGTCTGTTCTGGGGCTTCACATATGGCCGTGGAAACCTGACATGTAGTGCTTGTAATGGTAGCAGACCCAGCTCACATGTGTTAAATTAGCCAGAGAAAAACTTTGTCTAGGAAGCCTGAGGCATATGCTTTGCTGATAGGACGTCCCTTTGGCTTTTGACATTCACCAGTTCCTTAACCTTCCTCTCTTCTCTAACTGTGCCCCTTTGTATTCTTTTTTCATTCACCTCTTTTACTCCAGAAGTCCAACTAATATGATGGGAAATTTATATCTTTATATTATAAAGAATCGATGCAAATGGTTCTAAAAGAAAGGGTTTAGAGGCTATAATTTGTGACTGATGTAAATTAGGTCAAGAAGAATCCAGCTTGTGGGTTTTCTCCATTCAGCTTAGCCCCTTCTTTGTCCTCCTCAGAAGGGGAATTTCCAGAGAGGGACACAGTTGCTCCAGGCATCTTTGGCAACCCTGTAGGATGGGTGGTTGAGAACTTGCCCCTGGGGTAAGATCTGAGGGTTGTGCTGAGGGACTTCCTGGTGCTGAGATTGGCAAGGGGGGCCCTTCCCAGATAGCTTGACTCCTTCAGAATGTGAACTAGCATAGGGCCAGGACAGTAGGCTTGTCATATTTCTATTTTCTAAGTATTTCAAATTTTTTTGTGGTCTAATATAAACCCAATTAAAAAAATCATCCAAGGATATTTGAAAAGAATTTCAAATATGTAATTCAAACTATGCAATATGTTTTATATTTTTAAAAGTTCAAAGCACATTTATTAAATTGGGCCTGCAGTGGTTTTTCATATCTGCCATATCCCTATTTGTTATATATTTCACCTATTGATTTTTTGGAAGGCAAAGGGAAATCTCCACTATTACTGAGGCTTTCTCAGTGCTTCTTTGTGTTTATATAATAGATTTTACTTTATAAATTTCTCTGATATTTTTGAAATGTAAATATTTATGATGATTTTATCTTCTTTGTGGATTGTACCTTTCATCACTATTAAATATTCATCTTTATTTTCTTTAGTTTATAATTTCCAATATATATTTCTGATCACTTTTTCTTCCAAATGTTTTTTTGAAAATTAAAAATAAACAAACAAAAATAAAATTACAAAAGAGAATGTAATAAAACCTAGATACTCACCACCCCAAATGTTAAATTTTTCATGTGTACCTGAGATTTTTTTAAAAAATTAAGACTTTACTTTTTTTAAAAAAATAAATTTATTTATTTATTTTTGGCTGCATTGGGTCTTCGTTGCTGTGCGCGGGCTTTCTCTAGTTGTGGTGAGCGGGGGCTACTCTTCGTTGCGGTGCCCAGGCTTCTCACTGCAGTGGCTTCTCTTGTTGCAGAGCACGGGCTCTAGGCACACGGGCTTCAGTAGTTGTGGCACGTGGGCTCTAGAGCGCAGGCTCAGTTGTTGTGGTGCACGGGCTTAGTTGCTCCGCGGCATGTGGGATCTTCCCGGACCAGGGCTCGAACCCGTGTCCCCTGCATTGGCAGGCGGATTCTTAACCACTGTGCCACCAGGGAAGCCTGACTTTACTTTTACGAGAAATTTTAGGACATAGAAAAATTGAGCAGAAAGTAAAGAGAGTTCCTAAATTACCCCTCCCCCACTCCCACTGTTGCCTGGCCCTCACATAACGCACAGCCTCCATGTTGATGGTGACATCAACATCCCCACCAGAGTGGTACAGTTGTTACAATCCATGAACTACTTTGACACATTATCACCCAAAGTCCATAGTTTACATTAGGGTTCACTTTTGGTGGTGTACATTCTATGGGTTTGGATAAAAGTATGAATATATCCACCATTTTAGTATTACACAAAGTTTCACTGCCCTGAAAATCCTCTGTGCTGTGCCTAGTCATTCCTCCTTCCTCCCTCATCCCTGGGAAACACTGATTTTTTTACTGTCCCCATAAATTTTGCCTTTTACAGAATGTCTTATAGTTGGAATCAGATGGCATGTAGCCTTTTCAGATTTGTTTCTTGCACTGAGTAATAGGTTAAAGTAACTTAAGATTCCTTCATGTCTTCTTATAGATTGATAACCCCGAATAATATTCCAGTTTATCTATCCATTCATCTACGCAAGGACATCTTGGTTGCTTCCAAGTTTTGGCAATTATGAGTATGCTGCTATAAACATTCATGTGTATTTGTTTTGTGTGGGCATAAGTTTTTAACTATATTTGGGTAAATATCAAGGATCTTGATTGCTGGATCATATGGTAAAAGGATGTTTTGTAAGAAACTGTCAAACTGTCTTCCAAAGTGGCTGTACCGTTTTTCATTCCCACCATCAATGAATGAGAATTCCTGTTGCTCCACATCCTTGCCAGCATTTGCTATTGTCAGTGATTTGGATTTTGGCCATTCTAATAGGTATGTAGTGGCATCTCATTTTAATTTGAAATTCCCTAATGATGTACGATGTTGGACATCTTTTCTTTTGCTTATTTGCCATCTGTATATATGCTTTGATGAGGTGTCTGTATAAGTCTTTTGCCCATTTTTTTAATCTAGTTGTTTTCTTACTGTTGTGTTCTTTCTATATTTTGGATAACAGTTCTTTATTAGACATGTCTTTTGCAAATATTTTGTCTTAGTCTATGACAGATTTGTTCTTAAACAAATAAAATATCACAGATGAAGCTTGAATCTCCTTGATTTCCATCTCTAATCCAATTCCCTTCTGTACCTCCTCAAAGGGAACAATTATCATGAATTTAGTGTGTATTCAGCCTAGACTGTTATATATTTACTACCTGTATTCACTGAGAGCACAAAGTAATGTTTTGTTCGTTTAAATATTACTTAAAAGATCTCATACTGTACATTACATTTTAAGACCTTCCCCCCACTCAATCTATGTGTTTTTAAAGATATACCCATGTTAATGCATATAGATATACTTACTCATTTTAATTAGAGTATCCTATCACATGAATATATTACACATTTTATATTTATTTCCCTATGCATTTAAATTATTTCTAATTTGTTGTTCTTATGTACAAAAGCTTTAGTGTCTCATTGTGCTTGTGTGAAAGAGTTTCTCTAGTGCATGAAACTGGGAGTGGAATTTCTGAGTTATAGGATGTGTAGGATTTTTTCAGTTTTACTAGATATTGCTAAATTACTTTTCAATGTAATTGTGTCAGTATACACAAGGAACATATGAGGTTTTAATTTTTCCATATTCTTACCAACAATTGGTGTGGCCAGATTTTTAAATTTTTGTCAGTTTTAAGGATGGGAACTAGCATCTCATTAATTTTGCTTGTTTGTTTGTTTCATTTGCTTTTTTAAACGGCGTCTCTCTGATTACTACTGAGGCAGAATATTTTTCATAGTTATTGGCCATTTTCTCGTTTGTTACATGCCTGTTCACACTCTTTGCCCATTTTCTGTTGGGCTCTTTATTTCTTATTAATTTATAGGAGTTATCCATATATTCAGGATATGAAGTTTTTGTTGGCAGAGATGATGTTAAAAATATGAAACAGTGAGATATGAAACACCAGTGCAGCATGAATATTTACCAATCAAAATAGATGCCGTATCCAATTAGAAGAAACGGAATTCATAAAACATGCTTTTCTAGAGATTTATTCTTTGTATCCTGGTATTCAATTAAGTAAACTTTTTTATGACTATGAATGGAGGTAGGATCAATCCTTTTTTATGTAAGAGAAGTCCACTGACCCAACCTTATCTATGGAACAATTCATTATTATTCTCTCTCAACCACCACATTCTTTTTCTTTTAGACATCTTTTTGTATTGATATTGGTGCTCTTGGCTCTATCCTCCATGAGTCTTACCATTTCTCTCTTAAATCCCAATACTTTGTCTTTTGCCTTGTATTCTGGATGAATTTCTCAAGACAGTCTTTTAAATCACATCAGCTTTCGTTAACATGAATTCTGTGATTCACTTCCTCCATTGAGTTATTATTTTTGTGATTTGAAAAGAATTCCAATAACTCTCCTCTTCTCAGATTGTCCCTATTCTATAAAAAATAGAAACCTGATGTTATTTTAAAAAATGTGTTTCCTTGAAGCAAAATTTGCATACAATAAAGTGTATCATTTCTAATTATATAATTCAAGACTTGGCAAATGTATACAGTTGTGTAATCATCACTGTAATCGTCATATGGAATATTTCTATCATCCCACAAAGTTCCCTTTTGTCAATTTGTAGTTAATTCCTTTCTTTTATCTTAACCCTTGGCAATCACTCACTTGTTTCCCATCATTTTAACTTTGCTTTTTCTAGAATTTCCTATAAATGGAATTATTCTGTACTCTCTGGTGTCTGACATATTTCACTTAGCATAATGCTTTTGAGATTCATCCATGTTGTTGCATGTATCAATAGTACTTTTTTATAGCTGAGCAGTATTCTTTTTTGGGATATAGCACGATTTGTTTATCTTTTCATCAGCTGATGGACACTCCTTCCCTAACCCAGGTTTTGGAGGTCATAAATAAAAATGCTATGGAAATCCATGTACAACTCGTGTGTATGAAGTTTCATATTTGATTGGCCATACAGTAAGTGCATATTTAATTTTGTAAGAAACTGCCAAAATATTTTTCAAAGAGGTTATACATTTTGTATTCCTATCAGCAATGAATGGGAGTTCCATTTCTTCTCGAGTGAGCCTTGGTAGTTTGCGTCTTTCAAAAAATTTTTAAAATCTACGTTGGAAGCTATTGGAAGGGCATCAGGCCCAATTAAGGGCAGTTGTGGCAACTTCTTCCGGCCCCTATCAGCATCTCTACAGGTATTGTGTTCACAATGGATGTGGCTCCTAAATAAAGAGTGACTCCTGGCGAGTGAGAAGGCATCTGTGGAGTTATTGGATGCAAACAAAACACCATAGGGAAGGAGGGTGGCTTTGGGAACTTCTCCTTTGCATTGTTAACCCATTTTTCTGTAGCTGCTTGCCTGGCAGAGTCTAAGGCTTTACTGAAGTGCAGTGAGAGTGTGGGCAGGGGCGCTGCAAAGCTGACATAGAAGAAGGGTCTCTTCCAGGTGTAGGCAGGATAGGCCAGTGGCAATCTTTCCTCCTTATTTTTAGGATCCTGTCTTCATAGGAATCCAAATTTTTAGATATGTAGGTGAGACCCCTTTCTTCTCTTCAGTGATGCTATAAGATTTTCTTTTACAGTAACTGAATTGCTTCAGGGAGAGAATTAATAAAAGGAGGAAGACAGCCCATGATGTAATTATATCACCATCTTCCTAGAACTCTATCATATCACTTCTAGTAGTTATCTACTGCTGCATAACAAATTACCCCAAACTTAGCAGATGAAAACAACAAACATTTATTATCTCCAATAGGTAAGGAATCTAGGTGCTGCTCAGCATCTTTTGGGAGGTTGCAGTCAAGGTGTTGGCTGGGGCTGCAGTCATCTCAAGTCCTGAATGGGCAATGGTCTGCTTCCAAGCTCACTCACTTGTTGGTTGGCAGGTCTCAGAAGATCTGCTTCTAAGCTCATTGATGTGGTTGCTGGCAAGCCTCAGTTCCTCACTATGTGGTCCTCTCCCCAGTGCTGCTTCACAATATGGCAGCTGTCTTTCCCTAGAGAGAGCGAGCAAGAGAGAGAGAGAAAACCGGCAATGGAAGCCACTGTGTTTTTATAGCCTAATCTCAGAGGTGACATCCCATCACATGAACCATATTCTGTTCACTAAAAACGAGTCAATAAGTCCAGCCCACAAGCCCGCATTCAAAGGTTGAGGATTACACAAGAGTGTGGATACCCGGAGGTGGGCACCACACAGTCTCTTTCTTAATTGTTTCTTCTCCAGTGTCTTGATCTGAGTTTTCCCAGAAGCAGACCCCAAAGAAAGAATTCAGTTGTGAATAGTTAATTTGCAAGATGATCCCAGGAAAATCTGAGAACAATTGGGGATGTGAGATAGGAAAGGAAAGGAAACCCATAAAGGGAATGTTTTCAAGCTAGGTACTGCTCTGGGCAGCTGGAGCTCAGTCCTGCTGGGAGATCTGGGAAACAATATAGAACATACCACAGTGTTATCCCAGCGAAGGATGGAGGAAGCTGGGGTATTTATCTAAAAACTTTCCATCCATCATTGGTTGAGGACTGCTTGTGGGGGAAATCATTCTCTGGCACTCCTGTTTGTCCTATATATGTTAAGAGTAGTAACCTCTACCATCTCCACCCCCAACCTCTAATCCTACTTTCTATGGAGGTAAATGCTGAAAGGATGTGGGAGGGACACCAACAACATCCACTATGCCCAGCTGAACTATAAGCTTCATGAAGGCAAGAATCATCTGCCTGTCCTTTTCTTTCCATTGCATGGTCATTATCTAGCATATCACCCAGCACAAACTTGCTCAACAAATATTTGCTGAGAGAATGGGGGTCGTTGATGATGGTGCCACGAAGGAACTCACAGAGCAGTGAGGGAGACAGACTGGCACACTGATAACTGCAGTAGGATAAGTGCTATTCTGTAGATATTCACGGGTTTGCTATCAGAGTCTAGGGCAGTCAATGCTACCTCTGCCTGAAGGTGGAGATGAGCTAAGGAAGTGTTCACACAAGAGCGGAAGTCTGAGCTGAGTCTTGAAGAAGAATGGATAGGATGTCGTTGATTGAAGAAAGTCAGGAAGCAGTGCCGGGAGAAAGAATGAGAGGCAGAGGCATTTCCTATTTAAAAATTGAGCATATAGGTACTCTAGATCCTTTCCCACTCTTGTCTTTACTGTACGCAAGTTTTACGTAGTCTGAGCTTTCGGTGTTGTCTCTGGCATGCCATCTCGTCCAAGAAGTCATCTTCAGCCTGAGGGCCTGAGCATGTGTTAGTTCACTCTCTTCTTCCAACAAACACACAGACAGCACAATGCTTTAAAGTCCTTTTGGCGAAGATAATCTTTTCTTGATCTTTGAAAAGGCAGGCACAGTATATATACACACATAACAAATATTTTCTTTATGTATTTACTGTTTGTAGGAAATATAACCCTAATCCATCATTTATTAAAACAGGACAGGATTTATTAAATTGGTTCAAGTCTGTCAAATATGTGCAGATCTTTACATAAATTAATTTCCTTGTTAAATATTTGTGAAATTTATTAAGACTTCGGAGGAACTTAAATAATACCTGAGCTGTCCAGCTTAATTTGGCTTAATTTTTGTTTTTTTTTTTTACTTAAGGAATTGATGAGGCTTTGAGGTGCAGACTCAGGATTCTAGATCGTCAGGTGAGAGAGGACCAGTGGGCAGGTGTCAACAGCTGGGGCCTGATAGGCAGGCAAAGAAAGGTGACATCTGGGTACTTTGGGGTGAACCTCTTTGTTTAGTAGGTCTAAAAAATTCTGATGGTGCTGCTTGGGGACAGTGGGACGTGCCACTGTCTGATGATGTCCTAAGAGGCAACGTCATGGGCAGAGCTGGAGCCCACGGACACCCTTCCTCCTACTCATTAGTTCAGTACTTTATTGAGCCCCTGCCATGCGCCAGGCATGGGCCCCATCCAGCTTGGAATACAAAATGACCAAGACATGGGCCTTGCCCTCAAACAGCAGGAAAGATAGAGCTATATACATACGTTTCAAATCCTGTCTTCACCATTTACAGCCTCTCTGACTTTGAAATGACCATTTCTTTAGATCTTCATTGTTTTATGCAGAAAACTAAGATAAATATATAGAATTACTGGAAATATTAAGTGAAGGCATATGAGAACATCTAGCTGAGTGATAATTTCTGCCTTCTGGCTATATACAGTCAATGTATCAGTCCTGACATTCCTACTACCTGAACCACCTGAGCATCTCTGGAGACTATCAGCTTTGCTTCACCACCACAGCTTCCACCTGGTCCTGGCCACCATCCCCTCTCCTTCGCAGTGGTCTCTCTGAACTCACCTTTGTCTTCTTCCAATCCATTCTCAAGGTAGCAGCCTGTTTTTTTTTTGTTTGTTTGTTTTTTTAAGGTACAGGAATGATCATGCCAGTTCCCGGCTTACACCTCTGCAGTTCCTTTTCATTTCTCTAGGACTAAAATCCTACAAGGTCTGTCCTGACATACCCCCTGCCACACCTCCAGCCCACGGGTGGGCCTAGTGGTTAATACATCTGCATTCAGGCTGCCTGGGTTTCCATCCTGGCTCTGCCGTTTGTGCTGTGGGGTTTTGGGTATGAGATGTAACCTCTCTCTAGGCCCTTCCCCCTCCTTTGACTATGTTCTGTTAATCCTTAGGTCTCAATTTAAAAATCATACACTCCCAGAGGCCTTTCCTGATTCCCTCCGCAGACTAGTTTCTCTCTCTATTATGTGTGCCCATAGCACTTACATAATCCGTATTTCTTCCATAATGTTCATCACACTTGTGGTCACCTAAATAATTTCTCTTCTTGGAAAGATCCAAGCTCCTTGAGTCAGGGATGCCATGCACCTTATTCACTATAGTATACTCAGCTCATGCAGGGAGTGAGCTGACACTGGATGACTGTATTAGCAATAAAACATAGCTGAACTATCTATATAATATAAACTATTATGGGAGCCTCCTAGAGGTTCAGCTGTGTCTAGAAAAAAGAAAAGCGTCCTGCTGAGAGTTACTGATAGACATCCAACCCTCCAGCAGACTTCCCAGTGGCAGGGAGGTCGCAGTAGGGGTTTTATTTGGTAGTGGTGGTGGTGGGCTGTTGTGGTGTCTGTTTCTTCAAGCCCAGCAGATTTTTACAACTTCTTACATTAAAGAGTGAACTTTCCTAAGAAAATGAAGGCCTTTAAATGTCCTCCAGAGTAGATGGACTCTACCCCAGGGAACTGGAGCAAGGACTTTGCAAATTACATTAGGCACCTGGGCATCATAATTGGAGTCCAGGCTCTAAGAATATTTCATTTCCTGCAAAGTTGTATATAAAAAACAACTGGGAACAAGGAATTCTGTTTGTCCCAAATTTACATATAGTCTTTCCAAAGATTTGATCTTTGTATGGAAAGACTCCAAGTTTGGCTCTTAACAGCGTAGTGACCTTAGAGCTTTCTGCCTTGTGAATTGTCCAAAAATATTAAATACTCCATATAAAAGTGCAACGCTGCAGCGTATCCTTTGGTGATTCATATAATTGTCTCCAAATTAAATATGAAGTAAAGAACAGATGGTTTTGTGTTCACTCTCCTTCCCCCTTAACATGATGACACCTGTTGCGATGCAGTGGGCAGGAAGCTTTGGGAGGATGTGGAAGTTTATGCTTTTAGGGAGCCTGAGTTCTCATCTGTGAGCTGTGACATACACATCCAAGAGAATAAAAAGATTTCAAGAATCCAAGGCTAGAATAATATAATGTGAAATAGGCCTCTTCCTCTGGTGGGACATGACAAAGGGAATGACCAGCCCCGAGTGCAATTGCTTAAAGAAGTCTGACAGAAGAAGGTGAATTTTCAGCACCTTTGTAGGAATGGAGAGGTGGTATTCTAGGTGTGGAGAAGGGTCCTGGGGAGGGCACGAGTGGGCTGTGTGGGAGGTGAAAGATTTTGAGAAGCTATTAGGAGGGAGAATCAAATGGGAGTGGGTGGTTGTGGTTGTGAGGTCAAGGTCATGGTGTTCAGCAGTCACTCTCCCTGGCAGGCTGGGTATGTGGATGATGTCCCAGATCTAAGAGTGGAGAAGGCTGATTTTCCTCCAGCCTCCTTCATTCAGTAAACACTGAGCATCTACTTGATTCCAGACTCCAAGATAGACACGGAAGATACAATGATCCTAAGACACCATCCTTACTTCGGAGGAGTCCAGAGTTGAGTGGGGGAGACACAGGAATGGAAAATTACAATACAGTCTGCTGCAGATGAGAACAGAGGTGCGCAGGGGCAACCTGGAGAAGGAGGGACTCTGAAATGACTTCATAGAAGAGGTATTGTGTGTGGGCTGCATCACAGCCATAAAAAGGCATTTCAGGCCAAAAGGATGGTATCCCAATGGCTTAAGAATTGTGAATGAGCCTAATTTATTCAAGGGGTAAAGCAAGAAGTTCAGGTGGCTGGTTCTTAGGGGAAAATGGGAATGGGTCATGAAAAAGGGACATGAAGGCGGACGAAGAGTTTAGAGCCAGGTGGAGACACTCAGCCTCCACTCTGCAGGCGGAGGGGCTGGCCAGGCATCTCGACATGGAAGCAACATGATGGCATTTATTTCCAAGACCAGAGCTCTGGAAATGTGGTGAAGGACAGAGTGGAGCCAGACAAAACCTGGGGCAGGGACTGCAGTTCAGGAAGAAGGGTTTTGTGACAGTCGCAGCAACTGAGTGACAATGGGCTTGAAATGGACTGGGGCAGGGGGAATGGAGAAGGGATCATTTCTTAAGCCTGGCTCGGTGTGTTTTCTACTTTTTCCGGAAGAAGCTCTTTCACTCCTATTTCCATTAATTTCCTACTGAATGCAAATTCAGGTCCCTTTCCTTCAGCTTTCACCCCTTCTTGCCCTATAGAACTTGAAAGCGGCTTAATATGGCAGTAAATACAATGACTTGCACTCAGAAGCGAGGAGGCACCGATGTGGGCTCTCGGCGGGGCTGGCGGGAGAGGCCAACATTAGTGCACCTTTGACTTGCTAGGAGAGGCTCTCCGAGGCCAGTCGTCTCTCGTTTTCCTCGACTCCATTGCGAGGTGAAGCGGGCATCTGTTTCCTCTGCCTGGACATCCATTCACTCACGGGCTCATTGTGCTCGGGCGTCAGACAATGGTTCTGTTTCCAGCACAGTTGGCAGCCCCTTTTAGGAAGGCTCGGAGTTCTCCGTGGTTCTCAGAGGAGGGGGAGATGCATTGGCCTTTGGCTGCCTGGACAAGGCCAGTGCTTTGCCTCTCTGGCTGGTTCAAGATGGCAGGAGGATGAGTGCCATAGAAGTGCAGTGACAGAGAGAATTAATTGCTCTCAAGGGCATCTGAAAAGCAGCTTGTTTTAAACAAGATCTTAAAAGGCAGCAGCAGGTTGTCTTTATCTTAGCAGTGGGGGAGGAGAGTGTCCTCTAGAGAGGGCGGGGCTGCGGAACAGCTCAGCTTATGGCCGACTGGGACAGGACCTCACCCTCTGTTCCTCACCCTCACAGAATTTTCAGAACTTGCTAATGGGAAGTGAAGCAGAGAATCCAGGAAACACTATTTCAAACTCAGTGCGACGGGACGGGGGCAGAAACAGGGTTGGGCTTGTTGTAGGGTGGAGTCGGAAGCTGCAGCTTTTTTTTTTGGATATATGTATCTATTTTTAATTGAAGGGAAGCCGCGTCGTTTGAGGAGAAACTATGTCCCTCCTTACCCAGCCCACCATTCACCTCCCAGCCCAGTGGTGATGAGGCATTGAAGGTAGTTGTTCAAACGCTAACTTTATCTGGAACAAAATGCATCTGTTATCTGGCAAGGAGATGGGTTTATCTATCAGCAGCCCTCAGAGCCTCAGCATCAAGTAGATTATTAGACTGGCAGAACCAGGGTCCTGTGGGAAGGCTTTCATGGGGCACCCGAGTTAGGGGCGGGGTTTGCCTGGGAGGAGGGAGGCTCCAGGGGAGCCTCAGAGCTGGGGAAGCAGGCACAGAGGAGGTGCGGGAAGGAGAACAAACAGACCTCCCAGTAAAACCTCATCTCCTTCTGAATTTTGCTAAGACTCAGCCCAGGTGGCTGAAGTCCTGGTCTCCTAGTGGCTCTGTCTGCACTGGGGCCCATCTGCTGTTTTCTCCCGCACAATGGCTGCCCGTTTGGGGTTGTGACCCAGGAGTCCCCATGGTTATAAACTGGGAGAGCTCAAACTGACACTTGAAAAGCAGCTTTGTTTAGTGTCCTTGACATAACTAACCACATATTAACAACAGAGCCTTGTGGTATTGAGGCTCCCTGTTTGTTCAGAATCTTAATAGGTGGGTTTGTGCATGGAGATTTCTAGTACTGCTTACCCTGTATTTTAAGTCAAAGTGGATCTTTGTGTGAAGGATTCTCCACCTCCTTTTCCCATTCGACAACGGAGATAAGTGTTTTCACTCACCTTTTGTGACTTACAAGCAGCTGAATGGCACTTGTGGTGTTTGAATGTCATATAATAGGCATTATCAACAGTAGAGAAATGTCCTTTTCCGTGTGTCTGAGCACTCCGATGCTTACCATCTTTCTTGCATGTGTGTACTCTCCCTCTTACAAAGTGGCTGTGAACAATTCCTGAAAATGTCTGCCGCACATTTTTTAAAGCATATTATGTCCTTGGAATGCTGTGTGGGAACTGCTGTTCCCCTGGGAAACCGTTTGTGACTGGTCCCTTCAGCAGAGCTCCACGCAGAGCTCAGCTGGGCATGTGATAGGAGGTAGAGCACTGCTCTGAGCTGCTTAATGCAAATTAAGAGTAGTCACATTCTGGAGGAGTCATGTGGTGGAAATAGTGGTAGTAGAAAGAGTGGTGATGTTTGTGGTGATGCTGGGGTCTAAAAATACCAGAGAAGGCGCCCTTTTTAGTCATGATCACATGGCCTGTATGACTGGCTCTGTACGAACATTTCACTACATTTTTCATAAAGGATTATATTTAAGTAGCTTCAGCTATGAAGTTAGTGGTAGTTGGCGCCTAGCCACAGGAATCTTTGGTTGCATAAGGCTTATGTCTTTGGGTTCTTCATCAGTGTTGTGGAGTCAGGAATTGGGATGGATGTGAAAGTAAGAAGTCAGGATCCCTGAACTTTTTTATTTTGGTCAAGTTGTGCAAAAACAAGAGTTTTGGTGCAAAATGGTGTCAATTCAAAATGGTGCCTGGCCAGTAAAGCCTGATACAGCTTTCAGCAGAGATCTACTGAAAAATTTATGGAAATTAAAAGTAGAGTGCCAACAGCCAAGTGCCAAAATGTATGATGAAGCTACACTAACCATAACAAAGAACTGCTTAAATAAAGATGGACATACTCTTGGCTGCATGAAACAGAGATGACCTGAACGGTGACAGAAAGGGGCTTTACGCCCTCCTTTTTCTCATGCTTCTGAGGTGCGAATGTGTGTTTCAACCCACAATCTAGACGTTAGAGGAGTTGATGTCTTCTCTCATATTTTTCCCATCCTCCATCATCTTTTTATAACTCCTTGAAGTCAGAGATTCACCAAAAACAACTGAGTAGGAAGTGGAATGAAGGATTGTGGAGGCGCATTTTATCTGAAGAAGCCAGATGTGAAACACTGGAGGGCAATGCACAGAGAGAAAAAACCTAAGAGAAGCTTGTGCTGCAAATCATTGCATTTCACGTACTACAACATTGCAGAGGATCAGAGAACCAGACAGAGGTTTCATGGATTAATGATTCTCAAAGTGTGGTCCTGGAGCAGATTTGTTGGAAATGCAAAATCAGAAATCTGGGGATGGGGTTCAAGCTTTCTGATCATGCTAAAATTTGAGAACCACTGTAGTAAATGATGCTATTTTGGAGAACAGAGGTGATCTAGCAGAGGTGAAATTGCTGTATTTGGGAATTAAACGTGGAGATACGCACATTAGCCTGCCCCCTTGCTATAGAAATGATTGGGATGAAATTGCCAGACACATTTAGAAGTTGAGACTAGTGCAATCACTTAACCATGTCTTCTGGCAAATTTTAAAGGTAGATATTCACCTCGTTCGAGGATAAGGAAGGCCTATTAAAACACTACGAATAAAGGAAAACTCAAGGAAATGCATACTGCTAAGAATGATCAATGTTAGGGTGCAGATTTAAAACTCAGAAAATCCTTTGACATCTTCAGTAGAGGCCAAATCAACATGGCTACCAGAAACGTGCTGTAGGATGAGGTGAAAAGAAAGATGGATAGAGATGAAAGGATTGAAAAAAATCCAAAGTTTTAATAGTAGTATTTAGTGACAAAATGGTGTCAGTGAAGGGCACTAAATGATATATTAGAAAATCATATTGTTTTGAAAGACAAAAGCTCTATAAGAATGCAGAAGGAGAAAGTGGATAAAAACTGTGAGAGAGAAATGATAGAAGTGGAGAGCAGAATGGAGAGCCAGCACATGAATAATTGGTGCCTCTGAAGTTGGGAATAGAATAAATGGAAAGAAGCAAAGCCCAAATACATAAATATGTGATGAAAGAAAAATTTTTTTGAACTGAAGAAAGACTTGTAAGTAGATTTTAAAGACTATTCCAGATAAAACAACTGAAAAGGAAACCATACCTAGATATTCTGACAGATACTTTGAATTACAATAATGATAAAAAGAGCATACAAAAATTCACATAGAAAAACTAGATTATCTACAAAGAAACAAAAATAAGTTTGGTTTAGACTTTTTAGCTACATTAAATTTCAGAAAGTTATGGAGAGTCATTTATGGAATTATTTATTTATAAGTAACCTTTATTGGCGTATAATTGCTTTACAATGGTGTGTTAGTTTCTGCTTCATAACAAAGTGAATCAGCTATACATATACATATGTTCCCATATCTGTTCCCTCTTTCGTCTCCCTCCCTCCTACCTTCCCCATCCCGCCCCTCTAGGTGGTCACAAAGCACCGAGCTGATCTCCCTGTGCTATGCGGCTGCTTCCCACTAGCTATCTATTTTACATTTGGTAGTGTATATATGTCCATGCCACTCTCTCACTTTGTCCCAGCTTACCCTTCCACCTCCCCGTGTCCTCAAGTCCATTCTCTAGTAGGTCTGCATCTTTATTCCCCTCTTGCCCATAGGTTCTTCATGACCATTGTTTTTTTTTCTTTTTTTAGATTCCATATATATGTGTTAGCATATGGTATCTGTTTTTCTCTTTCTGAATTACTTCACTCTATAGGACAGTCTCTGGGTCCATCCATCTCACTACAAATAACTCAGTTTTGTTCCTTTTTATGGCTGAGTAATATTCCATTGTATATATATGACACATCTTCTTTATCCATTCATCTGGCAGTGAACACTTAGGTTGCTTCCATGTCCTGGCTATTGTAAATAGAGCTGCAGTGAACATTGTGGTACGTGACTTTTTTTTTTTTTTTGAGGTATGCGGGCCTCTCACTGCTGTGGTCTCTCCTGTTGCGGAGCACAGGCTCCGCACGCACAGGCTCAGCGGCCATGGCTCATGGGCCCAGCCTCTCCGCAGCATGTGGGATCTTCCTGGACCGGGGCACGAACCCGTGTCCCCTGCATCGGCAGGCGGACTCTCAACCACTGTGCCACCAGGGAGGCTCCATGACTCTTTTTGAATTATAGTTTTCTCAGGGTATATGCCCAGTAGTGGGATTGCTGGGTTGTATGGTAGTTCTATTTTTAGTTTTTTAAGGAACCTCCCGACTGTTCTCCATAGTGGCTGTATCAATCTACATTCCCACCAACAAGCAAGAGGGTTCCCTTTTCTCCACACCCTCTCCAGCATTTTTTGTTTGTAGATTTTTTGATGATGGCCATTCTGACTGATGTGAGGTGATACCTCATTGTAGTTTTAATTTGCATTTCTCTAATGATTAGTGATGTTGAGCAGCCTTTCATGTGTCTGTTGGCAATCTGTATATCTTCTTTGGAGAAATGTCTGTTTAGGTCTCCTGCCCGTTTTTGGATTGAGTTGTTTGTTTTTTTGATATTGAGCTGCATGAGCTGCTTGTAAATTTTGGAGATTAATCCTTTGTCAGTTGCTTCATTTGCAAATATTTTCTCCCATTCTGAGGGTTGTCTTTTTGTCTTGTTTATGGTTTCCTTTGCTGTGCAAAAGCTTTTAAGTTTCATTAGGTCCCATTTGTTTATTTTTCTTTTTATTTCCATTTCTCTAGGAAGTGGGTCAAAAAGGATCTTGCTGTGATTTATGTCATAGAGTGTTTTGCCTATGTTTTCCTCTAAGTGTTTTATAGTGTCTGGCCTTACATTTAGGTCTTTAATCCATTTTGAGTTTATTTTTGTGTATGGTGTTAGGAAGTGTTCTAATTTCATTCTTTTACATGTAGCTGTCCAGTTTTCCCAGCACCAGTTATTGAAGAGGCTGTCTTATCTCCATTGTATATTCTTGCCTCCTTTATCAAAAATAAGGTGACCATATGTGTGTGGGTTTATCTCTGGGCTTTCTGTCCTATTCCATTGATCTGTATTTCTGTTTTTGTGCCAGTGTCATACTCTCTTGATTACTGTCGCTTTGTAGTTTAGTCTGAAGTCAGGGAGCCTGATTTCTCCAGGTGCTTTTTTCTTTCTCAAGGTTGCTTTGGCTATTCGGGGTCTTTTGTGTTTCCATACAAATTGTGAAATTTTTTTGTTCTAGTTCTGTGAAAAGTGCCAGTGGTTAACAAATTGAAGAATAAAAACCATATGATCATCTCAATAGATGCAGAAAAAGCTTTCGACAAAATTCAACACCCATTTATGATAAAAACCCTCCAGAAAGTAGGCATAGAGGGAAATTATCTCAACATAATAAAGGCCATATATGTCAGACCCACAGCCAACATTGCCCTCAGTGGTGAAAATCTGAAACCATTTCCTCTAAGATCAGGAACACGACAAGGTTGCCCACTCTCACCACTATTATTCGTCATTGTTTTGGAAGTTTTAGCCACAGCAATCAGAAAAGAAAAAGAAATAAAAGGAATCCAAATCGGAAAAGAAGAAGTAAAGCAGATGACATGATACTATACATAGAGAATCCTAAAGGTGCACCAGAAAACTGCTAGAGCTAATCAATGAATTTGGTAAAGTTGCAGGACACAAAATTAATGCACAGAAATCTCTTGCATTCCTATACACTAATGATGAAAAATCTGAAAGAGAAATTAAGGAAACACTCCCATTTACCATTGCAACAAAAAGAATAAAATATCTAGGAATAAACCTACCTAAGGAGACAAAAGACCTGTATGCAGAAAACTATAAGACACTGATGAAAGAAATTAAAGATAATACAAACAGATGGAGAGATATACCATGTTCTTGGACTGGAGGAATCAACAATGTGAAAATGACTATACTACCCAAAGCAATCTACAGATTCAATGCAATCCCTATCACACTACAACTGACATTTTTCATTTATGGGATTTTGAGGGGAAATAGTTGTGATCCAAGAATTTAAAGCCTAGTAATATTGTCTTTAATATGTGAAGGTAACAGAAAGACAGCTTTGGCTATACTAGGTCTAGGAAATACACTACGTATGTCCATCTTGAAAAATCACTCCAAGATGTTTTCTTGAGAGAGTCCTTAGAAAGAGAGCAACATTAAAATATAATGATGATGATGATGATAAAGCAAATATGTACAGTGCACTGCTCTAAGACCTTTATTCACATTACCTGATATACATTTTATACCACATTATGAAGTATATACTATTAATATGCCCATTTTACAGATGAGGAGCTGAGGGACAGAAAGGTTAAATAACTTTGCCCAGAGTTACATGACTTGTTGATGGTGCTACTAGTATTTGGACTCAGGAAATGTGGTGCCAGAGTCTGTCCTCTTCACCTTCATGCTCTATTATCTTCCTGTTTTAAAAGGCTGAGTCAGTTCTAAAATTATTTAAGTTACAGATAGGCATAAATTACATTTTTATGTAATTATAAAAATGAATGCAAATGTCTTATTCTTAAAGTATGTAAAGTAACATAATATAAAAAGTGATTATAATAATTTGGGGTTCAAACCTTGGATAATATAATTGAATATTAAGACATTTATGTGTTGTGAGTACTCTCTCTTTTAGCATTTTAAGAAATCACAACCCTCTCCTTGGGTCCAAAATTTCTGATCTTAAATACGAGGAGCTCAAAAGATACTTTTTCATTCTTGAAGGTGACGATTAGAGAAATACACACTTCAGGATGCTTTTGAAAAAAAAACATAAGATAACAAATCCTAGAAATCAAAACTGGAAAAATAAATGTGAAATATATAATAAATGACAGAAAGCATAAGGAAGCAAAAGAAAAATAAAACAAAAAAATGTAGAACCAAATATATCAGCAAAACCAATAAATATAAATGTGGCAAGCCTGTCTATTATAACATAAAGAATCTCAGAATGGGCCTTAAAACAAAATATAGTTCACAAGAGACATAGATGTAAAAAACTGACATAATATGGCTAAAAATGAATGAATGGGCAAAAATATATCAGGCAGATGCAAACAAACAAAAGCAAAAAAAAATGTATATAGGTATTCTTAGTACTAGAACAGAATCAAAGACAAAGATCATAAAACATAAAGATGCTTACTTTCAGTGGTGTTCTGGAGCTGGCATGTGCTGGCCCATGAGAACCAATTGTGTCCATCTCATTCCAGCTCTTAGTTCAGTGACCTTACATCACTCACTTGAAATTAGCCCTGATGGGAGCATTTACAGGACAACCGGCAAATGCTACAAATCATGGCTTTAACAGTTTTTCTTCAGAGAGCCAGTTTACCATCACACCACTTGTTACTTTGTATTGATAAAGAGTAAAATTTACAAGGGATATATACATCATGTATTTCGATGCACCATAACATTTAATTGAAATATATAAAGTGAAATTGCTGGAAATACCTAAGGAAATCAACAGAGAAGCAATATCAACAAGCAACTTCAATGTTTCTCTCTCCTTCTTTTGGTAGAATAAGTCTGCAAACAATAAATATGTAGAGAAGTTGAATTACAAAGGGAATTGAGTTGATTTAGTAAATATGTATTTATTGAGCAGTGTATGCTACCGTACATGTTAGTTCTTTTTTAGCATCCACGCAACCTCTAAACTTCAACCAAAAATCTTAACAAACTCCAAAAAGCCTGTATATGGTACAGACTGTCTTCTCTGGTTGTACTGTAAAAAAACCTAGAAATTACCCACAAAATTTAATTTAAGAAAACATACCCAACCACCTAGAAGTTTGCCCCAAACAAACAACAAAAAGCAGCAATTAAACCTCCAATCAAACCAAAAAAATAAGAAAACAATAACACAACCCTCCCCATCAGTTTCTAAATGATATGAGGATATTAAAATTTCAGTTTCATATAATTTAGAAAATAATATCAAGAACATTACATATCAAAACTTATTGGATGTAACCAAAGTAGTGACAGAATTAAACTTCATTGCCTTAAGTGCTTTTAATATTAAAAAGTTAATGTAAATGAGTGAATTATATTTTAGCTTAAGAAACTGGAAGTAGAGTTTAAAAAAACGTCCCAAGGAAAGCAGGTTGAGGGAATTAAATGTAAGAGCAGAGATTTATAAATTCTTTAACAGTTATAAAGTAGTGTAGTTAGTAAATAGATTCAAATTCTAAGATTTTGAGAAGACTAAAAAGTTATTAAAACTTGGAAAATAAAGAAAAATCTCATAATGTAGGAATCAAAATGGGATATAACTAAATATGTAGAAAAAGTTTTTAAAATTTTGAGAGACTACTGATCAAAGTTTTATATTACTAATTGTAAAAATTTTGTCAAGATAAATCTGAATAAACTAATGACCAGAAAAGCTGAAAAAGTTTACCGTTAAGTAAGAAAAGGGTCAAGCTCTTTTATGTTAACTATTTTCAAGCTATTAAAGTATAGATGATTCTCATCCTTTAAAATTACTTCTACCATGAAAACAATGTAAAAGTTTATAATTTTGTTTTCTGAGCGAGCATAATTTCATACCATAACCTAATAAAATTAACAACCAAAATTAGTAACGAATTTCTTTGAGAATATATCCATCATGATCATATATGATGAACATATCCTAAAAGAAATGTGTTATATCAGCAAATAAAATTTGCTAATAATACAAATAAAATAAAATGCCAGCAAATTAAAAAATAGATTATAGTCAAGAATTTTTGTCTAGTTATACAGGATTTTTCCTGTATATCTATATTAAGAAATCTCTTAATATAATTACAATAGTTCAGAAATTGAAGGAAAAAACCCCACACATCATTTTAACGAATGGCAAGACAGACTTTTGATAAAATGAAGCAACTCTTCCCAAGAATGTAAATGTGTTTTCATTTCATGCTGAAGATCACTTATTTTATATCAACATTTAGCATCATAAATAATGATACAACACCCAAGGAAGGTCCATTTACCTCATTCCTAACCCCATGAAACTGAGTTAAGACCAAGACCTCCACATCTTCCACAAGCCACCCTCTAGTGGCTCAGGGTCCCGAGATTCTGTAAACGAAAGCCCGGTGTTCACTCTGTCAGTGTCTTGGTGTGTGGGGCTATAGGGGTTTCCTGCCCCCTTCACCCTGTCACTGTGCATTGTCCACTTACATCTGTCCCACGTGTCTTCTGAGATCCTGTTCTGTTCCTCTAGGGCACCTTTCCCCAACCCAACACAGGACCAATTTCAGTTTTAGACAGACTCTTTCAGTCTCAAGAAAGAGACCCATGCAGGCCACCTGAGGCAAAGGGTAGAGGGGATGACTTGGAGGATGCTTGTGAGTTAGGACGAGGTCTCTGGCCAGAGTACCTCCTTAGTGTGCTATTTCTCTGTTGCAGATCACCTATTCTCTTTTTGAGGATGTCTGTGCTTTTTCTGTAGGACTGCTTTAGAGCTGGATTGCATGGATTCAAATCCCAGCCCAGCCACTTACCAGTGACATGACCTTGGACAAGTCACTTAACTTTTCTGTGCCTCAGTTTCCTGATCTTTAAAATGGGGATGATAATAGTGCTTCAAGGGCTTGTTGTGAGGATTAATTGAGTTAATACATGTAATAGACTGAGAGCACTGGCTGGCACATTTTAAGTGCTCAGTGACAGTCTCTAACATGCTAACGCGTGTGTGGTGCTGACCATGTGCCGGGCACTGATAGAGAGGTGAGTAAATAGCCCAAGGTAACGCTGCTGGAACAAGGATGAACTGGAATTAAAACCCGGGCAGTGGTTCCAGAGTCCACACGCTTGACCACTTTCCTCTGCTGTTCTTTTAGTTTCTCTACTTCATAGTTCCTGCTTCTATATAGCATAGTTCCTGCTTCTCATGGCCCTGATGGTACCTCAGGGCTTCTCTCTTTGGGAATAGTTTCTGCCTTTGGCTTCACTACCAACTGCCCGAGTTCTCTCTAATCTGAGAGTAAGAGAGAGGGAGGGAGAGAGAGAGAACTTGAGATGACCGACCCAGCTCTTCTTTTGTGTCCGGCCGTGTGGTAGGTTGTTGGCTGGCCCCTGCATCTGTTGTCCTTGTTGTCATTGCCCTTGCCCCTCCACTCAGCTGGGGTTCAGAGAGAAGTAGAAAGTTCCTACTTCAACAGTGACAGTGACTGGGGCAAACTCTCTTAGAAGGCGATCTGAGGGCCAGATGGCATCAAGTTTGACCTGCTGAGTACCCTGCAGGAAAGGCTCTTGGCACTGCTGTTCTTTCTTCTGAAAATGGACCTCCTGGTTTTGGACCTGGTTTTGAGTGGGTGAGTAACAATGAAACCGATGGCCTTAGAAATAGGATGCTGCTAAGGTGTCTTCAGAATTTCAGGATGTGGTTGTAATGGAAACTAAATTTTAGTGAGCCACTCATACCAGATGAGATTAGATATTTGCAGAAACAACACCATTTCTTAATAGATTAGAGATGCAATGATTGCCCAGGCTCTCTTACCATGCACCAAGCTGTGGTCTCAGAAAGACATGTCTAGCGTTAAGTAACCATCCAACGTTCATTTAACCTTTCACTTAGTCACTCGTTCCACACTTATAGGGCACCCGCCAATTCCAAGGGGTGTAAGACAGCCCCTGTGACTGGTGCAAGTGGTTCACTGAAAAAGGAGTCAGAAAATATACACCTGGTTTTTTTTTTTTATTCAGCCCAATGTGTGTGTGTGTGTGTGTGTGTGTGTGTGTGTGTGTGAGAGAGAGAGAGAGACAGAGAGAGACAGAGAGAGAGAGAGGGGAAGTGGGAGGAGTTAGAGAGAGCTTGCAATATGATTAGTAATTAGTTAGCAAATGGTGTGGCTTCAAAGCTATAACTCAGCAACCGTGTGGCCTTAGATCAGTCCCTTATATTTAAAAGGGAATAATAGTTCCTGGGGGATCTTGTAAGAATTAGAGATAATAGATATCTGGCTTGGTGCCTGGGTGTCGTTACTTTTAGGCAACATTTTCTCTGGAGTAAATAGTGGCAATCCATTCTGTTCGTTTGCCCTTACTTTATGTTCATTAAGCAACTTTCTGACACGTAATTTTCTCCTCTGAGGCAATCATTCCAGAAGAGAGTGTTGAATGACCAATATGAACTATCCTCTAAGAGATATTTCCCCTAGTAAACTGATAAATCAATGAACACATCAGCATGCTGGCAGGCAAATTAGGCTCCTGCTGATTTGGTTACAGGAGGAACTTCCCCAGGTATGACGTATTCTAAGTGAACAGGTGCAATCATGTTTCAGGGTCTCCAAATGTAAGGACTTGGGTGGTAACTAACACCTGCCAGGTGCTGCCTACCCATAAGGGCCAACCTGGGCAGGCAGCCGTCTTACTCCAGAGCTTCCACCTGAAAGGGGACTATTCACTTGGCGATGCTGTGTGAGCTGGTTGAAACAGGGCTGCCCTAGGAAGAGATACCCAGGTCAGGCCTCTTGCATTCACCAGGTAAGAGGTAAAACTGTCCTGAACTAAGATGGTGGCAATCAGCATGGAAAGAAGGAAGTGGACGTGTGAAGAAACCGAGAAAGGTTTGCTAGAGTTCACAATCATAACTTTGTAAAATTTTACCTTTCGGGGTTACCAGGTCAACCCTCTTGATTTTCACCTGTGAATCATGAGACCTAGGTGATGCTCTCGGTTCTGCCTCAGGTACCTGTGGCACCATCCACCATTCAGGGCCCTGGTGGACACACTGCATTGCCGGCCTCCTGAATGGTTCTATTCCAGCCTCAAGTGTTTTGCTAAAACACATTGTACAATAGCTGTCTCAAGTATGCCCAGGCATGGCTTGAGCTATGGGTACATATAGGTACCTATTAATAAAGTTTAATAGATCCCAATGTTTGAAACAATGCCTTAAAAATTTTTTTTCAGAGACTGCACAGAAGTGTTGCATTGTACAGCAAATAAAAGTGTTGCTACAGTGCCTATAAATCACAGCTTTAAACTATGTTTCAATTATCCTTCTATTATCCAGCTGGTATTTAAGCATGTTGATTATTCAGATCAGCAGCGAATGTGCTGCTGTTGTGTAAACAACTGTCACTTGCTGAAACAATGATTAGGAGGCACCATCCCTTTCAGGTGTACTTAGGAGTACTTATACCCCAGCCACTTGTATTTAAATATCATGTAAACACAATGCTTGAGTGACTACTCTCACTCCTGTTCCCAATGCCTCATGCCAATTCTATTACATTAAGAGGGAAATCTATTAAATTTTTCATTTATACACATCCGTACACTGTTTTTACCCATTGTATCATTAAGGCTTAGATTAATACAATAGATATGCTGAGAGATACAGTGTGCATTGAAAAAGCCCATTCAAAATAAAAGCAATTTCTCTGCATTATTTGGGGGTGTTGGAAAGCTTCTGTGAAAACAATGCAAAGAGAATTATTTTCTGAATAAAAAGCATGACATGGAGAAGAGAAAAATTTGGCCCCCAGAAAGAGCAATCTTGAACCTTTATTAGCTCCATTACCAATTCAGCATATAAAAAATAGAGAGCCAGAAAATAGGACATTTGTAGAATGAATGTTTCTTTTGAAGGTTTTCTGCTATCACTGGGAAGGGGTGTGTGTGGTGTGTGTGTGTGTGTGTGTGTGTGTGTGTGTGTGTGTGTGTGTGTGTGTGTGTGTGTGTGTGTGTGTGTGTGTGTGTGTGTGTGTGTGTGTGTGTGTGTGTGGGCAGGGTTTGTGGGTAGTAGTTGTTGGGAAAAGCTTGGAATTGTTACTAGGCTATGTCCCCAATGAGTTATCCTTTTTTCTTAAGCCTTAGTTTCCACATGTAAACCAGGAGGACAAACATTTGAGTATAAGGGCATTGAAAATGGTGAGGAATCATAATCTAATCAAATGATTGATATACCAGGGATTTTGCATTACCTGAGGTATATTTTGGGGGGTTTAGTAAGTTTGTGGTGATTAAGTTCACTTGCTAACCTGCAAATATTATCCACAGTGTTTAGAGAACCACAGACAAAAGAGAGTGGGTGCTAGAGAAAAGGAGGTAATGATAGGATTTTCATTTGGGATTGAAAATGTACACTCACCAAATTCTTAGCAAAACCTTCCAAGTGGATTATGAAAGAGCTGGGACTTCGTCCTTGGAGGTAATGTGAATAATGTCCAAAATGCTGCCTTCATTTTTGTTTGTCTTTTAATTTTTATTTTACATTGGAGTATAGTTGATTTACAATGTTGTGTTAGTTTCAGGTATACAACAAAGTGATTCAGTTACACATATACATATATCTATTCCTTTTCAGATTCTTTTCCCATATAGGTTATTACAGAGTATTGAGTAGAGTTCCCTGTGCTATACAGTAGGTCCTTGTTGATTATCTATTTTATATACAGTAGTGTGTGTATGTTAATCCAAACCTCCTAATTTATCCCTCCCCCCCTACCTTTCCGCTTTGTTTCTGTTTTGTAATTAAATTCATTTATATCATTTTTTTAGACTCCACATATATAAGTGATATCATATGATATTTGTCTTTGACTCACCTCACTTAGTATGATAATCTCTAGGTCCATCCATGTTGCTACAAATGGCATTATTTCATTCTTTCTTATGGATGAGTAATATTCCATTGTAAATATGTACTACATCTTCTTTATCCATTCATCTGTCCATGGACATTTAGGTTGCTTCCATGTCTTGGCTATTGTAAATAGTGCTGCAGTGATCATTGGGGTGAATGTATGTTTTTGAATTATGGTTTTCTTCAAGTATATGCCCAGGAGTGGATCGTATGGTAGTTCTATTTTTAGTTTTTTAAGGAACCTCCATACTGTTCACCACAGTGGCTGTACCAATTTAGAATCCCATCAACACTGTAGGAGGGTTCCCTTTTCTCCACACCCTCTCCAGCATTTATTGTTTGTAGACTTTTTGGTGATAGCTGTTCTGACTGGCGTGAGGTGACACCTCATTGTAGTTTTGATTTGCATTTCTCTAATAATTAGTGATGTTGAGCATCTTTTCATGTGCCTATTGGCCATCTGTATGTCTTCTTTGGAGAAATGTCTACTTAGATCTTCTGCCCATTTTTTTATTGGGTTCTTTGTTTTTTTGATATTGAGCTTCATGTGCTGTTTGTATGTTTTAGAGATTAATCCCTTGTCGGTTGCATCGTTTGCAAATATTTTCTCCCGTTCTCTGGGTTGTCTTTTCGTTTTGTTTATGGTTTCCTTTGCTGTGTGTTACCTTCTTAATTGATTTCAACATACAATAAATTTCTACTTCCTTAGAACCTGTAATACATAGGGTAACCATATACTTTATCACGCAACTCGGGACATTTTGGGAGTGAGTTGCGTTAAATAGTTAGGCCAGCACATCAAGTGTAAACTAGCACTGTCCTGAGCAAACCTGTATATATGATTGCCCTAAACTCACATGGCTAAAAAATCTGGCTAAGACTTAAAGCAAAGAAGGGGAATGAAAAGACAGTGACTTGAGGGTCTGACTACACCCTTCTTTGGAGGTTGGCCATTGTTTTATATTAAAGAAAAACAGTTGATCTTTTTTGAGGAATTATAACCCACAAAGGCAAGTAAACTCTGCTTTCAGAAAACACAGTTAGCAAAAGGCCACTTTTACACAGTAGATAAATTAGGCAATAGTTGTTCACTTTTCAAAATAATTATTCTATAATGAAAAGACCTACTAGATTCTTAGGCAGCAACCTGTTTTTGTATGTGATCTGATTTATTCAAGTCTTGCCTAGAGAATATCTGTTGCACAAATGTGAAGTCTTTATGCTAAACACAACTTTAGTTTCTTAGCAGGGACTTGGGCTCAGTCAACAGAGTCAAATGATGATGCTTGGGATCCGCATATATGGTTATGAAACCAATAAATACCAATTCTTAGGTATTAGAGGGTAAGTGGGATGTTGGTTAACGAATTTTATAATTTCCTCCCCAGTAGCAGCACCCAGAGACTACAAACGTTAATGCTAGCATACAAAAATCATTTTCATCTCTTGGATAACCAATTTTTATGATAGTGTCCCATGGTTTCTGCAGCCATTTTAAGCTCCTTTATTATGTCCATAGATGTATTTTATTTTATTTTATTATTATTTTTTTTTGCGGTATGCGGGCCTCTCACTGCTGTGGCCTCTCCCGTTGCGGAGCACAGGTTCTGTACGCGCAGGCTCAGCGGCCACGGCTCACGGGCCCAGCCGCTCCGCGGCATGTGGGATCTTCCCGGACCGGGGCACGAACCCGTGTCCCCTGCATTGGCAGGCAGACTCTCAACCACTGCGCCACCAGGGAAGCCCTGCCTGACATTTTTTTACCCCAGAGTTTGACACACTTTTATCTTTGTTATTTAAGCTCATTTAATGGGGGTAAGTATAGTATAGTTTGCTTTTGTTGTTGATGGGACAGTGGTAGGGTTTCTGCTGAGGTCTATTCTACACTCCCAAACTTAATGTTGTAAACCAGGCGGGGTTTACTGGCCAAATCATAGGCATTAACAAGGATGCTTGTAAAAATAGTGTAAACAACACAAATTGTTCCATAGCTTCCTCTTCACTGGAGCGTGGTGGCTCTGTGTGTCTTGTTCGACCCTGTTCATCCTTTGGGATCTCCAGTTAAGTCCTGTTTGCCCTGGGAAACCATTCTCCACTGTTCTGACCCCACCCAGTTCCTCCTTGAATTTACAGGAGCCAGAGTTTACAATGTTCAATTCTTGTGCTTAACCATATTCTACCATTATTTGACGCTGTTTCCCAGACTTGTCTTGTCTACCAAACATTATAAGCTTATTTGGGGGGAGGAGGGTACCTTTCACATCTATGATGGCTTTAGTGTCTAGTACAGGGCTGAGGTCATAGGCTATAGTAATGTAGCTAATATTGATTAAGTACTTAACTGTATGCAAAGCTTGGTGCTCGGTATTGGGGGGAAATACAATAAAAAACATATCCCCTGCCATCAGAAGGGTTTCCAAGATAGGATTAATCCAAAATAGAAGTGAGAAAAGAGGCTATATTTTAAACTCATAGAGTTAGACTTCAAAGGAATAAGATACTCATGGAAAATGGAGCTATGAGAAGACATAATTCAAGAAAAACCTTCAACTGTAAGAGAAGAATACCTGTTGAAAATTGGAAAATGTTGGGGAATGTCTTTTTTAGAAATAGACATGGCTTACCAGCCCAGCACAAGGGCCAAAAGCTGAAGGAGGTATTCTCTTGGAAGGCTCTAAGCATCTGTGTGGAAGCTGTGTGGCTTTGGGAATCAGCTCTCCCAGAGCAGGATGGGGCTGGGAAGACCTGCATGACTGCTCTGGCACGCTGGGGCTGGCCCTTCAGGAGCATCAGAGAGCATCAGGCCAGGCTTGGGCATTTTCGCAGAGGACACTGGTGAGGGATAGGAGAAGACGTTTCTTGATGAGGAGGGTACCACAGGAGAAGCCAGCCTGTGGACATTGTCTTGGGGTTCCCCAGAAGCAACTTGGGGTCTCCCCAGAAGTCAGGGAGACTTCTGACAACGGGATTCCTTCACTCCTATGCTCTGAATCCACCAACAGTAATTCATTCCTCTTGGAAAAAAGGCCACAGTCCTTACAAAGACCTTTAATAAGACCCATACAGTCCAGGCCCCTGTTACCCCTATGACTTCATCTCCCTTCTCCAGCTACATGGACTGCCTTATTTTTCCTCAAATAAACTAGATACTGTCCTGCCTCAGGGCCTTTGCACTAGCTGTTGCCCATGCCTGGATTTCCTCCTGCCTTATTACTTTCACCCCCTTCAAGCCTTTGTTTAAATGTCACCTTTTCAAGGAGGTGTCCCTTTACTACTTCTCCTCTCGCCCAGCACTCCTGATTCACCTTCCCTTGCTCTATCTTTTTCCATGCACTTGTCACCTTCTAATATATAATTTCATTGTTTTTTGTTTATTTTCAGTCTTTCCACTTACAGAATGTAAGCTATAACACAGAATTTCACCCTTTTATTTTCTAATGTTCTCCTGTGCCTAGATGACTACCCACTGTGTGCTCAATAAGTCTGTATTGAATGAGTGAGCGAATTAGAGGGTCTAGATTCATGGTAGGGTTAATCAGCTTTTTATATGACCCTGACTTCATTTGCACTCTTAGCTGGTTATGCTTGGGACATTCATATTAAAATTGTAACCAGGCTCTATCTTCATTTCTGACTGATTTTTAAAGCTCTTCATTTCTGACTGATTTTTAAAGTTATGTCTTAAGGCTCCATTACAAGATGCCTCTATTCCTTAGAGTCTGTGGAAGTAATTCATGGTCTATAAACCAAAATTTCAGTGCCCAGGGGAAGAACTTGGCAGGGAACTTCAGAGTGAATATCTTCATAAAGGGAGAAATTCCTCTGTAACTTGAACAATTGCTGCCTCCATATTTGGAGCCAAGTAAGTCAAACTTTAGGGAAACAATTCTTGACCCAGTTTAGGTTTTTTTTTAACCTGAGAAGACAACACATTCTCAGTGGCTGTAACTAGAGTCTCACAGCTCCCCCAGCCTGCTACTTAAGAAGCTGTTAATGACTAGCTTATTAGCCTACTAGTAACTGCTTTAGCCCATTAGTAGACCTTTAAGTGGTACAAACTGCTGGGAGTTCCAGCAGGGTGAGGGTTTGTTGACATCAGTGCAGTGACGGTGACTCATTGCTTTGGCAAATTATCTATGTAAAGGCAGGCTTCCTTATGTGGCATTTACTTGTAATGAGGCACACCTGTACTTCATTCCCATCTGGGGTAGAATTTTTAGGGCAATCATTTGGAAAGGGATAGTTTTGTACTTGGAAACTGTAAACACTCAGCTGCTGATGACCTGACCATTAGCCACCTACCTCTAATTGCCACTCCCTTCCCCTACCAGCTACTTCTACTGACGTAGGAATTAACTAAAAACCCTGGTGATTAGAAGAGATGTGCTCAAACCTGGTGGTGTGACCTGTGTGTAGACTGCAAGGAGTTGGCTTGCCATGATTCTTTTTATTTTTTTAATTTTTTAATAGATCTTTATTGGAGTATAATTACTTCCTAATACTGTGTTAGTTTCTGTGGCACAACAAAGTGAATCAGCCATATGCATACCCATGTCCCCATATCCCCTCCCTCTTGAGCCTCCCTCCCATCCTCCCTACCCCACCCCTCTAGGTCATCGCAAAGCACCGAGCTGATCTCCCCGTGCTATGCTGCTGCTTCCCACCAGCCAACTATTTTACTTTCAGTAGCGTATGTATGTCGATGCTACTCTCACTTCGCCCCAGCTTTGCCCTCCCACCCATGTCCTCAAGTCCATTTTCTGTGTGTTTATTCCTGCCATGCAACTAGGTTCATCAGTACAATTATTATTATTATTTTAGATTCCATATATATGTGTTAACATGTGGTATTTGTTGTTCTCTTTCTGACTGACTTCACTCTGTATCACAGACTCTAGGTCCATCCACCTCACTACAAATAACTCAATTTTGTTTCTTTTTATGGCTGAGTAATATTCCATTGTATATATATGTTCTATCTTGTACCATTGATCTATAATTCTGTTTTTGTGCCAGTACCATACTGTCTTGATTACTGTAGCTTTGTGGTATAGTTTGAAGTTAGGGAGCCTGATTCCCGTTCTTCTTTCTCAAGATTGCTTTGGCTATTTGGGGCCAGTACCATACTGTCTTGATTACTGTAGCTTTGTGGTATAGTTTGAAGTTAGGGAGCCTGATTCCCGTTCTTCTTTCTCAAGATTGCTTTGGCTATTTGGGGCCTTTTGTGTTTCCACATGAATTGTAAAAATTTTTTGTTCTAATTCTGTTAAGAATGCCATTGGTAGTTTGATAGGGATTGCATTGAATCTGTAGATTGCTTTGGGTAGTATAGTCATTTTCACGATGTTGATTCTTCCAATCCAAGGACATGGTGTATCTCCCCATCTGTTTATGTCATCTTTGATTTCTTTCATCAGTGTTTTATAGTTTTCTGAGTACAAGTCTTTTGTCTCCTTGGGTAGGTTTATTCCTAGGTATTTTATTCTTTTTGTTGCAATGGTAAATGGGAGTGTTTCTTTAATTTCTCTTTCTGATTTTTTGTTGTTAGTGTATAGGAATGTCAGAGATTTCTGTGCATTAATTTTGTATTCTGCAACCTTACCAAATTCATTGATTAGTTTTAGTAGTTTTCTGTAGCATCTTTAGGATTTTCTATGTATAGTGTTACATCATTGGCAAACAGTGACAGTTTTACTTCTTCTTTTCCAATTTGGATTCCTTTCATTTCTTTTTCTTCTCTGATTACTGTGGCTAAGACTTCCAAAACTATGTTGAATAAGAGTGGCAAGATTGGACATCATTGTCTTCTTCCTGATCTTAGTGGAAATCCTTTTAGTTTTTCACCATTGAGTATGATGCTTGCCGTGGGTTTGTCATATATGGCCTTTATTATGTTGAGGTAGGTTCCCTCTCTGCCCATTTTCTGGAGAGTTTTAATCATAAATGGGTGTTGAATTTTGTCAAAAGGTTTTTCTGGATCTATTGAGATGATCATATGGTTTTTATTCCTTAATTTGTTAATGTGGTGTATCACATTGATTGATTTGCATATATTGAAGAATCCTTGCATCACTGGGATAAATCCCACTTGATTGTGCTGTATGATCCTTTTAATATGCTGTTGGATTACGTTTTCTAGTATTTTGTTCAGGATTTTTGCATCTATGTTCATCAGTGATATTGGTCTATATTTTTCTTTTTTTATGATATCTTTTTCTGGTTTTGGTATCAGGGTGATGGTGGCTTTGTAGAATAAATTTGGGAGTGCTTCTCCCTCTGCAATTTTTTGGAAGAGTTTGAGAAGGATCAGTGTTAGCTCTTCTCTAAATGTTTGATAGAATTCGCCTGTGAAGCCATTTGGTCCTGGACTTTTGTTTGTTGGAAGATTTTTAATTGTGGTTTCAATTTCATTACTTGTGAAAGGTCTGTTTATATTTTCTAATTCTTCCTGTTTCAGTCTTGGAAAATTGTATCTTTCCAAGAATTTGTCCATTTCTTCATGGTTGTCCATTTTATTGGCATGTAGTTGTTTCTAGTAGTCTCTTATAATCCTTTGTATTTCTGCAGTGTCAGTTGTGTGTTCTCCTTTTTCATTTCTAATTTTATTATTTGCGTCATCTCCCTTTTTTTCTTGTTGAGTCTGGCTAAGGGTTTATCAATTTTGTTTATCTCCTGAAAGAACCAGCTTTTAGTTTTACTGATCTCTGCTTTTGTTTTCTTCGTTTCTATTTCATTTATTTCTGCTGTGATCTTTATTATTTCTTTCCTTCGACTGACACTGGGTTTTCTTTGTTCTTCTTTCTCTAGTTGTTTTAAGTGTAGGGTTAGATTGTTTGAGATTTTTCTTGTTTCTTGAGGTGAGATTGAATTGCTATAAACTTCCCTCTTAGAACTGCTTTTCCTTTGTCCCATAGGTTTTGGGATGTCGTGTTTTCATTGTCATTTGTTTCTATGTATTCTTTTATTTCTTCTTGGATTTCTTCAGTGATACTTGGTTAGTTAGTAGCTCACTGTTTACCCTCCATGTATTTGTGGTTTTTACAGTTTTTTTACTGTAATTGATTTCCAGTCTCACAGCGTTGTGGTAAGAGAAGGTGCTTGGTATGATTTCAATTTTCTTAAATTTTCTAAGGCTTGATTTGTGACCCAAGATGTGATCTATCCTGGAGAATGTTCCATGGGCACTTGAGAAACAAGTGTGTATTCTGCCACTTTTGGGTGGAATGTTCTATAAATATCAATTAGATCTATCTGGTCTATTGTGTCATTTAAAGCTTGTGTTTCCTTATTTATTTTCTGTTTGGATGATCTGTCCATTGGTGTAAGTGGCGTGTTAAAGCCCCCTACTATTATTGTGTTACTGTCAATTTCTCCTTTCGTGGTTGTTAGCATTTGCCTTATGTATTGAGGTGCTCCTATGTTGGGTGCATAAACATTTATAATTTTTATATCTTCTTCTTGGATTGATTCTTTGATCATTATGTAGTGTCCCTCCTTAACTCTTGTAACAGTCTTTATTTTAAAGTCTATTTTATCAGATATGAATATTGCTGCTCCAGCTTTCTTTTGATTTCCATTTGCATGGAATATCTTTTTCCATCCCCTCCCTTTCAGTCTGTATGTGTCCCTAGGTCTGAAGTGGGTCTCTTGTAGACAGCATATATATGCAACTTGTTTTTGTATCCATTCATCCAGTCTGTGTCTTTTGGTTGAGGCATTTAATCCATTTACATTCAAGGTTATTATTGATATGTATGTTCCTATTACCATTTTCTTAATTGTTTTGGGTTTGTTTTTACGGGTCTTTTACTTCTCTTGTGTTTCCCGTGTAGAGAAGTTTCTTTATCATTTGCTGTAAAGCTGGTTTGGTGGTGCTGAATTCTCTTAGCTTTTGCTTGTCTGAAAAGTTTTTGACTTCTCCATCGAATCTGAATGACATCCTTGCTGGGTAGAGTAATCTTGGTTGTAGGTTTTTCTCTTTCATCACTTTAAGTATATTCTGCCACTCCTTTCTGGCCTGCAGAGCTTCCACTGAAAAATCAGCTGATAACCTTCTGGGGATTCCTTTGTATGTTATTTTTTGTCTTTCCCTTGCTGCTTTTAATATTTTTTCTTGAATTTAATTTTTCTTAGTTTGATTAATATGTGTCTTGGTGTGTTTTTCCTAGGGTTTATCCTGTATGGGACTCTCTGTGCTTCCTGGACTTGGGTGACTATTTCCCATGTTAGGGAAGTTTTCAACTATAATCTCTTCAAATATTTTCTCAGACCCTTTCTTCTTCTCATCTTCTTGGACCCCTATAATTCGAATGTTGGTGCGTTTAGTGTTGTCCCAGAGGTCTCTGAGATTGTCTTCAATTCTTTTCATTCTTTTTTCTTTATCCTGCTCCTTAGCAGTTATTTCCACCATCTTGTCTTCCAGCTCACTTGTTTGTTATTCTGTTATTGATTCCTTCTAGTGTATTTTTCATTTCAGTTATTATGTTGTTCATCTCTGTTTGTTCTTTGGTTCTTCTAGATCTTTGTTAAATATTTCTTCTATTTTCTCTATCCGTGCCTCCATTCTGTTTCTGAGATTCTGGATCATCTTTACTATCATTACTCTGAATTCTTTTTCAGATAGATTGCCTATTTCCTCTTCATTTACTTGGTCTTGTAGGTTTTTTTACCTTGCTCCTTCATCTGTGACATATTTTTTTGCCATCTCATTTTTTTCTTTTTTTTAATGAGTGGGATTGTTCCTGTCTTACTGGTTGTTTGGCCTGAGGTTTCCAACTCTGAGGTTTGTAGGCTATTGCATAGAGGTGGGTCTTGGTGCTGAGAAGAACTCCGTGAGACCTCACTCCGATGAATTTTCCCTGGGGTTTGGGGTTCTTTGTTAGTTCAGTGGTGTGGACTTGGAGCCCCCACCTGCAGGAGCTTCGGCCCAACCCTGGGCTTGTGAACCAAGATCCTACAAGCTGCCTGGAGAGGGAAAAACAAAACAAAACAAAACAAACAAAAAACAATAACAAAGTAAAAAGTAAAATTGGACTAGGAAACTAACAGGTATGTTAGGAAGAATATAAAAATAAAAATATAGATGAATCAATAACTGAAAGGTACAATAGTACCACAATAGTAAAAAAGAAGAGTGAAAAAAAAAGGCAGGGGGGATAGGCCTTGGCTGTGGAGTGGGGCGCCTAAGCAAGGGCAAGGTTTGGGCAGAGAGCGGGGCCAATGCTCAGGACCCACAGGACTAGAAAAGGCCCTGGGGGCTGTCGGGGGTGGGGCTTAGGCTCAAGGAACAGAAGGGGCCCAGGCGTGCCCCCCACCCCTGGTCTCAGAGGGCAGGGGGCCTCACCTGGGAGCCCGGCAGGCTTCCTGGACTCGAGTGGGTGGGGCAAACACCCTCCTCTCCTCTCCTGCTCTTCCGGTCTGGGAGGGCCCCTCCCACCTGCCTTTCCTGATCTCCCTGTCCTCCCTCCTCTGCCCCCAGGACCCACGTGGCCTGGATGGGGCTTTGGAGTGGGGGTACTGGCCTGGGAGCTCAGCAGGCTCCCTGGCCTGAGTGGGCCAGGCGATCGCCCCCTGCTTCTCTCCCGCTCTTCCTGGAGAGTCCCTCCTGCCTGCCTCTCCTGATCTCCCCAGCCTCAGGGGCGCTGATCCACTTCTCTTCCCCCCTCAGTCCCCCTACATCCTACTGGTTCACTTTGGGGTTCCTCCCATCTCCTTGGGCATCAGAGTCCCCCCGCCCCCCAGCAGCTGGCAGCCGTCCTAGTTGTGGGGAGATGCTAACTCCATGTCTTCCCACACCACCCCTGCCATGATTCTTGATCTGTTTGGTTCCTGTGGTAGATAGAATAGCGACCCCCCAAAGATGACCATGTCTGAATCCTTGGAACCCGGGAGTATGTTACCTTACATGGCAAAAGGGAATTTACGGAAGTGATTAAGGACCCTGAGATGGGGAGATCAGCCTGTATTATCCTGATGGACCCAGTGTAATCACAAAGGTCCTTACATGTGGAAGAGAGAGGTAGAAGAGGAGGTTAGAGTGATGCTATGTGAGAAGACCTCTTGTGCTGGCTTGAAGACAGAGAAGGAGGGCCATGAGCCATGGAATGTTGACAGCCTCTAGAAGCTGGAGAGGACAAGGGAAAGGATTCTTTTTATAGAGCCTGCAGAAAGGAACACAGTCCTGCTGACACTTTATCTTGGCCCAGTGAGACACATTTCCAACTTCTGACTGAAATTGTAAGGTAATTTGTTTGTGCTGTTTTCAGCCATCACGTTTATGGAAATTTGCTGCAGCAGCATAGGAAACTGAGCAATACCCAAGGTGGTCGGTAGACTTTGTGACAGGACAGTTGAAGAGACAGAGAACGTAATCCCTTTTCTTAAGGTATTGGGGTGGCAGGACGTGGGACCCAATATTTGGAGAGTACAAACTTAAACCTTCACCCCATTCTTTTTCCTTAATTAAAATGTAGTTGATTTACAATATCATATTAGTTTCAGGGGTACAACATAGTGATTCAATATTTTTAAAGATTATACTCCATTTAAAGTTATTATAGAATATTGGCTATATTCCCTGTGCTGTACAATATATCCTTGTATCTTATTTATTTTATACATAGTAGTTTGTGCCTCTTAATCCCTTATCCCTATTTTGCCCCTCCCCCATTCCTCTCCCTACTGGTAACTCATTTCTTAATATGTTGCTTTAACAGGAGCTAAAAAACAAAACAAAAATAAACCAAAAAACCTCCAAGCTTTCCAACCCAAACTCTGCGGCATGCACAGCATTTTAACAAGGAAGGAGATATACACTGACACCTGAGATAGCTTGAAACGTGACGCTACATGATCAAGAGCAGCCATCACAAGGACAAAATAATATTGCACAGAGTGCATGGTGAGGTGGTGCAGTGACACAAAGTAACACCAGTACCCGCCCAGCCATCCTAACAGCCATCAACAAAGTACATCCCACGGTGGCCCTTGCTCCCGATATTTTGCACTCAAGTGCTCTGATATGTTGCCATGTCTTCCCTGTTGCTTATGGCTTGTTGACTGTTTTCACCCATTATATTAACTCTCATCTATTTGACTAGTTCTGAGCTGTTTCAGTGGTCTTCTCAATTCCAGTCATTCTTCTGTTTCTTCCCTCTGCTGAGAATGCCTCTCATGTTTGGACTTTATTTTGGTCTTAGAGCCATTTTGAGAAATCCTAAGGTATTTGATTAGGATTTTTTAATGACTTCTCAGCATTCTTACACCTGATTTGCCAATTTAAAATCTAACTTTGATTAATAAATAAGTGCTGAGGGAAGTATATTTTCTTGTAAATAGTCTTTGGCATTGGATTAAGTTCAAATTGGTGATAAGTATCTGACATTGCACATACAAAAATTCTAAGCTTAATTTTATAAAACCTTTGGAAAAGCATGTTGTTATTATAGTGGGTTGAATGGTGGCCCCCCAGAAGATCCACATCTTAACTTCCAGAACCTGTGAATATGACCTTATTTAGAAAAAGAGTCTTTGCAGATGTAATTAAGGCTCTCAAGATGAGCTCATCCTGGATTATCCAGTAGGCTTTAAATCCAATGACGAGTATTTCATAAGAGATAGAAAAAAAGACACAGATACAGCAGAAGACCATGTGAAAATGGAGGCAGAGATTGGAGCTATGCAGCTACAAACCAAGGAATGCCCGAGGCCACCTGTAGCTGGAAGAGGCAAGAAGTATTCTCCCCTAGAGCCTTTGGAGGGAGTACTACCCTACTGACACCTTCATTTTAGACTTTTGGCCTCCAGACTGTGAGAGAATTAATTTCTGTTGTTTTAAGTCACTGAATTTTTGTTAATTTGTTACGGTGGCCACTGGAAACTCATATAGTCATAAAACATAGAGTAAGTACATGTTACCTATTAATGTCACCATTTATAAATCATCAAGCATGGTTTTCATGAGATCATTGAATCACTGACCACACTCATTGGCTGGAATGGTTATATGAAAAACCTCACCCAGCTAAACCTTTCAAAATTACCCTTAAGTGTTTTCACATATAGGATAGCTGATATCAGTAAAGGTCATAGTGTATTTTCACGCACATGTACACATGTGTGGCCATGGAGTGGGGGTAAAGTTATCTTAGGAAAGGATGACTGTAGGTGAGTCCTGAGTAAGATGTACATTGTTATATCCCAGAGGGAGAAGAGGGAAATAGGAGTCCAGCGGATCCATTCATTTTATAGGAAAATTTAATTACTGGCCCCAGGAAGCATTTTCTTTGCAGTTTATGTAACAACTGCATTCTCAGCAGATAGAGGGAGGCAGACCTTGGGGCAAGCAAATGGGAAAAATAATCTATAAAGTGTGTTCACAAAATATGACTGTTATTCCACCCTGGAACTTAATAGAAATCCTTTGACTGTTGTTCTGCAGTCAACAAGACTCATCTAGTTGGTGACTATGGTAACAAAATCAGGTCATAGGGAGGTTCATGCTGAGATCAAGCATATGTAGATCTCCTAGTTCAAATATACATAAAGATAAGAACCTGTTGGTAAGAGTCTGAAACGTTAGGTTGAAGATGGGCTCTCCTCCACTGAGCTCATAATACTGAGAAAATGATCATTTGTTTGCAATAGCCATACCTTTTGCAGAAAAGGAAGAGATTTTTCCAATTCACTGGGGGAAAAAATAATTCACAAATGTGAGACCAGAATGAGTGCATATTGCTTCATAGATCTGTGTAATTTACTCCCTGGGGTTTGTAGTGTGTCTGACTTATATTTTAGACATAATTAAGTAATCAGCAGTGTACATTGTAAAATGAATGTTTAGGCTGCTTGAGGTTAAATTTTCACAGCCATAGCAGCTGCGCAGTACTAGCGACCACCCCTCTGCACAGCCAAATCCTCTCCCCTGCATACAGTCAGTTATTTAAAAATCTGTGAATGGGACTAAAATTATTTCCACAGTCACCGTTTTTCAGCAGATCTAAAGAGCTACCACATAGTAACCACTGGATAACAGGATTACTGCACTTCATGCCCATAAGCATTCTCTGTTCTGGCTCAGTAGCTGGAGTGACAATAATCATATCCATTATAGAATGAATAATATGTATACCTACGTAGGCTCTCACTTGATCCTCAGAAAGCCCTGCGAGCTAGGAAGTTTCCTCCATGATCCAGCTAAGAACACTGAGATGATGAGAGAAGTTACAGTTCTGGGAGGTCACAGGGCTTCTGCTTTTTAAATGCAGAATTAGGGACTGAGATCCTTAATCTTGAGTTAATGTATGTAAAAGGGTCCAACCCAGGAGTCTGCACCTGATGATGGGAGTTGTTACTCTTATGGCTCTTGTGCTCGGTGTCCAAACCCGGGGCTATTCTGCCCATCTCCTTGGCAGGTGCATCCTCATACCTGGATTCGCTTCTCTCTCACTCCTGAGGGCTCTTGCTCAGAGACTTTTGGAGGTACATATGGAGAGGAGAGGGAAATAGAAGGGCTCCCTTTCTTTCTTTTTCTTTCTTTTCTTCCTTTCCTCCTCCTCTGAACTTCCTTCCCCCTCTTCCTTTCTTTAGTTCTCTTCCTTCCTTCTTTTCATCAAACTTAACCCCTAGTCACTTTTTCTTCCCCACTAAATCCATGAGAAGATGAAAGCAAGAGAGAGGGAAGGTTGGTGGCGAGGAATAATGTAGGATGGCTGTCTACTTGCTCCAAGGAAGCACAAACCTAGGATTAATTTTTGTTCTGGGTTCATTGGGGGAATTTTAAGGAGATGGATGGGTACTCTGTCTCTTCAAAAACAAAACAAAATATAAGTTTCTTTCATTGACAAAGAAATAGTTACTGGTTATAAAAAAAAATTCAAACAAAACAGACACATAAGAAAAATAAAGGCCTTCTCCTCCATTTCTACCTCTTATAGGTAACTATTTTTAATAGCTTGATGTATATAGTCTTGGATTCATTTCTATGCTTAGTGAATTGTATAGAATATACCCAATATATAATATGCATATATATTTAAAAAGCAAATTATCTTCATCTTATACATTCTGTTCTGCAATTTACCTTTTTCACTTAATAACATATCTTTCCACATTAGTACATGTAAATCTACCTTGTTATCCACTAATAGCTGAATAGCATTTTATTTCAATAGATGTACCAAGATTCATTACGTATATGTATATGCATATGTACACGTACATGTATATCTTTGTTGACTTGTGCAAGTACTTGTAGGACCAGATCTTAGAGCTGGAATTGCTGGGTCAAACGATGCACACATTAAAAACTTTTTAGAGGTACTCTTGGCCTGGCTCCTGCATCCCAGTCCCATCCTTCACCATGCTCCCAATCGCTCTCAGTCATTCCTTTACTCTGGCCTCTCTTAGACCATGAATTTGTCACACTCACTCCCATCATGGAGATGGCCCACTTCATTCTTCTTACTTGGAACATTCTTCCTTTTTTTTGCCTTGTTAGCTCTTTAGCGTGGCAGCCTCATTGTCACTTCCTCAGTAAAGGTTGCCCTGATCTTTCCATCGAGGTTAAATCCCCCACTATATGCTCTCAAGGCATCGTGTACTTCCCTTTGATTGCACTTACAATTGTAACTTTATACGTATTTCTGCTCTTAACTGACTACCATTTGTCTCTTCCAGTGGACCACAAGCTCCAGGAAGGCAAAAACGGTGCCTGATTTTGTTCAGTGATGTGGTCAGTGTGGTCCCAATGCCTGGTTCCCAGGGCCTGGCCCATTTTTCTATAGAGAACTTGCACGAGCGAAGGAATGAATGAATGCTTTGCTTTAATTACATTCCCAACACCAGTGCATTTTCCAGGAGACTTCTAACGGGCCACTGGATAATCAGTACCCCAAGTTTTTTCCTTCATCACTTCAGTAACCCAGAGCCATTGTGGTTTCTTTGTTGTTCACGCTCCTCAGTGATGAGGCTGTTGTGAGGACCCGGGGCAAACACCTGTCCGGCTCTGGGAGAGGAGGCACAGATGAACTGCAGAGTCAGAGATGGAGGAGCCTGGGATGTCACAAGCCAACCTCATGCTACAAATGAGGCCACTAAGGCATGGAAAGAGGAAAACACCACAGTGAGTGGTAGAAGCAGAATGACGGCCGAAGTTTCTCAATTTGGGGCCAATACGCTTTCTATTCTTTTTCCAGATGTCAAGTAGATTCAGAGGGGACTGAGGATAGGCCATGATTTGCAGAATGGGAATGTCCTGAGAATTGCGTTCAGTTTCTATTGAGTAATCTCTACCCTCCCCAGCAGGGTGTAGCTTCCTTAACACCGGGCTGCCTACTCTTTGAATGTATAATCCTCACCTCCTGCTTGTCTGCCTGAAGTCTGGGTTCTAGTCCCATGTGCCCGCAAACCCCAAGAGGTGATGGAATGATGATAGGTCTGGGAAGAGGGCTCTGTCGCTTACTGGTTCTGGGTCTCTGGACAAGCCTTGCTCTCCCTGTTCTGTAAAGTAGGATAAGCATCTCAGCTGCATTGAGGCTTTCCCCCACCACTCCACCAAAGAAGGTGTACAATGACCCCACGCTGCCAAGTGCAATGTTAGTCCTTAGCTCCGTCCCACTTGGCCATCAGCCCTGCATTGGCATCGATGATCAACCACTCCCTCTGCCAGGAAATCCTTGTTTCACTTGTAGCCTGAGACACATTTAAAAAAAATTTATCTTATTGAAGTATAGTTGATTTACAATGTTGTGTTAATTTCTACGGTACAGCAAAGTGATTCCATTATGCATATATATATATATATACATATATTCTTTTTCACATTCTTTTCCGTTATGGTTTATTACAGGATATTGAATGTAGTTCCCTGTGCTATACAGTAGGACCTTGTTGTTTATTCATTCTATATATACTAGTTTGCATCTGCTAATCCCAAACTCCCAATCCATCCCTCCCCACCCGACCCCCCCGGCAACCACAAGTCTGTTCTCTATGTCTGCGAGTCTCTTTCTGTTTCATAGATAAGTTCATTTGTGTCATATCTTAGATTCCACATATAAGTGATATCATATGGTGTTTGTCTTTCTCTTTCTGACCTACTTCACTTAGCATGGTAATCTCTAGTTCCATCTGTGTTGCTGCACATGGCATTATTTCATTCTTCGTTATGGCTGAGTACTATTCCATTGTGTATACATACCACATCTTTATGCATTCATCTTCTGAGACACATTTTCTCTCTAGCCTCCTGCCACCCTGGCTGCTCCACAGTAAGTGGTAGAGATGAGATTTATACTCTGGTCTTTGAAATTCCTAAGCCCAGACAGGGCTTAGTTTTTGGACCTTTTCTCTTTATCCATTCCCAGTCTGTAATAATTTCATCTGAGTCCCCTGACTTTTTATATCCCCAGCTGGTACCTCTCTCTGAAATCCAGACTTTCACATCCAGATACCTGGTTGATATCTTTAGTCATATGAGTAATTTCCCCTGGAATAAGGGACTCCTGATTTCCTCCCATACCTGCTTTTCTCTTAGTCAGGAAATGGCAACTCCAACCTTGCAGTTGCTGAACGCTGCCCTTTGGGGCTCATCCTTAACTCCTCCCATTCTCTCCCACCCTCACAGCTGAGCTTTCAGCAAATAACTGTCTCTCTACATTCAAAATATATCCGGAATGCAAGTGCTTCTCTCCAACCCTGTTGCTACTCTGATCCAAGCTGCTACCTCTTGCCTGATTTATCATAGTGAACTTCTAACTGGTCTCTCTATTTTCACTTTGCCTCCATAGCAGCCAATGTGACCTATTTATTACCCAAGTTGAAATAATAATCATTATTATTACAGCAAATATTTACTGGGTGCCAGGCATTTTATTTATATTAATCTATTTAAATCTCATAACAACCCTACAAGGTAGGATTTATTATTATACATGTTTTGCAGATGCAAAAACGAAGACAGAAAATGGTTAAATAACTTGCCCAAGGCCACACAGTTGGTAATTTAGGAGCAAATTTGGTGCGTGGTGACTATGAGAGACTCAAAGTGGGGGCTTTTAGTGCCATCTTCCCAAAATGATTGATTCTCCTTGCCCCATGTAGATCAATTTTATAGTAATAGCCATGCTACTGACCCTTCATGGAGTGCATGTGGTAGACACTGCAAAAGATGCTTTACACATCATCTCTTTTATCCTCTTGGGAAAGTCTTGTGAGTAAATGGTATTAGCCCCATTTCACAGATGAGGAGGTTGAGGCTACTTCACAGTAAGTGATAGAGATGAGATTCATACATTGGTCTTTGAAACTCCTAAGCCCCGACTTCTCCCATTGGACAGACCGACGCTCAGTGGGTGAGGTAGGGACGCAGGTGGAGCCAGGGAGGAGAGCCTCAGGTGTTGCTTCAACACTTTTTTCCTTTCTCAGAAGGGAGGTTAGTGGATGTGCTGAGTCAGAGACTGGCACCATTGGGCTGGTGCCAGAGTTGGCTGTTCTTTCAGGGAAGTGGTGGAGCTGGCTGACGAGAGCCACGTGACCCTGTCAGACAGAAGTGAAAGCACCGTGGAGCTGGATGGCCTGGGGCAGGACACCGACTGTGCCTCCTGGGTGATGGTGACGAGTGGGTAGGGACATGGGCAGTTCTGTTTTTTCCCAGGTTTGGCAGCGTGCCTGGGCTCTGCTGGCACTCAGGTGGCTTATGGATTCCAGATCATGGTGGAGTTGTGCTGGTGTCTCCAGCAGTCATCAGCCTGCTGTGGGCAGAAAAGCTGATTCTCCCGATCTTTTCTCAACCTCACACCCACACAGGAGGGAGCATAGATCTGTGTTTTCTTGCCTTCTGGGGCTTTCTGTTTCCGTCTTTTGCCCTTTGGGAATCACCATCTGTCCTGTGGGGTTTAGCTTCTTGCCATGACTTTGGACGTGTCTCGGGGACTTGACACAAGCTGTTTCCCCTGCCTGGAGCCCTTGTCTCACCCACCCACTCACATCCCCTTACTCCCTTTGCCATTGTCAACACCTAAATAGCCCTCAGTTCTCAGCTTCAAGGCTGTTTCCTCAGATCCCCTGACCAAGTCAGGGCCCTAGTTTTCACTCTCAAATCACCATAAGCGACCTCTGCTTAGGGTGCTTATAACTTACTACTTTTCACAGTTTGAAATGATATTTTCTGTACTTATATTTCATTACTCTCTCCCCACCTAAACTTTGCAACTAACAATAATAATAAAGACCATGGTAAGGATAACAATGACAACAACAATAACAGCAGCTAACATTCCCTGAGCCTGCGTTCCGGGCGTACCGCTGCGCTTTCCCACGTACACCTGATCTAGTTCTCACAACAACTCTTTGAATTATGTATTACTTTTTATTTATTTATTTTTTGGCTGCGTTGGGTCTTTGTTGCTGCGCGTGGGCTTCCTCTAGTTGTGGTGAACGGGGGCTACTCTTCATTGCGGTGCGCGGGCTTCTCATTGTGGTGGCTTCTCTTATTGCGGAGCACGGGCTCTAGGCGTGCGGGCTTCAGTAGTTGTGGCGTGCGGGCTTAGTAGTTGTGGCTTGCAGGCTCTAGAGCGCAGGCTCAGTAGTTGTGGCACACGGGCTTAGTTGCTTCACGGCATGTGGGATCTTCCCGGATCAGGGATCAAACCCGTGTCCCTTGCATTGGCAGGCGGATTCTTAACCACTGTGCCACCAGGGAAGTCCCTGAATTATGTATTACTTTTTATTCCCATTTTAAAGATGGGGAGACTGAGCTTATATAATTTGCTCAGGTTCACCCAGCTCCTCAGTGGAGTCGCTAGGCTCTGAATGCAGACTTCTTGACTTTAAGCTCCATGGGGGGCTGGGGGACTATGTTTTAGCTCACCATTGATCTCTGGAAAGAGACTCACAGGAGGAATATATTATATGTTTTGTGAATTGACTTGATTTCCTTATGGTGGGTCAATTCTGCTCTGGTTGTCTTGTGGACATGAAAGCTAGATTCTTCTTGGGATTGGGTGTCCATCCGATCCACTCTGTTCAAGCACCCTTTGTCCCCCTTCAACCTTTTGTCCCCCTTGGAGCTTTAGGGAGCAGTACTCCATTGGTAGCCCTGAGGCATCCAGGGACTGTCTCTACAAGAATTTTCTTCCACTTCCAAGATTCATGCCTCTATTCTCATCCCTGGCAGGTCCCATCTCTCCTCTTCACCTTGGGAAGCAGGTGGAGCTTTTCCTGTGTCTTCCAATCATTTTCTACTCTTCCTTTCCTTCTTCATATATGTCATTCAGTGCTTAGGACAGTTCCTCAGGGAAATCCTTTGGGGATCTCTGGCAGATCTGAGCTGTCTTTCAGGCTTTCAGCTATGGACTTGAGATCTTATTCCTACACGTGATGTTCCAGCATCCAGGTCTGTCCCCAAGTATGCCATCCAACCTTAAAATCCAACGGGCCACCATTACAGGAGTGGCACGAAACTAGCAGGGTCAGACCAGCCACCCAAATAAACTTCTCATGGCCGCTCACAGTTTCTAATGCAAACAAGTGTGTTCGGGTTAGTGAGACCTTCCATGATGGCCCTAAGCTGCAGTGCATGTGGGTCCTACTCTGAAGGACCTGATGGCAGGAGACAGGCCTGACGGATGTGGTCGGCACATGAACACCAGCCAAACGAGGAAGGTAGAGGCAAATTAAAGCCGTATTTCCCTGGAGCTGTTTGCTTACGTCTTGGTTGGTGCATCCATCCATTCTGTCTTGTTTAAGGGTTATTTGAGCTTGTTTCTGCCTCTTGCATGGAGAGACTGAAGGCAGGACTCATGCCCGTGTCACCCTCCCTCTGCCCAGCATGGCCATCGGCACATGGCAGGCACCATAGAATAGCAAGCAAGAAGGTCAAGGATTTGGTGTAGGAGCGTCTTGTGTACATAGATAGAGTTTCTAGGTGATGAAAATTCACTATGTACTTTCTTTCCTGATTTGAATTTGCCTAAGCAGGCGATGGGATGGTCTTGGTGAGCTGAGGTGGGGATGGAGTACAGAGCAAGGGCTGTTATTGGGGTGAGGCATTGACATGGGAGTGCAGAGATGGAAGGGGCCTTTTAGAAAGGGAACCCCAGTTTCCCTCTCTCCCATTTCCATCTCTTCTCCCTTTTCTCTCCCACTGTGTTTACCTTGCAATCTCTTCTGTTACTTAGTTCCAGTGACTTAGTCCTAGACTGACATCTGTAATACCATTTGGCTCCTGTAACGCCTTTCCTATTTGGAATGGAGAATGAAGGAAGACAGGGAATGGCAAGGCAGAAAAGGAAACTCAATTTGATGAGCAACTGCTATGTGTTAGATACCACACCAGGCACCTGAATTATGTTGTCCTGTCTCACTCTTGTAGTAATCCAAGGAGGTAGGGGAGTTACCGCTATTTTAGAGAGAGAAGCCTGAGGCTCAGGTAAGGTCAGTAACTCACTGAAGATCACTCAGTCAGTGGAGCTGAGCTGTAAAGCCAGCTCTGTCTGACTCTGGAGCAGGACTCATGTCCTAGCTAGAAAATAGCAATTCTCTGAGACAGGTGAGGGAGTGAGGAATCGGAGGCCTCCAGTTGCGTTGGACATATCTTATCAGGGTTCAAAGTATTTTAGGCTATTGGTGGAAAGAACTTTCCTAACCTTAACCTGCCCTTCTCTCTGCGTCTCCTCTCTGGCTTGGAGTTAAGGCTTGTCTCTGTATTGAATTGTGTCTGTGCTGCAGTCTCCCTGCTGGCTACCTTTTCCTTAGTGAGTGCAGATTGTGGTAGAGGACGTATTCCAGGGCCAGACAAAGCAGTTCCAGTGCCGGACACAGATGCGGCCCTGGGTCTGACTGACCAAATCTCTCTAGGTTCTGTCTGTCCCCACAAGGACACCCAAAGATGCTGGTGCTCTGAGAACGTCCTCTCCCACAACCCTTGTCCCTAGCTCAAGTATGCTTTTCTTGGCACTGGAGAGTCAACAGGTGTGAACAAGTGTACAGACCTGGCATGCCAGGGCTGGCACTGCTTACGGCCTTCCCTCACCAGAGATGGCAACTGCCACCTTCTGCAGGCTGCCCATCAAAACACATTGTTGCCTGGCACCTCCATAGGCTCCAACCAACTTGTGAGCAGACGCCGTGCCATCCCAGCAGATGGGTTGAAGTGGTGGGGAGTGGCCAAGGCAGGCCCATCCTGGAGGTGCATGAAGTGGAGGTGGTGAGAGTTTGATTGTCACCTGAGGATGTCAGGATGATCTCTCCACCTTAGACTGATAGGACAGGAGTTAAAGGTGGATGAAGTCTATGGTTTCCTGGACCTCGCTGGCTGGGGTTTTTTTGAGGAGGAAAACGTGACTTGAATCCTATCAAAATATTGTGGCTTTGACTCTAATGGCCTTAAAGGGAATTTGGGAACTCAGAGAACAACAATGAAGAATGTGGGAGATAAAGAAGGACCAGAGAGGCTTCTGAAGAGATTTTTACCTACTATAACCTCTTTGCCAACCCCTTCTCCACCACATGCCAACTATCCTAACAGCAGGCTAACCTTCACTGCCCCCAGGCCAGGGCTAATCAGGGTTGTGGTCAAGGCTGGAGGAGCCCGTGCTGTGGGTGGTTGGTAGCACAGGCCAAGGGATCCTAGGAGGTAGGAGCAGGCTCCTTATAGCCCTTCAGAGGGAATGCACAGCCCTTCTACTGCCCCAGGAACTGTGTCATGATTTTGGAGCTCAAGCAGGTGATTGTCAGCACATTCAAACATCCTGAAGGAGTCACCCAGGTCTGGCCTGCAGAGTCCATGGGAAAGGCCGTCGAGGTGGGGGAACAGCCAAGCAAAGGCTCCTAGAGGAGAGAGTATGTCTCAGGAACAGCTTCTAGGATGTCCAGGGAGAGCAGAAGGAGGGGAAGGAAGTGGCAGCAATTAAGCCTGAAAGGTGGGTGGAGCCACACGGGACCCTATGCGCCAGGCTGGGAGCTCAGCTTCACTTGACAGACGGGATGAACCATGGAAGGTTTTGAGTAGATAAGTGCTCTGATCAGAGCTTTCTCTGTGAAACCTAGAAAAAGTGGTGATGTGCCGGAAGACCAAGAGCCTGGAAGTTGGAGCTCAGAGGCTGCCATGATGGTTCATGCCTGAGTGAAGGCAATGGCAATGGGAATGGAAAGAAAAGTAGGGTAGGAAGGCCTTCACCAGGATACAGTGATGATGGGATGAGAACTTAGAGGAAGAGGGAAGAGAGAAAGAAGCCTTTAGAGTAATGGAGAGAATAGAGGGGCCGTCAGTGGAGACAGGGGAGTTAGAGGAGGCTTTGACTTGATGGGAAGACCTTTCAGCTGGGTTATTTTAATCAACATGGCGCATTTTACTTTGTACTGTTTGTGGACTTTCATGGGTAACTAAGTATTAACTTTCACTAATAGTTTATTATTCTTATAGGAACAAAGGTTCCTGGAGAGTGAGAACCCTCAGGCCTCTCTCCCAGGTCCGAGTTTCAGCTGTCCCCTTGTATTTCGTCCCAAAGTATATTCTTCACGTGTATACAAGGTTGTTTGTGACTACCCTGGCTTCAAAGCCATCCTTTTGTTTCCCTCAAACGTTCTCTCCACTTCCACACATTGCTATAATCTTTTGGTTATCATGTTGAATAATTTACAGTCTCCGCCAATCTGAAATTACATGTGAGGTTGCTCTGTTTGTGGCCTACCCAGCAATTAGCCACACACCATTTTATCTCTGCAATTACACTGCAAAGGGAGAAAACAGTCCAGTCATTGTCCCAGGGGAAACTGAAGAATAGCAGAATCTCAAAGCTGTGTGTCTGGAGGGGTCTGTCAGTCAAAGATGGTACCTGGAATGACATTGAAGCTCTTGTCCAGGCAGACTTCCTTCCTTTTCCTTGACCTCCTCACCAGTTTCTCACGTCTGTTCATTAAGAATCACAGAATCACAGAATCTGTAAGATAATCTCTATGCAGGATAAGGAATTGGTTTCATTTCTTGTGCTGACTCTGAAAGACTGGCAATGGCTGCCTGGAGTATTGCCCTGGGAAAGATTTTGAGGCTATAACTGGACCCAGTAGGAGCGAGTGTTGTAATCAATTAGTGATGTCTGTTATGGGCAGAGAAACTACAGGCAGACCTCATTTTATTGTGCATTACTTTATTGCAGTTAGAAGATACTGTGTTTTTGTTTTTACAAATTGAAGATTTGTGGCAACCCTGTATCAAGAAAGTCTGTTGGTGCCATTTTTCCAACAGCGTTTGTTCACTTTGAGTCTCTTTTGTCACATTTTCGTAATTCTCACGATATTTCAGGCTTTTTCATTATTATATTTGTAATGGTGATCTGTGATCTTTGATGTTACTATTGTACTTGTTTTGGATGCCATGAACCATGCCCATATAAGATGGGGACTTCACCCATGAATGTTCTGTGTGTTACGACTGTTCCACTGACTGGCCATTCCTCCATCTCTCTCCCTTCTCCTCAGACCTCCTTATTTCTTGGGACACAACAGTATTGAAATTAGGCCAATTAATAGCCCTGCAATGGCCTCTAGGTGTTCAAGTGAAATATCTCTCTTACTTTAAATCAAAAGCTAGAAATAAGATTAAGCTTAGTGAGGAAGGCATATTGAAAGCCAAGACAGGCTGAAAGCTAAGCCTCTTGTGCCAAATAGTTAGCCAAGTTGTGGATGCAAAGGAAAAGCTCCTGAAGGAAATTAAAAGTGTTACTACAGTGAACATGTGAATGGTAAGAAAGCAAAACAGACTAACTGCTGATATGGAGAAAGTTTTAGTGGTCTAGATAGAAAGAGCAAACCAGCCACAGCATTTCCTTCAGCCAAAACCTAGTCCAGGCAAGACCCTAACTCTTTTCAATTCTATGAAGGTTGAGAGAGGAGAAACTGCAGATGGCAAGTTTGAAGCTAGTTCATGAGGTTTAAGGAAAGAAGCCAGCTCCATGACATAAAAGTGCAAGGGGAGTCAGCAAGTGCTGATGTAGAAGCAGTAACAAGTTATCCAGAAGATCTAGCTAAGATAATTAATGAAGGTGGTTACACTAAAAAACAGATTTTCACTGTAGATTGAAATCTATTGGAAGGAGATGCCATCTAAGACTCTCATAGCTTGAGAGGAGAAGTCAATGCCTGGCTTCAAAGCTTCAATGGACTGGCTGACTCTTTTGTTAGGGACTAATGCAGCTGGTACCTTGATGTTGAGGTCAATGCTCATTTACCATTCTGAAAATCCCTAGGGCCCTTAGAAATTATTCTAAATCATACTGCCTGTGTTCTATAAATGGAACGATAAAGCCTGGATGACAGTACATCTGTTTACAACATGGTTTACTGAATATTTTAAGCCCATTGCCCAGAAAAAAGATTCCTCTCAAAGTATTACTGTCCATTGACAATGCACATGGTCACCCAAGAGCTCTGATGGAGATGTACAACCAGATTAATGTTATTTTCATGCCTGCTAATACAACATTCATTCTGTTGCCCATGGATCAAGAGTAATTTTGATATTAACATTGCATTATTTAAGAAATAAATTTCGTAAGGCTGTAGCTGCCATAGACAGTGATTCCTCTGATGGATCTTGGCAAGGTAAATTGAAAGCCTTCTGGAAAGAATTTACCATTCTAGATGCCACGAAGAACACTCACAGAGGTCAAAATATCAACATTAACGGAAGTTTGGGAGAAGTTGATTCCAACCCTCATTGATGACTTCGAGGGGTTCAAGACTTCAGTGAAGGAAGTAACTGCAGATGTGGTGGAAATAGCAAGAGAACTAGCATTTGAAGTGGAGCCTGAAGATGTGACTGAATTGCTGAAATCTCATGATAAAACTTGAATAGATGAGGTTTGCTTATGGACGAGCAATGAAAGTGGTTTCTTGAGAAGGAATCTACTCCTGGTGAAGATGCTGTGAAGATTGCTGAAATGACAGCAAAGGATTTAGAATATTGCATAAACTTCGTTGATAAAGTAGCAATAGGTTTTGAGAGGATTGACTCTAATTTTGAAAGACGTTCTACTGTGGGTAGAATGCTATCAAACAGCATCGCATACTACAGAGAAATCATTTATGAAAGGAGGAGTCAATCTATGCAGTAAACTCCATTGTTGTCTTATTTAGAAATCTCCACAATCACCCCAACCTTCAGCAACCACCACCCTTATCAATCAGTAGCCATCAACATTGAGGTAAGACCCTCCACCGTCAAAGAGATTACTTTTCACTGAAGGTTCAGATGATGGTTTGCATTTTTTTCAATGAAGTATTTCAAGATTAAGGTATGCGTGTTTGTTTTTTAGACATAATGCTATTTCACACTTAAGAGACTACAGTATAGTATAAACATAACTTTTACATGCACTGGGAAACCAAAACCAAATTGGCGTGACTCATTTTGTTGTGATATTCCCCTTATTGAGGTAGTCTGGCGCCAAATGCGCAATATCTCTGAGGTGTGCCTGTAGCGATGAAAGATACATATGTGACGTCTCTCATCTAGTTTGAACCTGACTCTTGAGAGATGTAAAAATTAAGGCCTAGAAACATTGTGACTGGTTAAAGGTAATAAAAGCTAATATGAATGTTGAGTATGTGCTAGGGAGTATTCTATCTAAATACTTCATATATGGTAACTCATGACATCCTCCCAACACCTCCTAGGTATTTACCCTCATATTACAGAGGAGGAAGCAGGAGACATAGAGATGGTAAATGGCTGCTGAAACACACAGAGCAGGAAGAGGAGTCAGGGTTCAAATCCAAATAATCTGACTTAAGCTGCATCCTTCAACTGCTGCTCTTTCGCTCTGCAGATCACGTAACTCCTGTTAGTGGGGCCCAGAGCCCGGGTCTCCTGATTCCAGCCCAGAGATCTTTTCTCCCATGGAAACAAACTGATATGCTCCCCAGTGTTCATAGTTATGTGTGGAAGGAGAACAAAGAATAGTGTTAAGAGGGAAGCAACACTTTACTGAGTATTTAGGGTGTACCAGGCTCTGTGCTAGAAGCTGAGGAGTCAGAAATCCATAAGTCCTGCCCAGTTGCTGTCCTTAAGAAGCTCACACCTCAGAAGAGAAAAGGCCCATCTGAAGTCCCGCTTCATTCACGAAGTCTCCGCCTTCAACAGTTGACCCTGATTTCAGCCCAGCCTGCGTTCCTGGGCCTGCTACTGATGGTCTCCTCTTCTGTATTCTCAGCCTCACTGCCACCCCCCGTCATGGTTAATCGTCTAATTAAGTTCACTGAGGACATCCCATGTGGACACTGAGTAGAGTTCTAAACAGTATCCTACTGACCCTGAAAGCTTGACTTCATGGGGATTTGTGTACTTGGCTTTGAGAAAGCCGAGCAGCTTAGGTCAGCAGGCTCCATCTGGAGGTTCATTTTATTAATTCCTCTTTAGACACTGGTCCTATGGCTAGGTTATCAGTTCATTTATTTATACCTCATCTCTCCTCAGGAAGAATCTATGTACATGTACAGTAAGGTTAATAGAATAGAAAAATGTAAAATCTTGATTGAGACAAAGAAGAGGGAGAAACATTGCCAGTCATATAGCTTAATACAATTGTTGTGATGAAGCAACAGTTTTCAGATTCTGCTTCCTAGCAGCCAGAGCAAGATGGAAAGCAGAGTAATACAGCCATCATTAATGGAAAGGAGACAGCGTAATAACTCCTCAGAGGGCCTCCAACTCACCTATGTCAAGAGAGATGCCTCTGTTACACTTGGCTGTTATGGTATAATACAAAATATATTTGGTGTTGTATTTTTTTTTTTGGTCTTGTATTTTTTAATGGAAGTATAGTTGCTGTATCATATTATGTAAGTTACAGGTGTACCCAGCAATTCCACTCCTGGGTATATATCAGAAAAAAACAAAAACACTAATTCAAAAAGATACATGTACCCCAGTGTTCATAGCAGCATTATTTACAATTGCTAAGATATGGAAGCAACCTAAGTGTCCATCAACAGATGAATGGATAAAGAAGATGTGATACACACACACACACACACACACACACACACACACACACACACACACACACACACACACAAAATGGAATACTACTCAGCCATAAAAAAGAATGAAATTTTGCCATTTGCAGCAACATGGATGGACTTGGAAGCCATTATCCTAAGTATATTTGGTCTTTATTCCTGGCTCCTGGCACAGAGCTCCTAAAACCCTTGGAATTTCCTGAGTGATAAGAGGAGGAGTGTTTTTTGTTATTTATATTGAGCTTCTTCTGATCGGACCTGAGTTTACGCTGATGAGGCTAGTCACCGGAAAGACCAAGTGATTAGAGGGATGGAAGTTTCATTCCCACCCACTGACCTCCAGGAAACAGAGGTGGGAGTGGGGCTGGAAATGAAGCTCTATAAAAACTCTTGAACAAGGAGACGTGATAAGCTTCTCGGGTGGTGAACACACTGAGGTGCTGGGAGGGCGATGCCCCTAGAAAGAGCACGGAAGCTTCGTTTGCTACCCGCCACTGTAACGTGCCTCGTGCATCTCTTTTATTTGGCTGTTCCTGAGTTGTATTCTTTATAATGAACTGGTAAACATAAGTGAAGAGTCTTCCTGAGTTCTGTGAGCTGTTCTAGCAAATTACAAACCTGGGGAGGGGAGGTGGGAACTCCTAATTTGTAGCCCAGTTGGACAAAAGTGTGGGTAAACTGGGGACCTACTACTTGCGATGGGTGTCTAAAGTTGGGGGGGGCTGTTTTGTGGGACTGAGCCCTTACCCTGTGGGGCTGTGCTAACTCTGGGTAGTTAGTGTCAGAATTGAATTGAATTGTAGGATACTTAATGTCTGCCGAGGATTGGCTTTGCGTTGGCTGAATCTCTGAATTTGGGGTCCATCCACCTGGGTCAAGGGAATCCAAGGAAATGGGGGGGATGGCCACATCAGGGGGGATTTTAATTCCCAGGCTAGGGCATACTTTCCTGCTCTTTGTGGGAAAAGTATGTCTCTTATTAGGGAATACTCACAGACTCAGAGCTGGACCCAGCATAACCTTGGGTTTAGGAGGACAGAAAACTTACCACGTGACCCCACCCATGCCAAGTGACAGTGTGAATGAGTGTGTGACCGTAGGCTGCAAACCATGTGCTCCCTAGTCAAGAAATGCCTAGCAAAGGAAGATTTTAAGAAGGGATGAGAAAATCATTTCATAGAAGCAGTGGGACTTGAAGTGGCCCTTCAAGGAAGATAGGGTGTGAGTGGCCAGAAAGATGAGGGGAAGGTGTTTTCAGAGTGAAGGGACAGCTTGAGCGGAGTTGTAGATGTAGGAACGAGTATGTCTTGAGGTGGGTTGGCAGGAGGGTGATAACAACTACTAAGTATGAGTTTATTCTGTGCATTCCCCACAGTTCTAGATTCCTGCCTACAGAGAGCTTGCATTCTGCTAGAGGAGACAGACATTAAACAAAGCAGGAATAGAAACAAAATACTTCTAGAGTATGATAAAGGCCATAAAGGAAAGAAATGGGATGCTGTGAACACTGTGTTTACAAAGAGTTCTCTTATCCACTGTTTCATCCATACCACAACTCTGATGCGGTCAGGGCAGATATTATGATCCCCATCTTACAGACAAGGAGACTCTGAAAGTTGCAGTGACACACCAAAGGACACAGCCCTTGACTCTTTCCCCTCCAGTTGTTCTGCCTGCTGCAGTGTCAGGTAATTGAAGGTACTCAGTGAATGCAGACTACCCAGCAAGCCTCCTATTCCAGCATGTAATCTGCAAGAGGGCAAGCCTGTTTTCTTTATTTGCCCTGGAACCCTCACCTCCGCCCTGACATCCATCCAGCTTCCTGGTGACAGAACCACCAAAAGTTGGTGATCAGCATTTTGTCACACTGAGCCCGGAGAGTGCTTCCATTCCATAAATGCACGATGACATTATAAACGGTTGAATAAATTGGCCTGGTTTCTTTGCAGAAAAATAAGCATATTCTAAAATGATAGAGGCTCCCTGTCAGTAAGAGGAATTATCATCCGTCTCTGTGGTTGGCACTGTTGCCTGACCCGAAGCACAGCGGTTTCTTTATCACAAGCCATTCCAGTTGGAGAGCAGACAGGGTTTTGGGGGGGGTCATCTTTCTGTGGGGCCTTGCTCCAGATCGAGCTCTCAGTTCTGCCTGTGGCATCTCCGCAGAGTGAGATGGGAAGCAGATGAACGCAGGGACAGGCTGCGGTCGTGCCGTTTGGAGCAAGGGATAGCAGAGCGTGATAAAGCGTGGATTGAGTATTGTTCTTACCTAGCATCCCAGCCACCTCTAGTGAAGACAGCAGGAGAGGAAGCGATGCTACTACCAGAAGGCATTGGAGCCCCTACATCGATCCATTGGATCCACAAGCCCCACTGGACCTGTGATTGCGGCAACATGATGAAGAACTCTGAATCTCAGTTTACCCAGTAAGGAAATGTGCACAGTGCTAATTGAGTTTTTAAAATCCATCATGCCTTGACACTGTCCTCTGAGGAAGCTTACAGTTTTATAACAACCCAAATCAGGTTCAAAGCCCTGGGTAAAGCATTGAGAATCCAGAGTTATATTGGGGCTCAGGGCACTTGTTCAAGGAATGCTGTGTCCAGTGGGAGAGACAGCTGTGTAGAAGCTAAGACTGGTATGAATCCCCTGTGCGAGTATGATAATAGTGCCTGCAAACGGATGGCACAAATGGGAGGACCTGGAAGAAACTTCACCAGAAAGTGTACCTTTAAATATGTTCTGAAGGCTGAGCAGAAGTTTTCCAGGTAGAGCAGGGGGTCCTGAGTTCTGGGGATGAAGCTTCTTGGACCAGTCACTTACCCTCTAAACCTCATTTTTCTCATCTGAAAAAGAAGAGGCTAGCCAGACCACTTCTGGGGCTTGTTGTGAACACGGTACCAGTGGCTATTTTCATTCGTATCCAACAGAGCTCTTGAATTTGCCTGCAACCATTACCAGCTTCTCAGAAGCAGAGACCACACCCAGATTTGCTTCTGCAGAAGCTTCTGGTGTGTTCAAGCCAGAACAGAGCAGGTAGCAGGGAGAGGAGTGCACAGCGGCACACAGGAGCCTGAGGTCATGGTTGTTTTCCCATTGAAAGGATTACGAGAGTGTGCTAAGCCATCGTTTATATAAACAGGGCTCATTGACTGAAGCTCCATTTTAGGACTTGTGGCTCCTAGTGTTGTCCAGTTTAGGGTCTTGGCCAGAAAGCGGTGGGAGGCACTGGTGTAGGTGCTATGAAGTAAAATGCATGAGTGACATTGTGGTATCAGACCCAGGGAGAGAAGCACTATATATATCTATATTTTGTTTCTTACGAAATCTGCTCATAAGAGATCTTCTTTCCTTAAGCAGGTAAACACATTATCCTCCTAACGGGCCCTTTTCTTGTTGTGAGTAGGCCATTTGCTTTGGAGAGGTTCTCTTCTCGGAAGAAAGGTGCTAAAGGACATGACTTGAGATCATTTCAATATGTTAATACATCGTTTCCTTTCCCCAGTGCCTCCTGAGACTACAAACTGAATCTCGCCTTGCCACTCTGTATGCACCAGACCTCCACACCCGAGGCTTATCACAAGCAATTATCTTACCCAAATAAAAAATGAAAATGGAAAAGTTAAATAAATAACGGGACATCTTGATGGAATCGCAGTAATGCTCATCTTGGTTAACATTAGCCCTGACTTTTGGACAGCGAGATTTGTTAATGCACTTGTCCTTTGTTTAGGCATCTATCTCTGTACATCTCCTGACTTTCCAAAATGATGGATGGCAGCCCTCTCTGCTCTCCCCTAAGAATACATTCTCCAGGAAACTGGGAGAAGCAAAATGGGCACTGTAGCCCTGACCTAAGTATTGTTCAGATCGGAGAAAACTCTCAAAACTGAATTCACCTAAAATGATTAATATTCTCCACAAAAGTTTCAGCCTTCCCTTGTTCCTGGTTTTCCTGCTCTGCATACCTGTACCAGTCTGGCCTCAATGAACTTGAACTGGAAACTGTAACTTGGCATAGCAGTCAGGATGGACCAGTTTGGGCTTTGGTAGCAAACTAAACCTCAGGGGCTTCACACGACAGAAGTTTTTATTTCTTCTCCATGCAGAGTCCCCTGTATATGCTACTGGTTTTCCACAAAAGTTGCCCTCCAGATCTCCAGCCTGGCATCACAGACTGCTTTGACCTCTCAGGTCCTTCATCCCTCCCAATGTGCACTTCCCCCATGGCCACGGCAGGGGAAGGGAAGCCTGGAGATCCAGGCACTGACAATCCCATGCTTTGGCAAGGAAGTGACGCAGGCCGTTTCCAGGAACATTTCATTGGTCAGAACTGGTCCATGGTCAGCCAAACCACAAGAGGGTGGGAAAGTGCACCCGGAAGTAAATGAGCCGTCCACACGGCTCCACGAGAGTGAAAACTTTTGGACCACTGACAACTGTTTCTCTCTGCTCACCCTGAAGTGTTGGTCACTTAACCCAGATGTCAGCCATCTGGGAGCTCCTGTGGCCTACAGACTTCTGAAGTCACCCTTTTGAAATATAAATAAATAAATAAATAAATTTAAATAGCCTTAATTTTTTTAGAGCAGTCTTAGGTTCACAGCAAAATGTAGCAGAAAGTACAGAGATTTCCCATATACACTCCACCTCCCCAACTATAAACATCCCCCACCAGAGTGGTACCTTTATTATAATTGATGAGCCTCCATTGGCACATCATTATCACCCAAAGTCCATAGTTAGGGTTCACTCTTGGTGGTGTACATTCTGTGGGTTTTGACAAATGCAAAATGATGTGTATCCATCATTAATGGTATCATACAGCATAGTTTCACTGCCTTGAAAATCCTCTGTGTTCTGCCTGTTCATTCCTCCTTCCCCCTTACCCTTGGCAACCACTGATCTTTTTACTGTCTCCATAGTTTTGCCTTTTTCAGAACATCATATAGTTGGAATCATATAGTATGTAGCCTGTTCAGATTGGCTTTTACATTTAGTAATATGTATTTAAGTTTCCTCCATATCTTTCATGGCTTGATTAGCTCGTTTCTTTTTAGTGCTGAATAATATTCCACTGTCTGGATGTACCACAGCTAATTTATTCATTCGCCTACTGAAGGACATCTTGGTTGCCTCCAAGTTTTGCAGTTACGAATAAAGCTATAATAAACATCTGTGTGTAGGTTTTTGTGTGGACCTAAATTTTCAGCTACTTTGGGTAAATACCAAGGAGCATCGTTGCTGGGTCATATGGTAAGAGTATGTTTCGTTTTGTAAGAAACTACCAAGCTGTCTTCTGAAGTGGCTGCACCATTTTGCATTCCCACCAGCAATGACCGAGCATTCCTGTGGCATCTGGTGTTGTCCTTTGTTTAGGCATCTATCCAAATGTTTTGGATTTTGGCTATTCTGATATATGCAGTGGTATCTTACTGTTGTTTGAATTTGAAATTCCCTAATGATGTATAATGTTGAACATCGTTTCTTACGTTTACTTGCCACTGTATATCTTCTTTGGTGAGGTGTCTGTTTAGGTCTCTTGCCCATTTTTTAGCCAAGTTGTTTGCTTTCTTGTTGTTGAATTTTAAAAGTTCTTTGTGTATTTTTGATAACAGTTATTTAGCAGATATGTCTTTTGTATATATTTTCTTGTAGTCTGTGACTTGTCTTTAACATATTTTTAAAACAAAGTCTCAATTGCCATATGAAATCTAATATTCCCATCAGTGCCTCTGAAGATTCTTGGAAGTGGAGGGACTTACATTTTTCTTAGTCACTTCTAGCTCAGATTCCTGTATCCAGAGAATTTTTGACCTCTACTCTGAGTACAGTAGATGCAAACATGAAATGTGGCCTCTTTTTTCTGGTAATTCCTTTCATTTCCACTGCCACTCCCTCCATCCCACCTCCTAGCACCGTGGGTCCACTGAAGGTTTGGGGCATAGGAGGGAGGTTACAGCATGGTTCTGAGTAATAATTAAAAATGCAACATTAATTATAGCCATTCTTCAAAGTTTCTCAGCCATACCCAGCATCTGGAATATTTCAGTGGCCACCCTTTCCTCTCCCTGCATGTTGCATTTTCCCCCCACATCTTTTCTCTCTGTTTGACTTCTTTTATATTCCCCGAAACTTCTCCAGGCTCTGAACCTTTTGGCCTTCCCCCTTTTCCGATAATAGGTACAAAAAATTTCCTCTCATTTCCTGACATAGAGATATTTATTCAGTTCTTTTTTGTTTTGGTCTCTCCTTTTAGAACATACTTTTCATTCTATCTTTTCATACCCAAATAAGCCATTAGGCATTTCATCCAAACATAATATACTTTCTCTCGTTCAGAATTTCTAGTGCTCACCTTTAAAATATCCCCTCACTCACCTTTGTAGGATAATCTTCCCAAGTGTGATATGGGGATAGGGTAAAAAATAAGTGTAGAAATAATCTACCTGATATGCCTTTAAGTAAATGTTGGTTGAATGACTGTGTAGTAAACATAAATCAAAAGGAACACTTACTTGGAAAAATAATAATATGGTAATATTTTAAAATATTTAAAATATAATTTTTAAATCTAGCAAAATTGCCATGTGTCATTTATTGCCATCCATACACTTACATGCATACAGCTTTAGAAAGTCTTTAGACCCTGGAAAACCTGACTGTATGTATATTTTTAAAGATACTATAGGATTCTTGATAAAGCCTGAGCCACAGAGTATACCTAATTAGGTCTCTGTGGCTTCCTGGCCCTTACTGACCTCTATTCTAGATAAGCCTTGTGGGGATAGGTAAAGAGAGTGGATAGGTGTGGAACATTTGGGAATTTGCAGTGCTTCCCCTGCAGTCTCATTAGGGGACACTTTGTTTTAATCAACTTTTCTGAGATTGAGGTTGGCAGGGATAATTTTACTCTTAGGGAGATAATATGAGGGAAGGCAGTTTCCTAGCCACATAAAAAAACTAATAACTAGCAACATAGCATCTTAGTGCATTCTAAACATTAATTTATCTACGTTAGTGAATTATGGTCCTTCTATTTAGTCCAGGAAACCACCCTGTTCTAGATAGAGGAAAGTAAATATTACCAATTGGGTCACCTCTCCCCTTGTTATTAGCCATGGCTGATCCCACAAAAAAAGAAAAAGAAATAACCCACTTGGGCTAGGCTGAGTGAACCCCACGTCCAGCTTCGGGGATAGGAAGTGGTATATTTTATCCATGATGGCCATTCACAACCACATCTATTCATGGAAGAAATCTCATCCTAAAATCAGGTCTTCAGCTTGTTTTAGGGACAGTCTACCCAGAAAGTCTAAGATCCTCCAAAGGGCTGCCACAAAGAAAAAAAATGGAAAATCTTGCAATTTGAAAGTGTCATTGAAGAGTCAAACAAACCAGGGGCCCATTCCCCTCATGCCCACCCTCCTCCCTGGCAGCAAGGTCCTTGGCAGTTGACGGTGTTGGCAAGAACACCCAATGGTCCAGCTCTTAGGAAGAGCGGCTGAAGATATCCATCTGTTGAGAACCGTCACACCATGCCATTTATACAATTTAGAACGCTGGGAAACTCTGGGATTGCTTGAATATTTCATGATTGCTATTTCTTACTAACGTTTACCAACATTCGGTTGATTGCTAATTGTGAATCGTATATATTTCCCCTTTTTTCCTTTTCAACAAGTCCTGATGCTGTGCTGAGTACTGGGAAATGTGGTTACTCCTAAGTGCACTTACAAATCCAAGGAGGTGCTCTTTTGGATTTGACATAAACTCATTCCACTTAACTCTCTCCAAGTGAAATCAACAGTTTACTTCTCCTCTACCACAACGTCTTTCTCTTGAACTGTTTTAACCTTGAACCTCTTCTAACCCTGTCCCTGGTTCTCTTACCCTCATGCCATGATCTGGGAATGCTTGGGAAAGCCGGCTGTGGGTTTTCTTCATCGCTGTGGCCAAAACAGGATACGAGACTCCACGTCTTCAGTCTTCTCCCAGCTTAGTCTCCTTCAGAACTCTGAGCCACCACCTGGCACTTTATGTCCTCATTGTTTGGGACGTTATTCAAGATGATTGCAAGAGGACTAGGATAGTTGACACATTGTAGCTAAAAGATCCAAAATATAATGCAGATAGTTCATTGGATATTTTCACTTTGGGGGTAAATATATTGTCTTTAGACAGGGTTGAGATGGAATTTTAAGAAAGGAGCGTTTATGGTTTTCATCTTCCTGTTTTCCTTGCCCTGCCCTGGACTATGTGGGGAAGAGGAGGCAGGGGAGGCAAAGTGGGAATGAAAAAAAGGTGGAGAAATATGCAGAGAATGGGGGTTAGCTGTATTTACTTATTAAAAATTTTTAACCTCTTAATGTGAAATGGAAAGAAATAAAGCGATAATAACGAGAATAAATTATTGAGGTGCTCACTATGTAATGATTACGGTGTTAGGCGCTTGGCACTAGCTGTCACGTCTGACCCTAGGAGTTAAGGAACGAGGGCTGTTAGATTTGTGTTGAGGGAGCAGGTGTGCTGCTCCACAGAGGTCGGCTGCTGCAGCGAGCCAGTGAAACTGCGTCAACGGATGGAACTTACAAGAAGGCAGATATTAAGAATATGAAGAAATTGCTGAGCAGTTAGCCTTGTCTGATAACTGAGGAGCCACCCTGGAGGAAAGTGACTTTCGGGCTGCAAATTTAGAAGTTTGTCCTAAGGATTGCTAACAAAACATGCCAGACATTATTACTACCTGAAAACATCTCTCAATCTTTTATACTTTTATGATCAGAAAAAATAATAAATATAATTTAAAAAGGCATTGATTGTCTCATTGCCCACATGGAGCCATGCTAGGGAATGTGCTGTGGGAACATCCCAAGCACGAAGGCTGTTCCCTTTAGAAACTGTCAGGTTTGGAGGATAACCCTGAGATAGAGGAGGTCATTCATTATGAGGTCATTCAGTACCTCCTTCTTAGATTCAGTGGAGCTCAGGCTTAATCCACGTGGGTTGGGGACCAAAGGGACTTACCTCCTCTCTAAGAATGGGGACACTCTTCTTAGAGAAGGTAGCATGTTAGAGAAGGTAGCATGTTTGCAATGGGGTGGACAGCGGAAGAGAGGACCATGCTTGGGTGGATAGGGGAGGAAGAGACACTTGGATCCATCTTAAGAGGTGGCCCAGGAGTGAAAGTGAGTGGCTGACATCAGCACTGCTCTTAGACCCAGCCAGAGGGATGCCCTTTTAAGGCCATGCTTTGTCTCTCTTCTGACTGTGCTCTATGGAGGATGAAGGATCGTGGCACTAGGACGCGTGTCCACCCTGAGCTCATGCCTCTCCACCTCCACTTTCTAGATCATGCTCTGGGTTGAGAAATTCCAAGGTCTGGAATTCCTTGGCCCTTCAGAGCTGATGTAGCTTTTTTCCTGGGTCAGTCCTCCAGAGCACAGGATATAATACTTTCATGCACACGCTGGGCCTGCAGGTTTGCCAGGGGGGCTGTGGCTTAAAGAAGACATATTTGGGACTTGGGTATGTGGACTGGAGTATCTGTGTATATGAGAGGCTTGTGCTGTGCAGGACAGGATGGCAAGGGAAAAGGCAGCAGGTCGGAATCCTGGGATTGGCTTTCTCTCCACCTCTTCATCCCAAGCAGAACTCTAAGGAGTCTGAGAATTCTCTATGTGAAACTGGCCTTCCAGGTTGATCTGGAAGTGTATGTGTAGGGTTTGAGGATAGAAAATATTTTCTTTAACAGTTTATTAGCTTGGTACCTATTAGACACCTACTGTGTTGTCTCCATTTGTATACCTGCCTTGGGTGTGCAAATGTTCCCTCTCCTCCTCAAGATTATTGTGAAGGATTTTCCTTCAGAAGTTAATGGGGCGGAAGACAAAGGCAACGGAGGACAAAGGCATCTGGCCTCCTCTTCCCACTGACAAATCGGACTCATTCTGGGCAAAATGCAACATGAGTCCTCACAAGTAAGGCCCATCTCAATGAATTCTTCACTCTGCGCGTTTGGTTTGTTACAAGGCACCAGTCCTTATTTTGTGGAATGCAAAAGAGAGGGGTGATGCTCATGTTCCCAAATTCCTCTAATCCTCTCTGATGAGAGGGGGAGCTTTTTTTTTTTTTTTTTTTGCGGTACGCGGACCTCTCACTGTTGTGGCCTCTCCAGCTGCGGAGCACAGGCTCCGGACGCGCAGGCTCAGCGGCCATGGCTTACGGGCCCAGCCGCTCCGCGGCATGTAGGATCTTCCCGGACCGGGGCACGAACCCGTGTCCCCTGCATCGGCAGGCAGACTCCCAACCACGGCGCCACCAGGGAAGCCCCGGGAGAGCTTTGAAGAAGGATACATTGCAAGAGAGATCTTTCCACCCTCCGTGCCCCCCCCCCCCGCCCACATACAATTTGAGGCGCTTCCCTCCCTGCCTTTCTCTCTCTACATTCAAGAGACCCCACGGAAGCTTTGCTTCCACCTGTTTGCATCGGCTACAAAAGGGGCTTGCAGGGAGAGTTGCCGTGGCACATCTTTGCAGATAACAGGAGCTGGCAGATGTTTTTTAATGAAAGAAATTCAGGTTATGTAAAAGATGTCATGGGTAGAGAGAATGGGAACTTGCCAGCCACCAACCCCAATGTGCAGCATCTGCTTCTGGATTGTATTAAATGCCATTGTCAGGAGTGGGAGGGAGGGGAGGGTAGGACGCTGCCAGCACTTGATTACCTACCATGTGGGGTACAGGGCCAAAACCCGAATGATCTACATCCGTGGAGAACACAAAACAACAGCGCAACCGAGGGTTTTGACTTCATTCTTTGACAAACTATGCATTGGAGCTTTGTAGGACTTTGAGTCTTCTCCTTGACTCTCTCCCTTCTTTTAGGGCCAATGACAGCAAGGAAATGATGTGCAAAGGACAGAGAAGCAAGTGTTTTCAAGCCCTGTCCTTCCGCTTAGCTCTCCCTGATTGTTTTCGCCTGCAAGCCATCACGTTTAGGTCTTCAGAAAGGAACTTTGAGGCCTTCTAGTTCTATCCTTCACTGTCATTGAGGGAATGGAAACCCACAGAGGGGAACTGACTTGCCCGAGGTCTCCCAGCGAAATCAGTGACAGAACTGGGTCTAGAACCAGGTCTCTTGACCCATGGCCACCACCATTCCCTTAAGGACTGCTTCCTTCTGAAGTTCTTACAGCCTTTTTGGGCCATGCAGGTTAACCTTTGGTTGAATGCTGTTCTTTGGTAGCCCTCCTGTGTTGGTATCTTTTAATAAACCCAACAAAAGTATAGGTGTGACTACAAGAGTCACACAATCGAAATACAGAAGTCAGTGGGTAAAGTAAATGCATAAATGGACCAGGTGAAAAACAATGGGGGGTGGTGGGGCCTGAGGTATACTAGAAGGTACATACCCCTCTTAAAGGCATCGAAATAATAAAGAATTTGAACACTGTCCTGGCCAAACAAAATATTTGTAGGACACAGATGTGTTGGCAGACTGTAACCCCTGCCAAAGAGCCTCAGATTTCAATAGTAGCCAGGCATATGGACCAGCAGTACCTGATAGAAATATAATGCAAGCCTCCTCCAGATGTAATTTTCATTTTTCTAGGAACCACATTAAAAAGTAAAAATAAACAGGTAAAATTAATTTTAATAATATACCATACTTAATCATATATATCCAAAATATTGTCAGTTCAAATCCAGTGTATATTTTATGGTAGGTCTGGGATTTGAATTTACCCTTCTGACAAGCTACTTACCCTATTTCACAGATGCTGACAGAAGAGATGAGATTCTTAGGTCAGAGACAAAGGACTTTATTACTCATGGCACGGCAAGCAGTGTGAGCATCAACATCTTTGCTTCAGTTGCCCTGGTCCCCTGTAATCAGCAGAATTCCAAGATGGCCTGAGACATTCCCATCTCCTTACATACACACACTTTCTCCTTGTTATTCAACCAAACACTGCTGTGCAGGGATTTTTCAGATATAATTAAGACCTCAAATCAGTTGACCTTAAAATAGATTTTAAGAATTGAGGTTAACCAGGTTGGTCTGACCTCCTTAAATATGGGGCTAGAGGTCAGAGAGAGAGAGAGTCAGAGAGATTAATAACAGAGGAGGGATTTACGGTAAGAAGTTGTTGGCTTTGACATGGAGGGGCCATGTGACAAGGAATGCAGGTGGCCTCTATGAGCCCAGAGTGGCCTCTGCTGACAGCCAGCAAGGAAAACGGAGACCTCATTTATACAATCACAAGGAATTAAGTTCTGCCAACAACCTGGATGAGCTAGGAAGTGGGTTTTTCCTGAGTCTCCAGATGAGAACTCAGCCTGGTAGTACTTTAATTTCAGCTTTTGAGACCCTGAGCAGAGAACTTTGTGTGGCCTCATGACCTTCAGAACTATGAGCTAATAAGTGAGTATTATTTTAAGTTGCCAAGGTTGTGATAATTTATTACTCTGTAATAGAAAACGAATAAGTCCCATGAAGGTGACACAGAGGGCCCAGATAGATGCTGCACGTGAGTTTATATCACAGTCGAGGAACTTAGAGCTTGGGAACCTTACTCTTTAATAGAGAGCAGCAGGCAAGCCCACTCTTTGTCCCAGAGGGAGATACTATCTCATCCTTCAAGGTTACTTACTGCAAACACAAATCTGATAATATCCCATGTAAAAAGCATGAGTGCCTCACATTCTTGGCATACTGCTATAGACTGAATGATTGTGTCCCCCCAAATTCATATGTTGAAACCGAGTCCCCATTGTGATAGTATTTGGATGTGAGGTTTCTGGAGGGTGATTAGGTCATAAGAGTGGAGCCCTTATGAGTGGGATTAGTGCCCTTATAAAAATTCCCCAGAGAGACCCTTCACACGCTTCTGCCACGTGAGGACACAGCAGGAAGATGTCAGTCTGTGAAACAGGAAGCGGGCCCTCACCAGATACCAAATCTGCCAACACCTTGATCCTGGACTTCCAGGTGCCAGAACTGTGAGAAATAAATTTCTGTTGTTTAAGCCACCCAGTCTATGGTATTTTTGTTATAAAAGCCCCAAAGATATAACTCATACCAAGCAAAACACTCGGCAGTAAGAGAGGTTTGTGAAGGAGTATATCCCCACTTCTCCATTTGGACCACCCACATTTCAAGTACTCAGTAGCCACATGTGGCAAGTGGCTAATAAATTGTACAGACGTAGAAACTACCAAACATTTGTTGAGAGGTTGATTGGAAAATTGAGAGTTGAGTTCTGTGGCCTTTTATCAAAGTGATTGATACCTTCTCCTGAAGTTTAAAAGCTGTTAATGACGGAGAGGTTGGTCAATTAGTCTGGCTGGTGCCTATGTGTAGAATTACTTTAGGGCAGAATCTGCTTGTCAGACTCATATGTATCTGTCTACTCACAGATATTATCCTCTAGAGGGGTATTTCTCACCCCCCCTTTTTTTAAATTGTTGCCCCCTTATGGAGCCTTTATAGACTTAAAATTTTCCCCTAGTTGTCTCCTCTCCCCCATGAAATTTTATATACTGTATGTCTATTTATGTGCTATGGCCCTTTGGAAGGCTGTAAGTTGTAATATTTAAGTATTTTTACCCTCCCAATCAAATTTTGCCCCCTTGGGGGCGATATTGCCCCTGCTGAGAATATACACTCCAGAGAACTAGAGTTATATTCACCAAACTTTCCAGAGGCAGACTGATAAGTTAGCTTGCCACCATATTTCATTTAAGGTAGAATGATTTACTCTGCCATTTGTACAGGGATGCTCTCATGGTATGTCATGTTAGAGCAATGGGATGCTGGGGTGTGCAGATTAGGATCCAGAGAGCTAGACACCCTTGCTATTGTTGCCCTCAGTCCATGTTGCTGCATGAAGTGCACACTTACTTCCCTTTTCTAGACTCTTGTCCTGCCAGACTGGAACCCCTGCTCTAGGGCCTAGAACTTCAATAGAAGACAGGCTTATAGACCAGCACTGTCTCTTCTTGGGGACAGCTCTGGATAAACACTGAAGCATGTTTGTTCTTAGGGTTCCCCTCACCCATCAGTTACACACTCCAATCCCAGTGAGCATCCTCTTATCTCAAGCATTTTGGAGCACTGACAGCCCAATTCAGCTTTAAGACAGTAATTTTGTCCTTTGGAAGAGTGAAAGGGAAACTTTCCACCTGGATATGTCTGCTCCAGGTGACTATGAAAAGCCAAACTTTTCAGGTGAAAGTGCTTTTAAGTTCCTGGAAGTCAGTTGTTGGGCAGACAAGCCTAGGAGAATCAAGATTGCACATTCAATATGCTTAGAGGCCAGGTTCTTTCTCTCTATTCTGCGGCCGCTAATTTCACTACTGAAAAGGGATATATTACCCATTTTACTTAGAAGTGTGCTTTTAACATCATCAAATATTTTTTGTAATTAACTTCTAACTTGTGTAATGGTCAAGGCATTTGATCTGTATGATATCAATACTTTGGTATTTATTGAAACTTGCTTTGCAGCCTAGCATATGACCAAGTTTTGTTAGTGTTTTATGTGTGTTTGAAAAAAATATATTCTGTAGGGTTGCCTGAAAAGTTCTTTACATGACTTTAGGTAAACTTTGTCAATTGTGTTGTTGAACCTTCTATGTCATTATTGATTGTTCTATCCGCTTGATTTACTAATTTGAAAGAAGTACATTATCATCTCTTACTGTGATGATGCAGTTTTCAATTTCTTCTTGAAAGTCTATTAATTTTTGTTTTGTATATTTCAAAGGTATGTCAACAGAAGTTTGTAAATTTTCTTAGTTTTCTGATGAATTGTTCTCTTTATCATTATAAAGTGTCTCTTTATCTCTAATAATTCTTGAAATCTATTTCATCTGATATTAACATGGTGACACCAGCATTCTATCAGATAGTATTTATCTGATGTCTTTTTTCCATCCTTTCACTTATAATATTTCTATGCTTTTATATGTCTTTTATACAGTATATATAACTGATTTTTTGAAAAGACAACAAAAAATCTCATCTTTTACTTGGGAAGTTTATTTCATTTATATTTATTGGAATTACTAATATATTTAGATTTATTTCTCCCAAAGATTTTGTGTTTTCCATTTTTTTGTGGTTTAATTTTTTCTTTTTTCCTTCCGTTCCTACGTTATTTTGAGTTGATCAAGCTCTCTTTATTCTTTTCGCTATTCTACTGATTTTAAGACTGTTCATTTTATTTTTGTTATTTAGAGGCAACCTTAACATTATAGCACATTATATTAGAAGCTGTCATCCAAGATTCTGTTGTACACCTCCAGGGAGTACCAGTAATACTGTTTTCTGGATTGTTAGGTGGTAAGGCCTTGATCGCTATCCTCCTTCCAAAAATACAAGGAGCTTAAAACATTTTAACATTTTAACATTTAACATTTCCTTCCATCCACCATATTATTGTCCAACATTTCAACTATGCTTTGCTTTTATACCACAGATTAGTGTTCTTAAAATCATTATTGATTTATACTGTCCTTTTTTATTTATATTTACTCATAAGTTTACCAATTTTTTGGCTTGCCATTTTTTTCTTTCATGTTATTTTTCCTTCTGGATTCAAAGTTTTTTTTTGAAGGAAAGCACTTTAGTGGTTCTTGAATTGAGAGTTTGTTAGTTATATATTCTCAGTTTTTCATTGCCTAAAAAGTCTTTTTTTAAAAAATAGATGTTTATTGGAGTATAATTGCTTCATAATACTGTGTTAGTTTCTGTTGTACAGCAAAGTGAATCAGCCATATGCATACAAATATCCCAATATCCCCCTCCCTCTTGAGCCTCCCTCCCACCCTCCCTATCCCACCTTCCCTATCCCACCTCTCTAGGTCATCGCAAAGCACCAAGCTGATCTCCCTGTGCTATGCTGCTGCTTCCCACTAGCTAACTATTTTACATGCAGTGTATATATGTTGATGCTAGTTTCACTTCACTCCAGCTTCCCCATCCCCACCTCTGTGTCCTCAAGTCCATTCTCTATATCTACGTCTTTATTCCTACCCTACCACTAGGTTCATCAGTACCATTTTTTTTTTTTTTTAGATTCCATATATATGTGTTAGCATACAGTAGTTGTTTTTCTCTTTCTGACTTACTTCACTCTGCATGACAGACTCCAGGTCCATCTGCCTCACTACAAATAACTCAATTTCACTTCTTTTTATGGCTGGAAATATTCCATTATATATATGTGACATATTTTCTTTATCCATTCATCTTTTGATGGACGTTTAGGTTGGTTCCATGTCCTGGCTATTGTAAATGGTGCTGCAATGAACATTGTGGTACATGTCTCTTTTTGAATTATGGTTTTCTCAGGGCATATGCCCAATAGTGGGACTGCTGGGTCATATGGTATTTCTATTTTTAGTTTTTTAAGGAACCTCCATACTGTTTTCCTTAGTGGTTGTATCAATTTACATTCCCACCAACAGTGCAGGAGGGTTGCTTTTTCTCCACACCCTTTCCAGCATTTATTGTTTCTAGATTTTTAAATAATGGCCATTCTGACCAGTGTGAGGTGATACCTCATTGTAGTTTTGAGTTGCATTTCTCTAATAATTAGTGATGTTAAGCATCTTTTCATGTACCTCTTGGCCATATGTATGTCTTTGGTGAAATGTCTATTTAGGTCTTCCACCCATTTTTTAATTGAATTGTTTGTTTTTTTGACATGAGCTGTTTGTATATTTTGGAGATTAATCCTTTTTCCGTTATTTCATTTGCAAATATTTTCTCCCATTCTGAGGGTTGTCTTTTTGTCTTGTTCATGCTTTCCTTTGCTGTGCAAAAGCTTTGAAGTTTAATTAGGTCCCGTTTGTTTATTTTTGGCTTTATTTTCATTACTCTCGGAGGTGGGTCAAAAAAGATCTTGCTGTTGGTTTGTTAAAGAGTGTTTTTCCTGTATTTTCCTTGTAAGAGTTTTATAGTGTCTGGTCTTACAATTAGGTCTTTAATCCATTTTGAGTTTATTTTTGTGTATGGTGTTAGGTAGTGTTCTAATTTCATTCTTTTACACTTAGCTGTCCAGTTTACCTAGCACCACTTATTGAAGAGGCTGTCTTTTCTCCATTTTATGTTCTTGCCTCCTTTGTTGTTGTAAATTAGGTGACCATATGTGCATGGGTTTATCTCTGGGCTTTCTATACTGTACCATTGATCTATATTTCTGTTTTTCTGCCAGTATCATACTGTCTTGATTAGTGTAGCTTTGTAGTATAGTTTGAAGTTGGGGAGCCTGATTCCTCCAACTCCATTTTTCTTTCTCAAGATTGCTTTGGCTCTTTGGGGTCTTTTTTGTTTCCATATGAACTGTAAAATTTTTTGTTCTAATTCTGTGAAGAATGCCGTTGGTAGTTTGATAGGGATTGCACTGAATCTGTAGATTGCTTTGGGTACTATATCATTTTCACAATGTTGATTCTTCCAATCCAAGAACATGGCATATTTCTCCATCTGTTTATGTCATCTTTGATTTTTTTCATCAGTGTTTTACAGTTTTCTGAGTACAAGTCTTTTGCCTCCTTAGGCAGGTTTATTCCTAGGTATTTTATTCTTTTTGTTTTGATGGTAAATGGGAGTGTTTCCTTAATTTCTCTTTCTGATTTTTCGTTGTTAGTGTATAGGAATGCCAGAGATTTCTGTGCATTAATTTTGTATTCTGCAACCTTACCAAATTCATTGATTGGTTCTAGTAGGTTTCTGTGGCATCTTTAGGATTTTCTATGTATAGTATCATGTCATCTGCAAACAGTGACTGTTTTACTTCTTCTTTTCCAATTTGTATTCCTTTTATTTATTATTGTTAGGTGGTAAGGCCTTGATCGCTATCCTCCTTCCATTGCCGTGGCTAGGACTTGCAAAACTATGTTGAATAAGAGTGGTGAGAGTGGACATCCTTGTCTTGTTCCTGATTTTAGTTGAAATGGTTTCAGTTTTTCACCATTGAGTATGATGTTTGCTCTGGGTTTGTCGTATATGGCCTTTATTATGTTGAGGTAGGTTCCCTCTATGCCCATTTTCTGGGGAGTTTTTATCATAAATGGGTGTTGAATTTTGTTAAAAGCTTTTTCTGCATCTATTGAGATGATCGTATGGTTTTTATTCTTCAATTTGTTAATGTGGTGTATCACGTTGTTTGACTTGCACATATTGAAGAATCCTTGCATCACTGGGATAAATCCCACTTGATCGTGCTGTATGATCCTTTTAATATGCTGTTGGATTACGTTTTCTAGTATTTTGTTCAGGATTTTTGCATATATGTTAATCAGTGATTTGGTCTATAATTTTCTTTTTTTGTGATATCTTTTTCTGGTTTTGATATCAGGGTGATAGTGGTTTTGTAGTATGAATTTGGGAGTGTTTCTCCCTCTCCAATGCTTTGGAAGAGTTTGAGAAGGATCAGTGTTAGCTCTTCTCTAAATGTTTGATAGAATTCGCCTGTGAAGCCATCTGGTCCTGGACTTTTGTTTGTTGGAAGATTTTTAATTGTGGTTTCAATTTCATTTCTTGTGAAAGGTCTGTTTATATTTTCTAATTCTTCCTGTTTCAGTCTTGGAAAATTGTATCTTTCCAAGAATTTGTCCATTTCTTCGTGGTTGTCCATTTTATTGGCATATAGTTGTTTGTAGTAGTCTCTTATAATCCTTTGTATTTTTGTGGTATCAGTTGTGTGTTCTCCTTTTTCATTTCTAATTTTATTGATTTGTGTCCTCTCCCTTTTTTTCTTGATGAGTCTGGCTAAGGGTTTATCAATATTGTTTATCTTCTCAAAGTACCAGATTTTATTTTATTGATCTCTGCTAATGTTTTCTTCATTTCTATTTCATTTATTTATGCTGTGATCTTTATGATTTCTTTCCTTCTACTGACTTTGGGTTTTCTTTGTTCTTCTTTCTCTAGTTTCTTTAGGTGTAGGGTTAGATTGTTTATTTGAGATTTTTCTTATTTCTTGAGGTGAGATGGAATTGCTATAAACTTCCCTCTTAGAACTGCTTTTGCTGCATTCCATAGGTTTTGGGTTGTTGTGTTTTAGTTGTCATTTGTTTCTATGTATCTTTTTATTTCTTCTTGGGTTTCTTCAGTGATATCTTGATTATTTTGTAGTACACTGTTTAGCCTCCATGTATTTGTGGTTTTTAACAGTTTTTTTTTCTGTAACTGACTTCCGATCTCATAGCGTTGTGGTCAGAAAAGATGCTTGATACAATTTCAATTTTCTTAAATTTTCTGAGTCTTTATTTGTGACCCAAGATGTGAACTCTCCTGGAGAATATTCCATGTATACTTGAGAAGAAAGTATATTCTGCCACTTTTGGGTGGACTGTCCTGTAAATATCAGTTAGATCTATCTGGTCTATTGTGTCATTTAAAGCTTGTGTTTCCTTATTTATTTTCTGTTTGGATGATTTGTCCATTGGTGTAAGGTGGGTGTTAAAGCCCCCTACTGAAAAAGTCTTAATTTACCTATCTGTTACATATTTTCTCTTGTATGTATTATATGAAGTATAACAAAAAAAAAAACCATTTTTAGTCATTGTTATGTCTTTACTCTTGAATGATAGGTTAACTGGGTATAGAATTCTAGGTTCACAGGTATTTCTTTTTCTCAGCACTTGGAAGATCTTTGTGCCTGTTTTTAATTTCTTGCCTCTCAGCTCCAAATCTACCCTTATTTTTCATACTTTGTGATATCACACCTGAACCCTGTAGATTATGTTTCTCCCTTGCCAGAAGGTTCCATGTTAGGTTCTGCCAAGAGAGGGCACCAGAGGGACATTACAATGCTAGAAGAGGAAGAGGAAAAGGAAACCTTTTTCCTTCTGGTGTTCTGTTTTTTGTCTCAACAGGATGAGCAGATCAAGGTGTAGAGATCCTTATTTATTTGTGGCACCCTCCAGCCAGTTTCTTTGTTACCACACTGGAGGGTGTCTCTTAGCTTTAATGGCTCACTTGGTGGTCAATTTCTTTGTTACCACTTCAATGGCATCCATACCCTCTCCTTAGAGGTCTAAATTTCAGCTCTGCAGGTTCCTGTCCTCTGAGATTTTATTATTATTATTTTTTATTGACTGTCCTCTGGGATTTTAAATTACTTTCTTGTTCACTTTCCTTCAATCCCTAAGGGTAGCAGGTTTTTTTCTGTAGTTTCTATCTACCTATGCCTTAGGGTTTGTTTTGCCTGTTTTAGTTGTTAACCACATTTTATTAGTTAATAATTCATTATGTTAAACTTTCACTGCTTAAATTGCTGTTGTGGTTTCTTACTGGACCCTCACTGATGAAATATTATTCTGTTGTTTTCTGTTTTAATTTGCTGCCATGCAAAAGACTGTTGTCAGCAAAAGATTTGAATAGATACTTCATAAAAAATAGACAACTGGCCAGTAGGCACATGAAAAAGTGTTCAACATTATTAGTCATCAGTGAAATGTAAACTAAAAGCACAATGAACTACCACTACACACCCACTAGATTGGCTAAAATTAAAAAGACTGACAACAGTAAATGTTGACAAAGATGTGTACCAACTGGATCTCTCATACATCACTGAGAATGTAAAATTGTACAACCAATTTGGAGAAAGGTCTGGTAGTGTAATATAAATGCACACCCATTCTATGATCCCAGCAATTCCATTCTTAGGTTTTTACCCAAGAAAAACAAAAAAATATGTTCACAAAAAGGCTTGTTCATAGCAGCTTTTTTCATAATCTCTAAAATGTAAAGAAGTCAGGTGTCCATCAGTAGGGGGATAGAAAAACAAACTGGGGTATTCATATAATGGAAAACTATTTAGAAATAAAAAGGAATGAACTACTGATACAGGCAACATCATGGATGACAATGAAAATCAGTATGGTAAGTGAAAGAAGCCTTATACAAAAAATGTAGGAGTTCCCTTATGTGTAATTTCAGAATAGGTAAAACTAATCTATGACAGAAAAAAAAATCAGTATAATGGTTACCTTTGAGGGGATGGGGATGGGGATTGACTAGAAAGGCACATGAGGGAACTTTCTGGGGTGACGGCACTGTTTTATATTTGATAGAGGTTTAGGTCACACAGAAATTTACACTTACTATTTGTGTGTTTCATTGTATGTAAATTTGACATAAAAATAAGGCACCTGTGAACAAAGTTTGAACTCTATTTAATGATATTCTTACTGAAGCATTTAGGGAGAAGTGTAGTCATACCTGTAATTTACTTTGAAATGCACACATATGAGAAACATCCCCAAATGGAATAAAATAACAACAACAAAAAGCTAATGAGGGACTGATGGATGAATACAGAGATGGATAAAGGATAGATATGTGATAAAGCAAATATAGTTAAACTGAATAAAATATAAATGGTAGAATCTAAGTAATGGGAATATAGGTGTTCACTGTAAAGTACTGCCAACTTTGCTCAGTTTGAAAAATTCATTAAAAAATGTTGGAAGAGCTGCTGTTCATCTAATAATAATTATTTTTAAAGTATTCTGTGTTTTTTCTATAGTTTTATTTAAAAATCTGTGTTTTTAATGTTATGCACTTTCACTGTAATGTGTTTAGGTATAAATTAATTTTTATTACACTCAAGGCTCATGAGCTTACATCTTTTTTTTTTAATTCTTAAAACTTCTCAGCCCTTATTTCTTTTAATATTGTCTTCCTTTTCTTCTTCTGGAATTCCCATTAGATCTGTGCTGAAATTTCTCATCCTATCATCCTCAAATCTTAGCCTCTGTTTCACATATCTTTGTCTCTCTTGGCTGCAATTTGGGTGCCCTCACTTTGCACCTTCAGATATCTCATCCTCATATTCATTGTTCAGTTTACTGATTCTCTCTTTGGCTCTATCTAATTTTCTGGTTAAACTATGACTGTTTTTCATTTCTAGAAATTCTATTTAATTCTTTTCCCACAATAATCATTATTTTATTGTGTCTTTTAAAAAATTCTTTAATGTATTTAATGATTTTAAACATCTTTAGTTTTTAGCTTAATTCTGATAGTTTATTTTAGGTTAGGGTTATCAGGGGTTAAAATTCTGCTATTTGCTGAACTTGCTGACTTTAGCCCATTGTGGATTGCTTCCTTGTGTCCTTCATAAGTTTGGATTGTCACTATGGTAGTGGACATTTATCTGAGGGACTATTCCAGCTTGAGAAAGATTATCTCCCTACAGGGAAATTTTTTAATTTGTTTCTGCCAGGCACATCAGAGTCGTAGGCCTTAATCACTTTCTATATTAATTTTTCTATATCATGCATCTAGGGCAAAGTTGAACCCCAAACCCATATGAAGGCAAGCCTGTGCTCATGAATTATCAGAGGAGACTATTTCTTTTCTTTATCCAGGCTCAGTTTCAGATAGCTAAGCTACTTGATCATCTTCCTGAGTTTAAATATAGATTTTGTTTACTCCTTCCTACAACTAGGGTAGCATATCAAGGCTTCTGGCTTTCTGTAGGAAGAGGAAGGGCAGGTGTCTGCATTTCACTTCTTTGCATTATATGGACTCTAGGTCTAATCTCCTTGACCTCATGTGGACATGCACACCCAAGCCCTTGCATTACCAAATCTGGCAGCCTTCCCACTGGCAGCTACAGCATCAGCTCAGGGTTTCTACACTGGTTTTCAATTCTCTCTTCATTTTGTGTCTCAGGAAATTTCCCTCACTTTCTTATAAATCCAGTTATTGCTTTAAAAAAGATTTTTATTATAATCTATTCAGTATTTTCTAGGTGTTTCATATTGGGAGGATCTTCAAGTAATCTGATCTTCCATAATACCAGAAATGAAAGCTATGTTAGGCATTTCACGTGGATTATTTTATTAATTCTTTACAACAACCCTATAATATACGTACTGTTAGTCCAGGAAATCTAGGCATAGAGGGATTAAGCAGTCTTTCCAGGTGTCACAAGCTGGAAAGTGTGAAAGAGTTGAGATTCCCTCAATGTCTAAATGATTCTGGTGTGTACGCTTTTGTTCCCTTATGTTGCAAGGATAGAGAAACTCACTTCCTGGCCTGAAAACATTGCTTTGCCTGGGTCGGCAGTGTCAGTAGATTAGCACTGTAACAACCTCACCTCTGGGTATGCATTTGCTATCTTCTTATTCCGCAGCAAGGCCTGAAGAGTATTCTTTGTACCGTAAGAAAAAGGTGTCTTGAATTTCTTCCATTGCCTGTCACGTCCAGCCTGTGGGCCATCTGAAAGAATGGTGTTTGAGGTCCCATATGAGGCCATCTCAAGTGACCCTCTGTTGCCTGACAAGAACATTCAGCCACAGGAACGTAGGACTCCTGTGTCTCAGATAGATTTTTGACTGAGTTTTATTTAAGTCACTTGCTCCTATCTGGAAATCTGAGAAGTTATGAGCTTTCTATTTGTGTCTGAAACTACCTTGCAGACAGTGAGAGTGACCAACAGCTTTGGTTTACCTGGGATGAAGTGTTTCCCGGGATATGGGACTTTCAGTGCTAATACTGGGTGAATTCTGGGGAAACTGGGTTGTCAGTCAGTGCAGACCACTCTGGGACATTGTTAACCCAGATCAATCCCAGTACTTTGCCATAGGAGGCCAGAGCATCTTCTGGTTTCCAGATTTCCCCAGAGATGAAAGGAAGGGGGTTTAATGGTGAGAAGAGGAACACAGAGGGCAGAAGATTCATTTCAAGGACATATGGAATGAAGCAACCCTCACCAGGTATTTCCCAGCTGTTCCTAGTTACATCCCAGCAGAAGGTGGAGCAGCTTATGAAGGACAGAAAGTAAGAGCAACAGGGAAGGGAACTAGGATTTACAGAGCATGGGTGCATATGTCAGGCGTTTGGTTAGATTCTTCCTTCCCTCCTTCCTTCCTTCCTTCCTTCCTTCCTTCCTTCCTTTCTCTCTTTCTTTCATTTATTCATTTTTGGCTGTGTTGGGTCTTCGTTGCTGCACGTGGGCTTTCTCTAGTTGCAGTGAGCAGGGGCTACTCTTCCTTGCGGTGCGTTCTCATTGTGGTGGGTTCTCTCGTTGTGGAGCATGGGCTCTAGGCGTGTGGGCTTCAGTAGTTTTGGTGCGTGGGCTCAGTAGTTGTGGCACTCGGGCTTAGTTGCTCCGCGGCATGTGTGATATTCCTAGACTAGGGATCGAACCCGTGTCCCCTGCATTAGCAGGTGGATTCTCAACCACTGTGCCACCAGGGAAGCCCCATGATTCTTAGTCTATATCTTAGCATTCAGTCCCGACTGGCACGCTATGAGGCAGATGATATTATGCCCTTTTTGAAGAGAAGGAAAAGGAAGCTTTGCAAGATGAAGTCACTTGCTCAATATCACATGATTGCAAATAGTGATCCCTGAATTCAAACACAGGTGGACCTGACCCCAAAGCCAGGGCTTCTTCTAACTTGACCACAGTGAGGGAATGAGGAGTGCTTTTTATGCCGGCACTACTTTAGGGAGTTGGGGGTTGAAGAGGAAGGATGAAAAAGAGGCGGGCACTGAAAAGTGTCATGGGCCTTGCAAACACCACCTACTATTGGGAAGTAGCAGACAGTGGCCACTGCTCCAGTGGTACCAGCAGGCCAGAGAGATTCAGGGAAGTGGGCAGGAGAGCACGGGGTGCTCTCTGCCGGTATCCAGCTCCCTTTTCTTTTTCCCCTCCGCAATATACTTCTGCCCACTGTCGGCTTTGATGGAGTGGTTGAGATGCTGGGCTTGGAGATAAAAATTCCTTTCCTGTCAGCTCTACTGTTTGTAGACTGTCATGCAGGCAGTCCCAGCCTGGGTCTTTGCTCCTTGCTGTTGGGTGACTTACTGCCTGGTCTGAAGTCATGAGCTTGGTCTCTCATGTCCCCACTTGCTCATCTTTAGAAGAACGGTCTTCTTGTTGCCTGTCTGTTGCATTGTCAAATGCTATATCAATACTAAACATTATTAGGGTATCCTTGTCTAACAAACACATCCTAAGGATCCAGTGATCAGGGCTGCTTTTTATTTATTTATTTATTAACATCTTTATTGGAGTATAATTGCTTTACCATGGTGTGTTAGTTTCTGCTTCATAACAAAGTGAATCAGCTATACATATAAATATGTCCCCATATCTCCTTCCTCTTGCATCTCCCTCCCACCCTCCCTATCCCACCCCTCTAGGTGGTCACAAAGCACTGAGCTGATCTCCCTGTGCTATGTGGCTGCTTCCCACTAGCTATCGATTTTACATTTGGTAGTGTATATATGTCCATGCCACTCTCTCACTTTGTCCCAGCTTACCCTTCCCCCTCCCCTTGTCCTCAGGTCCATTCTCTAGTAAGTCTGTGTCTTTATTCCTGTCCTGCCGCTAGGTTCTTCATGACCTTTTTTTTTTTTTTTTAGATTCCATATATATGTGTTAGCATACGGTATTTGTTTTTCTCTTTCTGACTTACTTCACTCTGTAGGACAGACTCTGGGTCCATCCACCTCACTACAAATAGCTCAGTTTCGTTTCTTTTTATGGCTGAGTAATATTCCATCGTATATATGTGCCACATCTTCCTTATCCATTCATCTGTCGATTGACGCTTAGGTTGCCACAGTGTTCAATGCAGCTCTATTTACAATAGCCAGGGCTGCTTTTAAAAGGCCTCTTCTAATATTTACCTACCCGGCTTCCTTCTATACTCTTAGCTGTGTTTTTCTGAAACAGCTGTGTCCAGGACAGAAGGCTCTTTTGTGCAGAAGTCACCTGTCCTTATTTTGTGTATCCAGGGCTGTCACACTGTGCAGCAAGCTATTTTTATTTAAATAGGAGTGGGTATTTGATACAATAGATTATTACATATTCTGCATATAAGTTCCTAGGTCTTAGAAACAAGAAATGAGTAATTTTGCCCTGAGGTAATGTTAACAGCTACTGCAGAGTCACTAAAATCAATTAAATAGATCATTTGTGGTCAGAGCAGAAGCGTGGGGTTACTACCTCAATAGCATTTAGCAGTCCTTCCCTCATTTAATCATTCAGTAACAGGTATGGAGAACCCAAGGTGAGTTTGAGACGTTATCTAAGTGGTGGGCAGGGCTACAAAGAAATATAAAACATGCAGAAGCTAACACAACATTGTAAAGCAACTATACTCCAATAAAAAATAAATAAAAAGACACGCACACACATACACAAAAACATGCAGCCTCAAGGAGACCAAAGACTTTATCAAATCCTTTCCATAAAAGGTGAATTGAAGTCCTTGCCCTCTTTGATGGATCAATGTAAGCTTGAGGGAAGTGGGCTTCTTACGAAGTGACCGGACATGAAACCAGAAATAGAAGGGGTAACCTGCACAGTTTTGTTTAGGAGAGCATAGAGTGAGGAAGAGGAGGCAACGTGGATCAGACCCTGGAGACTCTGCCTCGAGAAGACCAGTTATGATGCAAGACATATTCAGAGCCAGGGAACTTGGTACTCAGCCCAGCTCTGTAGCTTATTAACTGAATGATTTGGGACAAGTTACTTAACCTCATTGAGTTCCAGTTTTTTCATCTGTCAAAAGGAATAATTGGACTATTTACTGCAGGGTGATTGTAAAGATTAAATGAGATATTGTATGTGAAACGCCTGGCACAGAGTGGGCTCTCGAAAAAAAAGAATGGCCATGATGCTTGTAGTACAGGCCCACATGAAAGGATTGGGTGCCACTCTCACTGCGGGGATCAGCCCACTCTGCTCAGAAGACAGAGCTGTGAGCATTTAATCCTGCCCCTGCTATTGACCTGTCTACCCGCTGAAAAAGAGACCCCTGTTTTCTTATGGTCCTCAAAGAAGAATCCCATTGTGTGTGAGAGTCATGGAGATGATGGCATTCTCTGTGCAGGATAGAAGACTATTTGCTACCAGTTTTCTCCCTGAGAAATACTTCATTCTTTGCCAGCGAGGAACTTTTCATTTGCCTCTATAATTGAAGTGGAACCTCTGGGTTATTGGGTCAGTATCATCTGGCCTATGAATCATCCAGGGCAGTTGTCCACTTTTTAATCAAGTGAGTCAAGAATGTATTGACCTAGGGCAAATGGTGTGGAGGGTGAGAGATTATCCAATGAATCTGAGTGGTCTAGCCCCACCTCCTACACCACTTCCGGGGACACAACCCCCTTCAACCCTGATCCCACCCACTTCCTTGTCACTGTAAAACCCACCTAATGAGAATGGGTGGACCCCATTGGACTTCTTTAATTAAAGTATCAGTGAGTGAAAGATACTGTAAAGTCACTCTTCTGTCAGAAACCAAAGTCAAAATAATGTCTTACTCTGATAATTAATACTATCAGGCTTGACAGTGGAATATGCTAAATAAATTAGTCTTTAAATGCTTATGTTTCTTTCAATTATAGGTTATTGGTCTAATAATTGCTTCACTGAATAAATGAATTGCCTCAATATTCTGCTTACTTTTGCTTGTAAAGATGTGGCCTTTATAAACCAATATTCAATAGAAATACCTCTTTTCTCCTGGCCTTGATGTATAAAAGAGAGGATATTTTTGGAATGGCAATTCAAGGAACTCATGAGAATGACTTCGATTAGACTTAACTGATTTTTATTGGGTATCCTCTCAGCATGAGGAACAGGGCCAGCCCCTGAAGGGAACATAGGGACAGAGAAGGGAAGGGGTTGAGGTGACTCTGAGAAAGCCCACATGCAGCAACGAAGACCCAATGAAGCCTAAATAAATATATTTAAAAAAAAAAAAGGAGGCAGAAAGGGCCTTGAGGAGTAGCATCAGAGGAAAACAGCCTTCTCAAAATGCCTTCTCTGGTAGATGGCCAGACCTTGGAAGCAGAGAGGAGAGTGGAAAAGTTTTCTGGGTTGAAGACATGGCAAGGACAGGGAAGGATAGAAGGAAAATCAGGGACCTCAGAGATGGCCATTCCCTGGGCTCTTTGAGGGGCCTTATTACACGTAGTTCCCTGAATGTTAAGAATTTCTGGGTCCCTTTAGCTCATTTCTAAGCAGCTCAGTGTCACGGGCTAATAAGTAAAGAAACCAAAATTGCAGGTTGGGTCTGTCTGATACCTTTGAGCATCTCACTACTGGTTCTTAGACTTAAGGCACAGCAGATCACTGCGGGCACTTTTGAGACACAGAATCCACGAATTCACTGCAGATCGTCCCCAAAACCTCAGGGTTGGAGCCTGGGCCTGTGTACATGGAAGAGCTCTGGGGTAGCGCTTCTCAAAACTTATGTGCACACAGGTTTCCTAAGGAGCTTGTTAAAATGCAGATTCTGACTCAGTGGGTCTGGGGCAGGACCCGAGAGTCTGCATTTCCTACAAGCATCCAGGTGGGGCTGACACTCCGGGTCCCTGGTCCATCCTCCTACTAGGAGGGCCCTGGGTTTCTGAACCGCACTCAAGGTTGAGCATCATGGCACTGGTCTACAGGGTCTCCTGTTTAAGCTTCTCTAGATATGGATGTGACCACAGAGGCACAGAGCCGAGAGGCAGGAGGAAATCACAGAACCCACGCATAAGATGCTCAGAAGGACCCTCTGATTAAATAAATGTGTTCTTAATGTAGGAGGAAAACCCCAGGTTTAAAACTAATTTCCTTTCTGTGAGGCTCTTCCTCCTTTCCCCAGCGTAGATACACATTGATGTTCTCAGAGGAAATAACTGGGTGTCTTGAAACAAACCCACATGAGGGAGGCACATACAGGCTTTGATAGAAAGATGGCCCTCCTGATAGACTCTGGTTCCCAGACTGGGGAAATGTTATTCAGTTATGTTGAAATGAAACACATTTTAAAGTTTTGTTTTTTTTTTTAATAATGGAAAAAGCAGGTAATCCAAAGAAGTGAATGTAATTCCTTTAAACAATTTAAAAAATAAGTGAATTTATTATTTTAAAAAATTTTTAATAAGGAAATGGCTTCATTGTTTGAGTTTGGATATAATTAAACCCTTGATTTGGCCTCATTAGAACGTGAATGTTTATCAAAGAGACAGAGACACTGTGAAGTGAAGTGGATGGTAGGGAGTAGCAGACTTTATCCAAATACATACTGTTAATTTCTTTATAAAAAGATAAAAATTAGGATTAGTGAATGGCGTCGATGGGTAGTGTAGCAAATGTCTTCTTATTTTCCGAAGGGCCCCCATCTTGGCAATATTGTGTTGCTTAGGAACTAACAAAACATGTCTGTGTGTGTGTGTGTGTGTGTGTGTGTGTGTGTGTGTGTGTGTTTCTCTCTCTCTTTCTTTTTTTTTTAATGGTCCCTTTGTGTCCTGATATTTTTCCAAGTTGGCAGCTGTGAGGAAAAACAATGTGATCTGGTTAGATGCAGCCTCCCTCTCTCAAGTCTGGTGCAGAATAGATAAGAACTTGTATGTCAGAATACAAAGTTTACTCAGCACCAGTCAAAAGCTTTTGATGTTGCCTGCCCAATCTGGCCTTGCATCTTTGAAGTTCTATTACACATGCTAGGGTTCCGTCAATAAGAAACAGACCTTTCTTTCCCCTGCTGGTTAAAACATCTGCCTCCTGGAAACGCCCCATATTCAAGCAGGTTACAATAGTTCCAGGGCTAGTGGAGACCCGAGTTTGGTCGCCTCAGTGACTAGAAGAGAAATGTTTAAGGAATGGAAGCCTTTTAAGAAAACCCTCAAGGACATGGGAGTGATGATATTTTCCCATTCGAAGATAGGAAGGAAAAAGAGTCAGCTTGGGTGGGTGTCTCATCAGGGCAGTGGCTGACCAGGGTGGTCTCTTCTTGTGGCTCTTTATCCAGTGCTGTATTCATGTTATAAGTCACATGTGATCTACATTCTTTATCTGGGACATTAGCTGCTTCTTGGTGAATAGGACCAGAGAAAACAGGCTCATCGGTTTGTAGTGTCACTCTTTGCCATGTCATTTAAACTGCTCTGCAAATGGCTTATTTGTCAAAGAATATTGCTTTTTCCTGGAATAAAACCCAGTTACTGATTGCTGAAACCTATGGATATCAGAAATGATATCATGATGCGTTTCTGCTGCTACATAGTGGTGCCCTTTGAAGGGACAGAGAGGAGAGGTGGGGGTGGGAGAGCCTTTGTTCCTGGAAATGAAAGCATCTAAACAATGGATTATCTGAAGGACCTCAGATGCCAGGCTCCGTGCCCCAAACTCTGGCTTGCAGCAAAAGCCTTCACCTCAGAGAGTTCATTTCTGGAAATGTCAGAGGTGGGTGGAGGTCCAAGGAATGTTGGTGAAGGGCAGGTGGGCAGACAAGCAGATGGGCTGCAAACCAATGGCTGGTAGTCCCAGTTGCAAGTCCTGACTCTGTGGCTGTAGATCTGATGCATCAGCTGTTAGGGGAGTGGGGAGTGAAGGTTGGAAGGAAAAAGAACATGAGCCTGCACCTAGAAAATCTTTGCCAAAATGCTGAGCTCAATGAGTCAGTGATAGTGCAGGGGCAAGTTGGTGTGCTATGAGGCAACAAAATCATTGGGCAGATTAGTTGCTCTGTGACATCACTAGCCTCCCCTTTCTGTGTCTTTTCCTCTCGTTGTTACCTTTCTTTTCTCCCAGTTCCTAAATTTGGTGCTTATACTCTTCTGTTCTCCTTATTGTCCTCCCTTCCTTCAAATGCTGATACAGGATTAGAATCTTTTCAGCTTACCCATTCTAAGAATAATGGCTAGAAATGCTCAATTGGTAACTCCTACTAAGAGCCTATTCATTTTAAGGGAAGAGGGAAGACAAAGTTTAAGTCAAAGAAATGAATCTCTAATGGTGGAATTTTAGGCATTCAAGGGCAGAATTTAATTTCCCTGGAATTATACTAACCTTGCTGAGGAAAGATAAACAGTCCTTTTCTTCAGTCGGTTTGAAAAATAATAGGGAAGAAAACCATAAGAGACCTAGAATTCTTATCTGAAACATTTATGGATAAACCAGGTCATGGTCCTATTATGATATGAATAGTGGAAGGTCTATGATAAGGAGGGCATATGGGCACTTCTAGAAGTGGCATGTGGGTGAACCTGGTGGCCGAGCCAGATAAACCATGTGAAGGTTCTGGACAAGGAAAGGGAGAAGGGGGTCCTGATCCCCATGCCTGGAGTGTGGGACTGGCAGGACCAAGCCATTGTGGGCTCCAGCCCAGAGAGGAACACGATGACATTTCTGTCTGTTGAGAGCCACAGTGCGCAGTCTAGACTGGAGGAGGTAATGGGATGGGGGAGACAGGGAGACGGGCTGGGGAAGGTCCTCAAAGGCAGTGAGATGTTGGGAGCACAACTCTACAGCCTGACTGCCAGCTTCAAACCCAGCCCTGCCGTCCTATAGTTGGGTGACTTTGGGCAGATTATTTAACCTGAGTCACAGCATCTCTGTAAGATGAGGATGATACTGGTATCTATCGCTCAGTGTTCTTGTGATGATGAAATGAATTTTAGTATATGTATTTTTTATCATGTGAATCATCTGATCTGTGCCTGGCACCCAGTACATGTGATGTCAGTGTTAGCATTTATTGCTGTATCCAAATGTGAGGAGGGGACGCACAGGCCCCCGGTGTCCACCAGGGGCGATGCTGATGAAACAGCCTCATTCGACCTGAAATCGGGACTTCAGGTCCTACACGGGGAACTCCATGGATCTGGCTGGGGAGGGGCATGCTGCCACAGAAGCCCGATGCAGCCTATGAACTGTCAGTGGACATTTTTGTCAGAGTTTAGCACCAAGCTCAGTAGGAAGTCACTGATCTTCAATTCTGTCCTCACATTCCCACCTGGGGAAAAATAGGTAGAAGTGGGCTCAACTTGCAGTTAGACACAGGAAGTACAGGCTGCAGAACGTGTTTCCCAAGAGTGAATGGGGAGTGTCAGATCGTCATTCTCAAGAAGACAGTGGGTTGTCAGCCCCTTGGGGGTGGGCTGGCTGAGGACTGGCTGAAGGGTGGGGTGGGGTGAGTGGGACTGGCTCACTCAGCTGCCTGGTCTCATGTCCCAAGGCAGGGCATGGTGACAACACGGGCCGGGGGATGCTTTCCGCACCTGAAGCCTCCACTTTCTGCTCACAGCTCCAAAGCACCAATGACAGGTCAACTGTCACCCTCTGAAAGAGAACTGTCCTCAAGGCGTCCACTTCTGCTCATCTCTGCCGCCTTCCTCCCCCTCCCCTTCAACCACTCCCCACCCCACCTGTCATTAAAATGACATTTTATTGTTGCATTTTTCCTTAGTTGCCAGTCAGAGTCTGTCCACATGTCTACATTGTTTTGGGTCATAAGACAGCCTCTTATGGGGCTGAAAAGCCAGGAAAAGGAACTATTTATCTAAGGAAGGAAACAAGGTCCCTTTTTTTTTCTTTCTTTTGCGGTACATGGGCCTCTCACTGTTGTGGCCTCTTCCGTTGCGGAGCACAGGCTCCGGACGCGCAGGCTCAGCGGCCATGGCTCACGGGCCCAGCCGCTCCGCGGCATGTGGGATCTTCCCGGACCGGGGCACGAACCCGTGTCCCCTGCATCGGCAGGCGGACTCTCAACCACTGCGCCACCAGGGAAGCCAACAAGGTCCCTTTTTTTGAGAAATTTTAAGATCGACTCTCTTAGCAACTTTCAAATACACGATACAGTATTATTAATTATAGTCACTGTGCTCTACATTACATCCCCATGATTTATTTATTTTAAAACTGGAAGTTTGTACATTTTGACCACTTTCACTCATTTTGCCTACCTGCATCCCCCAATCAAGGCAACCACCAGTCTGTTCTCTGTGTCTGTCAGCTTGGCCTTTTTTTTTTTTTCGTTTGTAAGTGAGATCATATGGTATTTGTCTTTCTCTGTGTGGCTTATTTAGCATAATGCCCTCAAGGTCCATCCATGTTGCCACACATGGCAAGATTCTTCTTTGTGGCTGAATAATATTCCACTGTATATGCATATACCACATTTCCTTTATCATTTTATCCATCAAGGAACACTTAGGTTGTTTCCGTATCTTGGCTGTTGTAAACAATGCTGCAATGAACATGGGAGTGCAGATTGTTTTTTTCAAGTTAGTGTTTTTGTTTCTTTCGGCTAAATACCCAGCAGTGGAATTTCTGGATCCTATGGTAGTTCTCTTTTTATTGTTTGAGGAACCTCCATACTGTTTTCCATAGTGGCTGCACCAACAGTGCACAAGTGCTCCCTTTTATCCACATCTGCACCAACAGTTGTTATCGCCTGTCTTTTTGATGATAACCATTCTGACAGGTATGAGGTGACATCTCATTGTGGTTCTGATTTGCATTTCTCTGTGATTAGTGATGTTCAGCATCTTTTCATGTTCCTATCGGTCATGTGTCAGTCTTCTTTGGAAAAATGTCTATTAAAATCCTCTGCCCAGTTTTTAATCAGATTAGTTGTTTTTTTGCCATTAAATTGTTGCATTCTTTATATATTTTGGATATTAATCTGTTATTAAAGAGTTACAAACTGAGGTAGTTTGACTGTCACAGTTGTCCTAGGTGGGGAGAGAAGCTTGAGGAAAAACACGGAGGAAGGAAGTTCTAGATGGTGTTTGCTGAGTAACAACTCGTGCCATTTGGCTGGAATATAATTGATCAAGTACTTTAAATTGACCTAGCCATTTAGTTCGCTTCTTGTTCACCCTTAGAAACCACCAAAGATAGATATTTTATTGCCATTTTATAGATAAGTATACTGAGTTACAGAAAGTATCAGTGATTGGTCCAAGGTGATACAGCTACTACATGCCCCAAACTTTCCTCACCACTATACCTCTACTCAATGGTTTGTATCAGGAAATAGTAGGGGAGAGACTGGAAGGATATATTGTGGCAAGATTGAAAAGGCACTTGAAAGGTCAAGTCACCTTAAGGTGATGGCAGCAGGCAGCTAGCAGAGGTTCTTAAGTAGGAGAGGGATGCGGCCAGAGACCTGCTTTAGAAGGGGCAGAGGGGAAACTAACGGAGAGGAGGAGAAGGGAACGGAAGCAGATGGCCAGACAGGTTGCGAGCCTGGCGGTGGAGGGACACACCAATGGCAGAAGTGAAATGAACAGAAGAGGGGTCAGGAGCTGAAGGGTTGGGAGGCAGAGGAGGGAAGGAGCGAGGGATGGTTTCAAGTGTCTGTCTGCAGAGAGATGGCAATCAGAAAGCCACGATCTAAAGTGGAGGCGACTCATTTCAGAGAAGTTCTTGTTTTCTCTCCACGGTGGGGTCTGCGGGGGGCACAGTGAGGGAAAAATGAAAGAAACCCACAAACAGTAAATATAGGCAGCCCTGGGCTATACAGCAGAGGCACCAGTGCTCTGCTGTTTTGGTTAGAGACCGAAGCCCAGGGTCCTTGGCTTGGATTCTTAGGTTGGGTTTCCTTAAGCAGTATTCAAGTGATTTGTTGAGGAAGAGCTCTCAGAAGGGACCTGTAAGGGGCTGAAATAAGCAGAATACGGCTGGAGAAGAAGCCAGACACAGATGTTTCAGGAGCTGCGCAACCCCTGTCTGATCCCAGGGGGCGCTCTGGAGCAAGAATTGCACCCAGGAGGAAGTTGTCCTGTCCAGAGGCAAGGCAGGTTAGCCACTGGCTGTGGGTCTTCCAGAGGTAGGGGCATCTGAACGCCCAGGCATCTCTAGATGAGGCAGTGCCAGTCAGCCAAGGGCAACCTCTAGCGAAGAGTGCAAGTGTGAGCACTTAAAAGCCACATTTTCTCTGCAGCAGGTGGGAACAGAGCAGCTCCCCGTGATGGGTGGCCACCACCCTCATACAAGGCTTTTACCTACTGTGGTCTACTTCACTCTTCACTCCCACCATCAATTTTTTGCATTCCCTGGCGTTAGCAGGCTTTACCAGGCCTTTTCAGGCCTCTGAGCTCTTCCATGTGCTATTCCCTGTGCTCAGAAAGCTTCTTTCCCCTTTTCTCTGTCTGTTGCGCATCTTATCATCAATTCAGATGAGGCTAAAGCGTCATTTCCTCCGTGGAGCCTTCCTTACTCCTCCCAAACAAGAGCTGAGCCTGACTTCCTCTGAAACCCACAGCATCTTGCATCTGCCTGTATCATAGCATTACAAAATATTGCTTTTATTTTTTTCTTATGTATCTGTGCTCTGAATACACTTTGAGCTCTTGGAGGGCAGGAAATATATATTTTTTAAAATTCACTTTTGAACCCCCAGTGGCTGTTCTTTGTTCCTGGCACATATTCTAAACATGTGCTTAATGAGAATGTATTAAGTACATGAATGAAGGGGCTGCAACCATAAGGTGCAAGTGAAAGGTGAAGGGAGCCCGTGTTTCCCGCATAGGGTGCTACCCATGTGAGCGTTGTGGGTAAATGGCTTAATTCTTCCGGGCTGTAATGCACTATCCATAAATATGTAAGCCCTTGGACAGCCGCAGCTCAGTCCTGTTCTCCAGTGGCTTTGGGATCCTCCTGCCAGGCAAAATGAACCCCAAGCAAACATGGCCTCCATCTACTATTGGCCAAAACACCTAAAATCCTTCCTGACAGCGTGCAACGCTACTGCCAAACTTTGTCAGCCAGGATCACATGATTGATGGTGAACACGTCCTTAAATCACCAAGAGCATTTAAAAATTGATATAAACATTTGAACCGTGACACTTACCTATTTATTATAAAAGACAGCTTTATATAACCAATAGGGCTTCTAGAGTTTTAAAGTAGGAAGGATGATTTTAGGGTGAGAGGCACAATGGAATATTGGAAACTACTTTGGATTGGGATAAGGAGAAGGGAACAGGGAAATTAAGTAATTTGGTCAGAGTCACATAGTTCATAAATGATGGGGCTTCTTGAACTTTAAAAAATATATAAAATCAATTTGAGTTATAATTCACATACAGTAAAGTGCACCCACTTTAAGTGTAGAGGTTGATGAGTTTTAACAAATACACTCACGTAGGTAACACCTCCAAAATCAAGATACAAGACATTTTCATCACCTTCAAAAGTTCCCTCATGTCCTTTCGCAGTCCGTTCTCCCATCCCTGACATAAGCATCCAGTGATCTGCTTTCTGTCACTAGAGATTAGTTTTGCTTTTTCTAGAATTTCATTTGAAAGGAATGATATAGTATGTAGTCATCCATATCTGGATTTTTTCCACTTAGCGTATTGTTTTGAGATTCACCCTTTTGTATCAGTGGTTTGTTGGTTTTTCTTGCTGAGGAGCCTTCCACTGTGTATCCACATTTGTTCATTCAGTAACCAGGTGATGGGCTCTGGGCTGCTCCAAATTTGGGGCTGCTATGAGTAATGCTGCTCTGAACATTTGTGTACAAGTTTTTGCGTGAACATGTTTTCATTTCTCTTGGGTAACTTCCTAGGAGTGGAATTGCTGGGTCGTATGGTAAGTATATGTTTAATTTTACAAGAAACTGTCAAACTGCTTTTCCAAGTGGTTGCACTATTTTCTGTTCCAAGCAACAATATATGAGGGTTTGACTGTGGAGCTTAGCTCTGAGCTAAGGTCCATCTGATTGTGAAACCCAGGTCCTTTCTCCCAGGTGTACCAGGTATAGTCCCAAACCTGAGTGTATGTATGAATCATCCAGGGAGTTTGTTACAAATACAGATTCCAGGATCCCATCCCTCAGGGTAGCCACGTCGGTAGGCCTGGAGTAGAGCTTCGGAATTTGCATTTTTAACAAACAGCCCCAGAAGTTTGGGGTGCTGGTGACCCATAGGGCACTCTTTGAGAAAATGTGCTATGTGGTTCACCAGATTTTCCAGAGAAAATCCCCCAAAACAGAGACATCTGGTATTCCAACAGGGAAATGGCTGCAGTTAACAAATGCCAACATCTGGTTCATCCGGCTCTTTCTCTATTACCATTATCTACGGATGCTCTAGATGAAGAGATAAATGACAAAGATTGGTGGATAATTTCCAAACCTTTCTGAAGTGCCTTTGAAACGTATGTTTATGCTTATATTTTCTAACATTCTGCTCTAGGAATTCATGTCAAGCAAATAGAAAGCCTGCATTTTGAGGAGAGAAGTCGGGAATTGTTGGGAAACGGTGTCATCTCCCTTGCTGCTAAAGTGCTCCAGGACACCAACCACATGCTTTGAAAAGATGAGCGGTTCTCAAATGTTCAGTGAGCATGAATCTCCCAGGGCACGTGTTGATATGCAGAGCTTGGAAGGGCTCCCATCAGGAAACTGCCTTTGATTGGCATCCCAGTTACAGCCCATGATGGTGGTGGGCACTGGACCTCACTCTGAGAAACACTGAAATAAACCATTGTTTCTCAGTCTCCCTCCAGGGCAAGAGGAAATGGTCAACTGTCTGGGTTCCAGGGGATTATAGACAAAGAGGAACTTGGTATTTTATTATTATTATTACTATTATTATCTGTAGTCTTCTTAGCTGGTGTTAGGATGTAGTGGGTGAGAAACTGGACCTTAGAATTGGAACTTCAACTCCACCAGTTACTAGGTGTGTGGTCTTGGGCTAGTTCTGTAGTATCCTAAGCCTCAGTTATCGCATCTGTAAAATGGCAATAATAACATCCACTTCATTCACCTTTCTCAATTGTCAATGGCTGTGAAGGTTGACTGAGATCCTACCCAGAGCCTGGCGTATGCTTAGCACTGGGTGCATGTCAGTAGGAACAGCAATGTCACCTGCCTCTGCTGGTCCAGGGTTGCAAATGGTGAATCCTCATCATTCAGACTCTCCCTCTGGAGAACCTGGGCCTTCAGAGATACACAAGGCTGGCCTTTCTCCCCTTCTAACAGGAGAGTACACGGGCAAAGCGTTCATTCCACACCTCCCTCTTGTCCCAGGGGAATGAGAAGTGCCCCCCCATGCCCCAAGCCCTCAGCCCTGTGGGCCTCAGCCATCTCCCTAGTGAGCCAGAGCTTATTGCTACTTGTCACTTCTTATCTGATCTCCAAATAACACAAAGGCAACTCCTGCCCAGTGAAAGTCTGATTGGAAGTGACCTTCAGACACCCGGGCGTGTGAATGTGTGAGAACAGCCCAGGCTGGCGCAAGGAATCTGTCTTCTCCCAGCTCCGCCTCGCTCTGATGATGGGGTCCTGTCCTTCTCCTCCTCGTCGCCTCTGGGGGGCCTCCCAGAGCCGGGCAAACATGCCTTCCTTTTTGAGATTTCCCAAGCCCAGGAGGCTGTCTGCAGGTAGAGAGGAGCAGACTTTTCAGGGTCTCTCTACCCAGACTTGGGGGCACAGCTCAACGTGCCCCGTGCAGCGGGTCCCTTGCCAACAAAGAGCGGGCGCCCAGGATGATCTTCAGGGTAGGGGCCAGGGGCTGCGTTTTCTCAGGGCTTCTCAGCCTCAGAGGGAGTTGAGACGTGCTGAATTGAGAGCAACGGGTCCCGCCCTTAGAACTCGACTCTGCCTTCCTCTCTCCGGTCCCCCCCAGACACCAGCCTCAGGTTCCTTTCTTGACAGTCACACCCCCGTCTCTCCAGGAGAACACTCTTTCTTTGGAATTCTTTGCTCTGCTCTGAAGTGCATTCCCCGCCCCTCCCCTTCGCCATACACAGTGACCTTGGCGTGTCTGCCAACACTCAACATCGAGGCTTTATAAACCTCATATCTCAGAAGGGGCTGACATTACATTACAAGAGGATCTGTAAACCTCCCCAGGATGACTGATGTCTTTTTTAAACAACAGACCAAGACTTCATTTAAATTAGTAACATGGAGATTAGAGGCGCTCTCCCAGCCCCTGGCTCGGCCACGCTGCGACGCTGGGAATATCAGTCACATGAAAGCTGTTAAGTTTGAGATGGAAATAAATCTGGGAGCCTGTAAAAACTGTCAGCAGGTCAGGGAAGTTTATGAACTCTTGCTGTATCTAATCATAAATCATCAGAATAAGCTAAAACTGAGAAGAAAAATGTCCTCTTTTGTAATCTAATGCTGTCTGTTAGGGCAATAAAACTCAAATGAAATGCATGCTTTGCAATTTTTAGCTGATACTTTACATTATTAGCAAAGTGAAGGAAGAGACTCAAAAGAGTGAGACAGGTGAGGGGAAGGCCACCATCCTTCTAAGGCTCCGGGCACTCAATCCTTTGGCTTTGTGGCTCTTCTTCCCCTCCCACCTCCTTGGGCCTCAAAACCAGGAAGTAGGTGATACAGATGCCAGGGACTTGGGTGCTGAGAGACAGGTAGTGAGCGTCCTGGTGATGGCCTTGAGAGGTCACATGGCCACTCCTCAGCTCCCAGGGGGATTCCCACACTGCCCTTATTGACCCAGTCGATGTTCCCACACTTTCAGAGGGTGGAAGGTGCGTGCCAACTCCCCTTGTTCCCATCGGCCTGGACGTGTGCCCTAATTCTCCAAACCCTTCGGGGGTGACTCACTTCCAAGCCAGTTTCTCTGTATCCCTGGAAACCCTTGGTGATAACTCACGTGTCCTGCACCTTTCTCCCATCGCCTGCGGTGTTTGATGTTAGGATCTCCTTCTGCCTTTATGTTTTCTGGGACCTGCCCAGGGATTGACAAAGCCCCAAGCAGGCATGGAAGTTGTGTGAGGAACTGGGCTGTTTTATTTATAGCAGCTATTTATTGTGTGTCAGAACTGTGCTGAGTGCTAGAGACCCAAAGGGAAATAAGTCAATACTCCACAAGAGGGTGGGGGGTGCGGTTCCTGCTCTAAATATCAAGGGTGGGATCCAGCGTGCTGTGGCCTCTCCTTGATCTTCCTAAACACTGGGAAGGTATGAAAGGCTAAAGATGGAATGGGGCAAGAGGCGCAGAGGTGGCGCGCAAGATGCCGGGCAAGATGTCTTCAAGAAGACGAAGGGTTTTCATGAGGTAGACGGTGAGCTGCCATCATTCATGCCTGCTGATAACTCTGCGAGAGAAATAGCTCTCCTGATGCTTTGGCCTCTGCAGGCATTAGAGTGTTTCATAAATAAAAGAATGAATGAATGAAATGGGTCTAAGGTAAAGCAATCGAGATTTTGATTGGCTAGATAGCTAGTAAGCAGCAAACCGTGCCTAAAACCTGGGTCTCTTTGCTCTCAGATCATTGTGTTTTCCATTATGTTAAACCACCTGTTAGTCTCATAAGATTCTGTTGGTCATATGGGAGTCAAAGAATTAATGTGAACCAGAAAAGGGAATTGGCCTTGCTGCCCAGAGGCTGGGGGTTATCAGGCAATGGACTAAAAGATGGGCAGTGAGATGGAATTCACATATGGTCTGTGGGTATGTGTTTTTGCCTTATCTTTGTGATGAGTAGAGTGAGTGAGTGAGAGAGTGTGTGTGTGTGTGTGTGTGTGTGTGTGTGTGTGTGTGTGTGTGTGTGTGTAGACCAGCAATGAGGGAGAGGGTATAACATTGCAAAATGTAAATCTTTATAAAGGATTAGAGAAACTTCTAGTACTCTCTTGGGAAGACCATTTGCCATACATATCACCTTCTGTTATATTTCCTGGGGCCAAACAAGAGAAACTGATGCTTTACTTTTAGGAAATGTGAAAAATAGGAGAGGTAAAGATCCCACAGCAATCCATTTATATAGGTGTGGGTGTAGATCTTCTGCTAGTAGGTAGCATCCTGTTATCAGAAAATCCTCTCTTTCAAAGAGCAGTGACTAAGATAAACTACCTTTACCCTTAAGGACTGGGAGGAAGAAGAGGGGTGTCCAGAGATGGAGGTAGAGGCCATCAGAGAGGTAGCAGGAATACAGCATTTGAGAATTAAGGGGGACTTCAAGAAGGAAAAGTCAGCATGTCAGTGGCTGAATCTTTGGAGAAGTAGATCCTAAGAAGATTAACATCCAGGAGGATTTTGGAATTAACCCACCAATAGAAGAGAAGAGAAAGAAGCAGAATTGGACAGAGAGAGGCACTGAGCTGTGATGTGACCTCAGCTGAGGCTTCTGATGACATATGGGAGCTCTGAGCTGGGATGACCCTTCAGGGATGTCCTGAGTTGGAGTGAGGAGACTGAGCCTTTATACCCCTGTGCTGATGAGTTACAGGAAGTGGGCTGCTCTGGGAAGGGATGTGACCCTGAGTGAGGTGGCTCTCCGCAGCTGAGGCCATACCCAGAGGTGACTGGCATCCTGAGACAGTCTGCTGGCAGCTGGATGGTGTGGGTGGTGGCCAGTCCCTTCCTGAAGGGAGGTCTGGGCAGCGCATTACAGTGTCCACTACAGTCCACCCTGTGCCCCTTGGAATCACTGCATATATGTTCTTGGAGCAGCTCCTTCAGGAATCAATGGGAATTTCATCTCTTCCTGAGGAAAATTTGGAAGAGGACAGTAATGAGATAAATTGTAACCCCAGTCACTGCAGCTGGTTTCAGGGCTATAGCTGATACCCCACCTTTCCCCTGCTCCGTCGAGCCTAGATTCCCTTCACCATCATCTAGCGCTTCTGCTGGTCTTGTTGGCTTAGCTGACGCCTTGTCTCTGAGAACCTGAGCCACTGGACATCATGTCTTTCTCAGATGAGTGTTGCTGTATTTGTCCATTTACTGTCAAAACTGGGCAAGAAAGAACCAAGACATGCTCAAATGCGTCATGGGGGCCTAAGCATATTCTTCTCCGTCCCCATTCTGTAACAACAGCCCTACCTCCTCTTGCAGGTCAGGGTCTATTCCCCTTGCCAAGATGGTGACTCCTCTTCTTGACTGCTCATTCTTGCACACACAAAGCCCAAAGTGCCCATTCTCACAATCCAACTTTTACTATCTTTCTTCAACGCCTCAACTGAACTTCCCAAGAGCCACCAAATTATACTGTTCCCATAATTAGTTTCTCAAATACCTGATTCATAACCCCAGCTAGTGCATCTCCCTCTACAAGCACATCATCCTATTGCATCAGGTAGGAAATCTCTGACAGTGGCCCTGCAACCTCGTGCCAGGGGCTGTCTGTGCTTGGCCCAACACCGGGGAAGGGGTCCTTGTTGCCAGCCAGGTGGTAAGAGATCTAGTCCACATTTTCACTTCTTATACCAACAGTCATACTTGGGGTCCGCAAGGAGCAGACTCACATGAAGATCATGTGTAAAAATTGATTAGGGGGTGCTAATATTTATGAAAGGGAGGTTAATGAAACAGGGTTAGGTAGAGGGAGAAGTTGGGCTGTGTTGGCCTTACAACCGAGGCCTCAGCAGACCCTGTGGGGAGCTCCAAAATGGGTGTTCCCCTTCAGACATGTCTTGAGTTTGGGCAAGAGAGACAGGACTCTATACCTTTGTGGCAAACTGTCAGTAGATGTGGGCCGCCCACCAAGAAGGGGCATGGCCTTGGGCAAGGCAGTTCTCTTCAACTTAGATAATACCCAAAGGAGGCTGAGAGCTAAGCGTTGTCTGCAGGCAATGCTCCCAGCAGTTTAGGGGTATAAACCTTCATTCCTGAAGGGGGATCTTGGTGGTGCCTTTCAGCAGCCACTACACGACTGAGGCCAAGGTCTAACATGATCAAAGAAGATGAGGATTGAAATCAAGGGTCATTGGATTTGGAACTCAAAAACCCAATGACTTCTGAGTTACTGAGTTGAAGGAAGCACTAGAAGGGGAATGTGAAAAAGAAAAGAAAAGAGAAATTATGGGTCTCAGGTGCCCATAATTAAACCAAATTAAACCAAAGGCATTAGAATTCAGAGTTGCAAACTGGTAGGCTAAATAAATCCAGCAGACTTATTTTATTTTGTCTATATAATTTGAATAATTAAAACATTTTATTTAAAAAGTTGAATGTTTAGCTTTTCTTGAAAAATCAAAGGTTCAGGTCACACTAGGCCTGTATTCTGATGAGACATTAATGATTGGAGCTGAATGATTTTGCCTCTTCTAAATGGAAACAGCACTCTCCTGTTGGCCACAGTCCCCACCCCTCCCTACTGTGCCTTACTCATGTACTATTGCCAAGTCTCTGTAAGGACCTGAGTTTGCAACCACTGTTTTATCTGCTTTGTGAATTGTGATATTGATTTAGCCCTCAATATATCATTGGGTTTTACCAGCTGTAGGAGTTACATGGGATTTTATATTCATTCATTAATTTGAAATATTAATTGAAGACTTCCATTTTGCTGAGCCTCTGGGCCCTAAGGTACAGTAGTGAACAGAAGGGGTGAGCTCCCTGCTTACATTCTAGTGGAGAGGCAGACATTAAACAAGCCAGTCAATTAATGAACAATGATTTCAAATAGTTGTAAGAGAAGATCAACAAAGTTGTAAGAACAGATGAAGAAAATCAAACAGAGAGCTGTGAAAGAGTGTAAGCCTGGGGCTTCGAAGTGGGAGTGGAGACTAATGGGATGTCAGGTAAGACCTCACATATGACAAGATGAAACCAACTGAGCACAATCTGGGGCTTGGGTGAGCATGAAAGACAGAGGGTCCAACAAGGGTACTGGCCCTGAGGTGGACATGAACTCGAGGTACTCAAGCAGCAGAAGGAAGTCCAGTGTGGCTGGGCACCTGGGCACTGTGATGGGGGAGGCAATGAAGCCACAGAGGATGGCTGCCCCTGCCCCGCCCCCCCCCCCCCCCCCCAGTAAAGCTGTAGAGGCCAGGCTGAGAAATGTGCACTTCATTTTAAGAAAAGCGGCAAGTCACCAGAAGGCTTTTAGCTGGGGAGATATATGATCATTTGTGTTTCCAACAGGGTCACTCTGGCTGCTGTGTGGAGGGTGGATTTTCAAGGGGGCCAGGGGAGGAATTAGGGAGACCAGCTAGGAGGCTACTGCGATAGCCCAGGTGAGAGGAAAATGGTTTGTAATGCCAGGGATGCTCTCCTGAAGGGTTTACAGTCAAGTTGGGAACATAGAATACTCGCATGCACGTGTGTGCACGCACACACACACATACACGCTTAGCAAATAGATGCAAACGCGTTCATATTGCATATAACAGAGCCCTGAGCACACCAGGTTGGAGGGAATGCTGATAAGTTCTAAGAGGAAGCTGCTGGGAAAGGCTTCATGATGGAGGTGATTTTGCAATTGAAGGAGACCATGCATTAGAGGAGGGGAAGGCATTCCCAGTAAAGGGAAATGTGTGAGCAGAGGCCCAGCATAGGCAGGAAGTAGTGCAGGGGAGTGAGGAGAGCAAGGCGGGGGCCAGGGTGTGCACGGGCCAGGCGGGAGGTATGAGGGCATCGGAGGAAGTTGGTGGGCAGTTCAGACCTACCCAGTCCAATACGCTGGCCACTAGGCACCCATGTCTACTGAGCACTTGATATGTAGCCAGTGAAACTAAGGAACTGAATTTGAAATTTAATTAATTTAAATTCAAATTTAAAACATGAAGCAATGAGGACCATTTTTTTTCCCCATTAAACAAAGCTTCAGTGCTTTGGTAGGATTATATTTGACTTTAATCATTGAAAACCTAGCATCCAAACTGAGGTGTGCTGTACGTGTAGACTATACAGCAGATTTCTAAGACAAGGCATTCAAAAAAGTAAAACATCTCATTAAAAACTTTACCTTGATTACATGTCAAAATGAGAATATTTTTGATTCATGGATAAAATAAAATATGTTATTAACATTAATTTCATCTTTTTATTTTTTACTTCAAAAAATGTGACTACTAGAAAATTTAACATTTCTATTTGACAGCGCTGCTTTAGAGAGCCAAGGTGAAGAGATCCTGTAATTTCTCATCCAGTAATTCAGAGTTTACTTTTAATCAAAGTCCTCAAGTAGTGATTGCTTATACCACCCCAGTCTTCATAACAGTAATGCTCCATTCATCATCACCTCCTGCAGTCCTATTGGTTAACTTTTATAGAATGCTTATTTATATAGTGTGGTTCTAAGTACTCTCCTTATACAGATACATGTACATTTAATCCTCAATGCAACATGCAGACCCATTAAGGACCTTGGCACGGATGACCCAATGGGATGCATTACTCCTGGTAGGAAGGACCAGGCAGGACCAGGGATAAGTTGCTGGAAGGCAGAGAACTGCTGGCATAGAAGTGAGCAAGGGCAGAGAATATGTCAAAGTGAAGCCCATTCTGCTTGGAGAAGTGGCCCGGGGCTGGTTTTGTTGAAAAAAATCTTGGCCCTCTTGGCCTCTGCGGGGGGTGGGGTAATCCATTAGAAACATCAGCTAGAAGAAGGAAGAGAGTCATTCCAGAACAATACTTCTTTATATCCCATCTTAAGCTGTGAAGAGAGAAATTTCCTGTTTATGAAAACAAAACTGGACTCCATTCTGGGGCTGTGATGACACCACCAACACCAGCTCCCAGACTTTTCCTCTTTTTCGTCTTTACTTTCAGGGTAAAACTCCACCGTGATCTGTATCATAAACGGTGACACAAATGGATGCCTGCGACCTCACCCATAGACCCAGACACAAGCACGTGGGTCAAAGAACTCCTTTGGCTTTCCTGCTAAAGTTTCCACCTCCAACCATTGTACCCCGGAAGGAATGACCCAAGTTGGGTTAACGACAGCGACTTCCTCTTGCAGCCTCCAAAACACAGTGGACGCTTGCTCTCCAGTCCCCAGCGGGGCATCGGGGCAGAGGAAAAGGTGATGAAACAGCCTCTTGTCCACTTCTCCTCATTGTTGTGGTGAGAGGACATTCCAGCTGCATTTCCTCTGCAAAGGGCAGGCGGGAGAAAGGAGCAGACAGGCACACAGGTGTCCTTTTCCTGACCACGAATGGCCGGGACACAGACCATCAGTCCCCTGACACTTTCTTCAGCTGCTTTGAGAAGCCGATGGCTTTATCCTGCCAGACCCTTGCTCAGAACACCATGTAACAGTTCTGCTGACTTTTTGCTGGACATGCACAAATCCTTTACTTTAGGAGTCACAGTGAAGCCAAATTTGAACAGAGTGCTTATAATATGACATTGAACCATGGGACAGTCTCAATATTCAACCACTTTTGATCTGCCCAAATGGTAATTTCATAGATTTTTAACCTAATAACATCTGAAACCGGAGGGAGGGGATGGGATAAGCTGAGGGTGTGGGATTAACAGATGCATACTACCACATATAAAACAGATAAGCAACAAGAATTTACTGTATAGCACAGGGAACTATATTCAATATCTTGTAATAAACTATAATGGACAAGAATGGAAAAAAGAATATAGATATATACATATATATGCATAACCGAATCACTTCGCTTACACCTGAAACTAACGCGATATTATAAATCAACTATGCTTCAATAAAAATAAAATAAAATAACATCTGAAACTGTGTGTGCTGTAGCCTATGGGAGCTACCACGTTTTATAGAGATTCCTGAATGACATGGTAAAACGCCCAGTTCCCCCCAGATTGTATTAGATGCAAGTTTTTTTCTTTCTTGTTTTATTTTGTTGTATTTTAAATACTGGAAAGAAAGAAGTGTAGAGAGAAAAAGACATGGAAAAATAATTGTAGGAGGTAAATTAATTATAAATGCCAGATAGCTTAAGACTGTCTGAGTTATGGAAATGGTAGGAATTGGCAAAGGCTGGCTCGATCCAAAGGATGAAGACAACGACACTGCAGAGTAAACTGGAAAGCCTGGAAAATTCAGATGAGTGATGAGGAGGGAATAGAGAGGCTTAGGGCAACTTAGTGAAAAGGAGTAACGAGCTTTCTGTCGCTCCTCCGTCATGCTCTGGGCGACAGCTCTGGGGGTGCTATCCGTGGGCTGATGGGAGTCAGCGTGGGAGGGCCCTTCCTGCCTGGTGGCTCCATGGCCACACACGCTCCTGGGCTCCAGTAGTCCAACAAGAGGTGGTCATCCTCCTGTCTCTGAAGGGCTTTCTCCACCGGCCTTATAAATGAGGTCCAGTTGGGGAAGAAACATTCACCTGTGTTTTCTTCTAGTTAAGAAAATGCAGGATGGGGAGGGATAAATTGGGAGTTTGGGATTAACATATACACACTACTATATGTAAAACAGATAAACAACAAGGACCTACTGTATAGCATAAGGAACTATACTCAATATATTGTAATAACCTATGATGGAAAAGAATCTGAATAAGAGTATATATATATGTGTAACTGAATCACTTTGCTGTATACCTGAAACTAACACAGCATTGTAAATCAACTATATTTCAATTTGAAAAACAGTGGGGAAAAAAAAGAAAAAAATTCAGTGAGCTATATCTCAACCAAGAATTTCCTTAAAAAATGAATTTGATATATTCAGAGACACACAAAAAAAGAAAATGTGAAACTGATATTTGAATATCCAAGTGATAACCTTCCAAAGACATGAAGAGATGCAGGTTAGTGCTCAGGTATGAGTCGGGTTTGGGTCTCATCAGCCAGCATAGGAGTGAGAGAAGCAGGGCCAAGATCACAGCTGGGAGAAGAAATCTTTCAGCGCATCAAGAAGAAGAAGGTTCAAAGAAGAAGATGGAGACAGACCAGGCAGGAGGACTCAGAGGAGAATGTTGTAGAAACCACGAGGAGGGGATTTGAGAAGAGAAGGGTAAATACATGCCTAGTTTAGCTGCACAGCCCATTTCAGATGAGACAGGAAGAAGAAACTGAAGAACAGAGAGGCTGCATGAGTCATCACTCAGAGGGTCAGTGGCAGTTTGGGACCAGCGCTGGGTGACCGAGACAGCTCTGACTTCTATACGCTTTTTTTTTTTTTTGCGGTACGCAGGCCTCTCACTGTTGTGGCCTCTCCCATTGCGGAGCACAGGCTCCGGACGCGCAGGCTCAGCAGCCATGGCTCACGGGCCCAGCCACTCCACGGCATGTGGGATCCTCCCAGACCGGGACACGAATCCGTGTCCCCCAGCATCGGCAGGCAGACTCTCAACCACCGCGCCACCAGGGAAGCGCCTCTATACACTTTTGAAGCTCACTGGTCTGTTTCACCTGAACCTGCTCCTTGCAGAGAGAAGCCAGAGCTACTTCAATGGAAAGACCCAATTACTTTGTTGTTAATTAGGAAATATACATATAGAACAATGTAGGAAATAAACAATGTGAAAACTAAAGGACAGGGTTGGGACCAGGGACAGGTGAACCCAGGGAGCATTTAAAGAGACACTGAATGCCTGCCCTGCTAAGTACATAGATGAGCTGATAATGTGATGATTATAAGCCCAATTCTAAAGGAAGATAGGCTTTAAGAAGTCACTTTTCAAACTCAAGGTTGTTTAAAAAAAAAAAAGTGACATGGAAAGATAGCTTGTCCCAAGATGCATGAAAACAAACAAAGAAAAAACTTCTAGAAACACAATCTTACCTGTGCCAGGAGAATATCTATGAGGAAGTGTACCTTTGTCCTTCAGAGCTATGGATATCATTATGACCCATCTTCTGTATTCCCTAGACATGGATGGGGAGGTGGGAGAAAGAGCTAAGGAAGTCGTAACATGTACGTTACCAGCTGGCTTAAAGGATGCACAATCTCATATTCACAAATAGAATTCTTGCTGTGCAAAGCCACCCCAAAATTGAACTGGCTTTTAACTCACCTAACCAGGGCACTGAGTCATCTAGAGTTAGATCTGAATTCTATTCCCAGCTCTGTAACTGGCTATCTATGTGACCTTGGAAAAGACACATCCTTTCTTTGGGGCCTCAGTTGTCCACATGAGTGGATTGGATTAAATGATCTCTAGGGTCCCATTCACTTTTAGCAATCTACAGTTAGGGAAACCAAAAGGTTAGAAAAAAATTCAGAACTCTACTGGAAAAAAAGCTAATTTGGGGACTCTGTGTTTCGATCCTTCAAAACAGACTGCATCTTACATTTAGAATCTTGTGACATTTTTAGATTCTTACGATTCCCCAGATTCCGTATGAACAAAATGCATGGCGTTTCATCTGCCCTGCTTGGTGTTTGGCAGTGGATACAGAGCCAGGATATGAGGGTAGCGTGTTATTGTTTTGCACATTTATGATAGCTGGTTGCATTTGTTATAAACATCTCTGTTCTATTTAGGGAGCTGGTGATCAATAAGGCAGATAATATTTTCATCATATTCAAAAAGACTAATGTTGTAAAGACAGCCTGTTGAGGGGGCCTCTGTTTTCTTAGCAGGTTTACAATTTCCTGCAGACTGTCTCCCATCCAGACTCTTTTCTTTGCTGGGTCTGTCCTCCGTTCCAAGCACCAGAAGAATCATACTCTGTCATTTGTTAACGCTGGAGAAAAAAAAAGTGTCACTTCTGGTAGAACTAGGGGAAAAAAAAAATTATGGCAAGATTTTCTTTTTCCATATTTCCAAACAGTGGGGGGAAAATACTGGAATGTTTGCCTTGAATTTTGTGTTGCCTTGGCTGCGATGAAGAGAGAGTTTCTTGAAGGCAAAAAATCTGTCTTTTGTCCTATTATTGCCATCTTCAATCACAGGAAAATCTGTTCTAGTTGGCGGTTTTGCATGATTACTTTTTTCCCTCAAATCTGTCATTTGTGCCAGTTGTGGAGTTTCTTGACTCATATGTGGACTTGAAGCACATGGTAGAGAAAGCAGTTGTGACTCACGAAACAGATCAGCATTCTCTTTTTCTTCTCCCCCATTCCTCCTCTCCACAGCGGGGTCTGGGGAAACCCTGAACTGGCTCGACATCATAGCTGTGTAGAAGAAGGATGCTCAGCTGCGTCTCAGAAGCTTCTTTCCATTTGGGGCAGAAAGCTCAGGACAGTCCACACACCGCAGAAGCATCCAGCAGGTCCCTCTCTACCCCTTTTGTCTAAGTTGAAAATCACTTTTTAAACAGACATAGGGGCATAAAGTATCGTTATCATTTTGATGATTCTTTTCTGGGAAAATAACTTGTTTTTCTACTCAGGCCTATGGTAGAGTGCACTTGAATCCTTTCTAACTCAGTTCTTTGGACCCTTGTGTCTCCTCTTTGCCTTTCCTTTCTTCCTTATAAAGCCCAAAGTGATGAGAGAGGTGCCTGTTTTAGGAGGTGGCAAAGCGAGAACGTTCCCCTATTCATTCCCTACTATTCCCCACTAGTAAGACACCCACCAGAATTTTGACTGGAATTTCCTATACTTTTAAAATAAACCATAGTATGTGTATTTTTGATAAGACCATTTTCCTTGATGAGATCGTCTTAAGTATAATGGCTGGTACGTACTAGTTACTCAGTAATGTTTGTTAAGTGAATGAATGAATAAATAAATGAATAAGGGGTAGGACATTATATGGCGCCACCTGTTGGCTGGTTCTGTGGGAAACCAGGGAAAGATTCATGGCCTCCCAGGCTGGGAGGGAGGATGTGGCAGCGTGCCTTGCCTGTGAAGCACTCCGGGTGAAGCGGCGCTTTACAAGATGGAAGGAAGCTGCGAGGCAAGAACGAAGAAGCAGCGAGAGAAGATGGTTGCCTCCTGAGCCCTTGCACCCTGGCATGGGGCCAGATTCAGGGTTTTCAGAAACACGTGGAAAATTCCACAAAATGAGTGGATTTGCTTTTTCCAGAACAAAACTCTGATTCAGTCGACGTGAATTAAGTTCAAGGCGGTGGTTCATATTTCTATTGGAGTTGAGTATGTTTATTTAGAAAGTCCTTAAGACACATGTAAAGGTCTCAGATAGTCAAGAACTAAGAAGGCGGCCACAGATCCCAGGGCCCTGACTTCTCAGAGCTTAGGAGTCAGGTTTGAGAAGGAAGCTCTCTTCCATCCAGATGCAGGAGCTGTTGAGCTCACCCTGCTCCCATGCGTGGCCTGGGGCTGGGGCTTCAGGGCTGAGCTCTGAGCAGGCAAGCGTGGGGCGCCCTGGGTCAGGCAGTGACTGAGTGTGTAGTAGAAGTGGGAACAGAAAGAGGTTGGGTGGGAGGTGGCTTAGGAGAGAGTCAAAATCTGGCAGGTTGCAGTTTGAGGGAAGTGGCTGGTGTTGGGTGTCTTCCGGGAAGCAAAGGCCGGAGGGAGGATGGAGCAGAGACTCTGGTCTGTTGGGTTAGTGACAGCCTTATTCTGAACCTCATGTGGCTCTCTGAGGGTGGAGTTCCTTGGCTGGGAAGCTTAATAGTTTCTCAGAACTTAATGGTTTTCTCTGAAAGTATTCTCAGAACTCCAAGCCCCCATATTGGATTCTGTCCACCTTTTATGGTTCTTTGGTAGTTAAAATGGCCATATCCTTTCTTCTTCTTCTTCTTCTTTTGTTCCTAAGGGACTAGAGAATAATTCTCATTCCTCCAAATAAAACTTCCTGTCTTCATTTGCTCATCATTTATTCATTTGTCTATTAATTCATTCATCTTTCAACATAAAATCTCTGAACTCAATGAGAGAATATTTGATGGCCTCCTTTGAGGCTTCTTAGGAACTCTGAAAGAAGAGGTCATCTTAGACTTGATCTTTTCATTTAATCTTCTGAGGCTTTGTATTTCCCAGGTCATGACCTGAGGCTCTGATCAAGATTAGGATCATTGCAAAGCAGAGACGTATTGATGTCTTAGCTAGAAATATTGGATGCCAAGCCAACATGACCAAGGGCTTTTGTCATTAGTTTTTCTCTAGCTCTCTTATAGCTTCATAGTCTTGGGACTTTATTCCGTGGAATTTCCCTAATGGAGACAGAAGAGGCACTCATTTGCATTTTCCCCATGGAAATCAGAGCCATGTGGTCTGTCTCTATGAGACAAAGAAGCAAGTACAGAGACATAACTGCAGTGAATAGAGATGATGTGTTTAATGGACTTTGTGAGATCTCTGCTATGCTCCAGAAATGTATCTTGTTGTGTTAGTAGACCCTCCAACTAGCAGTTATTAATGTAAATTTGATACGTGCCTGGCACTTTGTAGTTGACAAAGCACTGCCAGGAAGACTTATCTCATTTAAGCCTCACGGTAATCCAGTAGAGCCAATATTATTATTTCTCCCTACTTTATGGTGAAGAAATAGGCTCCGAAATGGTTTCTCCAAAGTCACACCATTGGTTTTGGACATTGTCAAGGTTCAGACCCAGGACTGCTGGCCCAGACCCTGTGTTCTGTCACTGGCCCAGACAGTGCTGTCCTGCCTGATGCTACCACTGCAACTGATTTCCCCTCATCAGACGTTCAGGGCTTCAGAGGTAGTTTGAGCAGCAGGTTACAATTGGGGAGAGACAAAATACCTGGCCATGAGTAGAGGTAAAGGAAAGGGAACCATACAAAGAGGTAGCAGCAGGAATGGGGGTAACTGGGTTGTTGGTCTTTTATTTTTTGTTCTTCCTAATTCCAAGCTGGCCTTGGTGTTTTATCAAACATCCGGTAGCCCCATCTCTTGCCTTCTAATTGTTGGCTTTCCATATTTGTATGGAGAACCAACCCATTTGGAGAGATCCATTTCTCCTATGGCTTTGGTCTGCACTGGGAAAGATTATGACTCCAAGTAGCTTTTGGTTTTGTTTTAATTTTTATTAAAGAAACTAAGGTGATGGTTTTTTTTTTAACTTCAGAAAATTTGGAAAATATAGAGAAATAGAAAAAAGAAAAATTAAAATCAGCTACACTCTGCCCACTTAGATAATATTTGGTTCTATCTTCTTCCAGCCCTTGTTCAATTTCTTCTTTCCTCTCTGCTGTGTCTAACTGTATACACCAGATAGGCATTTTAATTTATAAGGTAGAGGGCAACTTAACACCCCAGCTTAGTAGCGTACACGATTTAAGAAACGTTCCCTATTTTCACACGGTCTTACAGAACATGTCTTTTTATCCCTCACCTTATTCCACAGTGTAGTTTTACCATAATTTTTAAAATAATCCCCTAGTTTTGGACATTAAAGTTGTTTCTGACTTTCTCCTATTATAAATAGACCACTTCCTCCCAGCTGGTCACTCTCAGCTCTGCTGCCTGTTCTTATAACTGGGCTCCAACTTTGTCCTTTGTCATTGAACCTCCACCTGGTGCCCCATTTCTGGGAACTGTGTCCCTGCTTGGTTTCCTGCTTGGGGCCTCAGTTCCTTCCAGGGACTGGACTCCTGTCTCTGAAATCGAGTCTCTCCCTGGCCGGGTCTCTGTCACCTGCTGCCAGACCTGCCATGTGGGCTGCCGACACCCCGACTCTTGTCTGCCACCCGACACTCCTGGGCGACCATCTGCCTGGCCCTGCTCCAGTACGCTTGTCACATCTTTAGGTCTTGATTTTCCCTGCTCAGGTGTGAGCTCAGGCCTTGGAGGGAGGGGAGAGGGTGGGGCAGGCACTTGGGAAGGGGAGGGGTATGCAAATGTGTGAGTGAGTGGGCATGGGGACGCCAGTGGCTGGGTGGAAGTGGTGGCTTCTGGACGGGGGCGGGGGCGGGCAGGCGGAGAGCAAGAATCCAGGACAAACTAGACAATTTACATTTCCTCTACTGCCCCTGTTGTCCCTCATATCTGGGCCTTGGATATCATGTTACTTGGCTTGGAACATTCTTTCCTCTCAGCCCAACTACCAAATCCTCATCCTTCAGGTCTCAGCTTAGATCAGAGATGTCCCAGCTTTCATGAGCTTTAGGACAAGGGAAATCCCTAGCAATTATCCTGATTAAGTAGTTAGGTCTGAACAATGCAGTATAAGTCATTATACCTTAATGCCCTAGTAACCCTTTGAAAAAGAATTCTCACAAATAGAAGGAAATATAGTACTTAAAATTCATTCTTAGGTAACCACAGTTACCTACTCATGGGATGTACAGAGCTGCTGGACAGTATCCACCTTCTTAAACTTTAGGATCAGATTAGGCGCTGCATTTGATTTTTACACAAGTGTCTCTTTTATCACAGCAAATGCTGAAAAAACCAGCTTTCTAGCTCTATCCTTGAAAGGAAAGCGGTGTGATCTAACGTGGAAATAGATACTATCTCAAGCCAGTAGTTCATGTTGTATCCGGCAGATGGAGGGTAGTGCTGTGTGACGCTCAGAGTCTTCAAATAGCCCCAGAGCCCTGTGAGTTTGTTGTGATGGTCTGGGCTCTTCGGGCTCATCGCCCAGCATCGTCTGCTTACTTGTCTCTTTCTTGTTCACTTGTAAGCCCCACGAAGACAGGGAGCATATCTGTCTTGTTTATCTAGAAGAACGCTGGCACGCAGGAGGTGCTCAGTAAATGCCCATGCAGTGGAGGAACAGAGCCCATCAATTTCTCATGCCTGATCTCTCTACAAGGCAAGCTTGGAGGGTTTAGAAGCAAACTAGCTGAAGTGCTGGGTTTGGTGAGTGCAAGGACAGCATTCCCAATTTAAAAGGCCTGGTGGACGATGAGGGGAACTAATCAAGGTTATAACAGAGGACACGTACAAGGGGTACAACGCCATGTGCTAAGGAGGATGCTGCCGATTACAGCACGAGGGTGAGGGAGTGCAAACCATGATAAGAAAAGCCCAAGGAGAGGATGAAAAGGAGATTGCACAAGAGGTCAAGACAGATAATGAGAAACGCTTCCCGTACATAAGGAATGTCCGCTCAGGGAGGATGGTGGCAGCGCCTCCTCTAAGATAGAGCAAAAGCAATTTATTGACAGACACAGTTTCTGAAAATTAAATGAATCTTTGCCTTGGTATGCTCACAAAAGAAGGGCAGAGGACAGACCCCACAAAGACACAGATTTCCCAAGGGACAGAGAAGAAATATCATGGAAGGCAAGAAGAGTGAGTGGAAAAGAGAGAAAAAAAAAACCCTTATTTTCATAGTGTGGCTGTGACTTTCTGGGGCTGCCAACTGAGGAAACCGATTTCTTCTTGCTGGCCCTGCTGGCCCCAAAGCTGCCAGGTGTTTGGTGCCCACATCAGTCCCCAGGGACTCATTTTTGTCACTTTCTGTTCCTGGGTCTGAGGCGAACTGCGCCAAACAGGCTTCCTTGCCAAGTCAGGGCAGTGAGAAGGCTGCACTTTGAAGTTGCTATTAGTGTCTTCCTCAGCTGATTTCTATAAGGTATTGTTTTCCGGTAAAGGAGGAATAAGGGAAATACTTCAACAATAACTGCTCTGAGGGAGTGTGTACAGGGAAATCATTATCTCTTATTGTGCCAATAAGTTCCAAGGCAACAAGCCAAGCTTTTCTTAGGCTGATGGAGCCCGGGTTGAAGCTCTGAGGTCGATACCCCGTACCAAGTACGGAGTTTGTGCGCGACGCCTCCCAGAGACTCCCAAACTGTCAGAGGTGGATTTGACACCAACTGTTTTTCTCCTTGTGGGGATTATGGTTTTAAACTCTGTGCTTCAAGGAGAGAAAAGAAATTCTCACGATGGCAATAAAACATAAGAGCTGATGTTACCGAGCTCTTGTTCCGTGCTAGGCGTTGTAATAAACACTTGCGTATAATCTCATTTAAAACTCATTAAACAGTCATCTCCATTTACAAATGAGGGATCTGAGAGCAGGATTCACCCCAGGCCCGGCTTGTTTGCTAAGCTTAGGTTTTGCCTGGGAAGTGATGCTGAGACCATCCAGCCAGCCCAGTTAGGTTTCCTATTTCCTGAACAATGTTTTCAGCATTGAGGTGGCCACGCAGAGGAGAATGACGTGTTCTCCTCTGAGCCCTCCCCTCCAGGAATTTACTGGGAAGACAAAACTAACTCAGAAGAAACAAGCATCAAATGAGGGGCTAAACCGGGCAGGCTGGAAATAAGTACAATTTCAGAAAAAGTTTTAGAGCGTGGCTATATTATTACAAATTGGAAAATTGATCTCAGATTTTAGAAAAAAAGGAAATAGGATACAAGCCATATTTAGGCTTAATGATATAGAGGAATAAAGGATTTGGAAATTTAGTATAATCCTTTGTTTTCTTAAGAGGCGGAAATTAGGGGTCCGAATGTCTGTCACACAATTTTACTGGTAGATATCTGTCACTGGTGGTCTGTATTCTAGCATTTACAACTAACTTCCAGACCGACTCGTGACTCCTGGCCTGGCTGCCAAGAATCGGAAAACGCAGGGGCTGATGAAGCCCTTGCCCAGCATCCTAAGGTGAGGCTCTGTGCGTGAGGTGGAGGGCAGTGAGTAGGAAGAAGCCCATACCAGGGGAAATCATAAGAGGATGCTAGTCTGTTATTTGGAAGCGTTTCTAGAACACTGATAATGGTTAGAGCAATTACAATAAGAGATGCTCTCTTCTCTGGTCTCAACATTTAGAAATGTCAGGTCCAGGTTGAGGGCTGGGAGTTCCCAGCAGTTCTCATCTGAATCTTTGTGCTTGATTTCTGGTTTGAGTAAGAGGTGTCTGGCCTCCGCTGGTGTGGCTTCCAGTTTCCGTTTTCTGATACTCAGGGGAGGTCTTCTCAGTTCTGCATCCTCTAGGTCTTAGTGGCCTTCGCTGAAAGGAGGAGATTGACATGATTTGGTTTCCAGGTACCAGGTAGCTTGCTTCCCACTGCTGTTCCCGAATGTCTTTACATTCAGAAGTCATGTGTTGGACATCCTGCCTTTGGAGATTCCTTCCCTAGGCTAAGCGTGCCATCTCCCTGTTACAAATGAAACGCTTAGGAGGGTAAATGTTTGTGTGAAGTAATCGATCAGAACTTTTCCCAGGAAGTGAGAGATAATGAAAGTACCTGCATTGTGGAGTATGGGGAGGGAGGGGGTGGCAGTGGTGTGGGGAGCTGCGAGGTATGAAGCGGGATCTTCAACAGCTCATAGAGGCCAGGTTCCCACAGGGAGAAGGCAGGCGGGTCTGCTCGGCTTTTGTAAGAGCATCCTGTAAGTGTTGCTTCCCCGGGGAGGCCACCCTCCTGGCCGCCCAGGTAAAAGGCACCTTCGTGATTAGGCTGAGGCCCCAGGGCTGCTCTAGGAATCCAAACTTTAGAAGGCACAAAAGGGAAATAGCACTTGGAAAGCAGGATTCCACGGTGGCAACAGGATGCAGGGTTCATTTGTAGATTACGTCAAAGGCCACCAGGGTATGGCTTCCTCATGGAAACACAAACCTGGACGCAGGGACAGACATGTTTAGACTTTTAAACAAGTTCTTCCTGATTATAAAAGTAACCCCTAATCATGGTAGGAAAACCCCCAAAATATAAAGAAAAAAATCCTCATCCAGGATTTCATTTAACATAAGCATCGTTAATATCCTGGTGGTTTTCTATCTTTTACATATACATATCTCGTATATTTATACATTAAATTATATTTATACTATATATTTTGTAACTTGCTTTTCAATTAATGTTGTATTGAACATTTTTCACTAAAATTCTTCATCAGCATAACATGGATTTATTAATATAATTTTAAAGTATCCATATGGTGTACCATAATTCATTTGGCTGTTTCCCCATTGTTTAGCATTTAGGTTATTTAAATTTCTAGATGCACAAATATTTGTCAACGTTTCTAATAATTTTTTTAGATTAGATTCATAGACTTGGAATTACTAAAACAAAGAACATCAATTTGTTAGTATATAGTAAAAAATAAAAAAAGAACAGAGAGAGAGATAATAAATGATAGAGAGAGAGGAAGGAGAGGAGGAAGGAGAGAAAGGGAGAGAGTGAGAGAATTAAAATATCCTTAATTCTACTATCCAAAACAGGTCCATCCCCAACATTCTTGTGGTCTGAGGTAAGTGTATAAGTGAAGGTCCACATACCATATTTAGAAAGTTGAGAAAGTCTAAATACTTAGAAGTTATAAACCCAGCTCACAGACTATTACATATCTTCTATCCTTATGCTTGAAACAATCTGAAAGTACAGGTTCAAATTTAGAGTTCTGAAGTCCAGAGTAAGAGTGTGGTAGCCTGGGGAGAGCTGACCCCAGGCTCCTGGCCACCTCCTGTCTCGTCCCAGCCATGACTCAAGCCTTCACCACGAGGGCCGTGGGGTGCACGTGTGGATGCTGCAGTCCCAGGTGCAAGCACCATCGGCACCCCTGCAGACAGCTCCCTCCTGGCCACCCGTTGCGTCTGGGGTGTGATCACCAGTAACACAATCTACTCAGGGAAAAGGACTCAGGAAGCTTGTGCAGCCCTGGAAATGGGAATTCCAGGGTCTCGGGTTTTAGAGCATGTACTAGAATGAGAATGAGCTAGCTTCAGGTGGGTTCATCCCTTTTGCCTTGCAGAGTTTCTGCCTCAGGGAGAGGGGCAGATTGCAGAAGGGCCAGGGTGAAACCCTCTAAATTATGGGGCTCTGGGAAGGACCCAAGGGTAGTATAGAGCCAAAGAAAATCAGAACCAGAAGTTGGGAACTTATCCTTCCAAATACATTTCCACACACACACATACCTGCACACCCACAGATAAGATTATTCTGTACATGCTATTTTATTTGGGGTTGGCCAAAAGGTTCATTCTGGGTTTTCCATAACATCTTATGGAAAATCCAGAACGAGCTTTTTGGCCAACCCAATACAATCATCTTAAAAACCAGAGACCTTGTGAACATGTTTCCAGGTTATTCAATACATACACGTGAACACTTTTACTAAGATTTTGTGAAATGTCTTCCAGTAAGGTGCTCGTCAGTTTAAACCACACCCTGGCTCACACCAAGCATTTAATGTCTGTTTAATTGCTAATGTGATAAGCAAAATGGTGACATTTTATTGAGTCATAGGAAGGTTGAACACTTTTCCATATATTCACGAACCAGTCTTTTTTCAACGCGCTGTCTCTTCACATCCTTGGCCTATGGATTCAAAGGCGTTAGAGAATGCTTTCAAAGCCTGTAGAAAGGAGAGATGGCGGAGGGCTATTAATGGATGAGCAGCTGAGCAGCTGAGGCACCCCATCCTCACTGCTGCTCAAGAACTATTGCTTTGCTGGAGAGCACGGAGGCATGGAAGAGTCCCCAGAGGGACACGAGAGGAACCAGGCATCTCTGTGTAGGAGCAAGAAGGATATTGGGCTGAAGCTCCTACTATCAGGGGCACGAGACCTGCCTTCACAGAGGAAACGCTACTCGTCTCCTGACTCCTGGCCATCTTAGGGCTTCCTATATCATGATTCTGTCCTTCTCCCTCAGGAAAATAGAATTTGGCTTGAGGTTATTCGGATCACAGAAGGTGGCTGTGTCTGGAACACACTTCCCCAGGTGCAGGAATTGTTTCAGCGCTTCCCTCATCCTGGATCGCAGGAAGACAATGCATGACAGATGTCGGCTGATGACCACGTGTGAGGCATTCAGGTAGGGAAACGTCATTCTCTGAGAGTTAATTTGCTTCCTGGGATCTTATTTGTTTGTGCGAGGAGGACTCCACAGATCCATCCTCTGGAGTCACCCGCATTTGCCAGCAGAAGCAGCTTAGGCGCTTTCCCGTTCAGGATCCCATCCGCGGGGGCGGTGCACCAGCCACCTCCACATGTGTAAAGCGTTTCCTGTGTATGACGACTCTCTTCTTGGGTTGCATGGAGGGGTTGACACCATCAGTGCTTTTATGATATCTTGCACTGCTTCCTGCATGAAGCTTCCCTGACGGTCTTAAAGGCTCCTTGTGGGCAAGTCTCTGTCTGTTCGATTCTTGATCAGCTCTGTTGGTGGCGGGGCCAGAGGAGCTGTTCCTTCCCCGCCTTGCTGTCTTTTATGCCCAGAGAAGCTCCATTTGTGTAACACACCTGGCCTCCTTCTGCCTCCTCACTCACTCTTCTCCAGGTAAGGGGGGATGATCCATCTGCTTTGTAAATTTGAGAGAAATTTCTCCCTCCTTCTTCTTGGGATCCAGCTGCCCACATGAAGCAGGTGTTCTGCTCTGCCCCTCCTCCCCTAACCCCCATGCCTTGGGTTTTACAAGACAGGCTCCCTATGTGTGTCCTTTGGGGAAGGGATGGTTGAGGAGTAAACTTGAAATTGAGGAATTATCCCGTCAACTCCATAAGATCTGCAGCTCACCCCTTAATGGGTGTATTTCCTAATGAGTATTTATCAGAAAGCTTTTACTCCATGAATGATAGGAAGCGTTATCAGGAAAAGAAAAGGAGGCTGTAGTCATGTAAAATTGGAAAGATCTATGTTAAAGTTAAACCAGTCTACATACTGCAGGACTTCTCAGAGCCTTGAGCGTACTAATGCGCGTTTTGAATCATGTGGGGAGGCTGGGGGACTATGGTATGGGATAGTATTTAGCCCCTGGAGCTACTTAGCCAAGTTAGTCCTGTGGCTAAAGCTTGTGTTCCTCATTTCTGCCTTAAAGTCTTTGATGTTTCTCAGAACCTACAGTGAAAGGCAGCAATTTATAATCATAAGCCATCAGGTTGGAATCTGACCACAATGGGGAAATGTCATCACTAGGATAGATATAAAGTATGTGGCAGGGAAGGAGGCCCATGGCATTCATAATACAGGCTCCTTCCTGGGAAAACCTCAGAAATAGAGAGGCTAAGGGATGAGGCAACAATCTTGTGATAAACCTGTGCAGAGGCCAGATGGATGGACCAGACCACAGACAGATGCAGAGGGAGAGGGAAGACTTAGCTCTGTCCTTCAGGTGCTTTCAGTTGAAAATCCCTAGGTCAGTGGTTGTCCAGGTGTGTGACCTGGGCCGGAAGCATGAGTATCACGTGGGAGCTTGCTGGAAATGCAAATTCTCTGGCTCCACCCCGGATCTTCTGAATCCGACACTCTGGGGGGTGAGGCCCAGCAATGTGGTTTAATAAGACTCCAGGGGATTCTGATACACGCTTAAGTTTGAGAACCACTTGGTTCATATAATACCCAAGTCTGTATCCTGATTCAGTAAGAACCTCTACGTCTCACATTTCTATAATCAACGACTCTGGTCACTACCAGTTTCGAGATGAATTGTATGAACAAAGGGACCTCAGAAATTTGAAAAACCACATGGCACAGAGGGAAGAACTGAGGGCTTGAGATAGGAGACCCCAATTAAAGCATTGGTTGCTGAGGGCCTCCAACAATTCATTTCATTTTCCTTGTCAATAAGGTCGAGGGATTAAAACCTGCCCTGCATGGCTCACCAGAATGTGTAAAAGGTAATTGAAAAATGGAAGTAAAGTTACTGGACATCTGTAAAGCGCTTCATGTGTGTAGAGATTGATGTTGGGTCAATACTCTCTGAATCTGATTTAGGCAAAATACAGTCTCCCTTTCCAATGAATAATTATAGTGTCTGTACAAAATCCAAAGTTTTTATGGATTCAGGCATTGCTTTTACACTGAGACTTCACCTTACAATAATCACTTGGATTTTAATGAGACTATTGGGAGACCTTTCCCTCCAACATCCATCATGGAGGATATTTGCTTTAGCAAGGGAAGGTGTAAAATATCTGTATCAAGTTATTCTTAATGTCATCTTTAGGTTCTCCTTTAGAGAATAAAGAGAAGATGTAGTTTCTCCCTTTTAACGCCATTTTCCAAACTGAACCCTCGGTGATGAAGATGGAGGAAATCAATATATATTTCCCCAGGGATGGTGACCATCATCACTTCTGTGTCTTTTGCCACTGTATAGATTGCTCATGTCATCAGCAACTATAACTGATTCTCCCACCTCACTCTCCCCAGCCACTCAAGAAGGCTTAAATTCAGTAAGATGGTAACACAGCATTTTTACTAGGCTGGGCATTATTATGGATGGTGGAAATGAGCAAATTTGCCTTTAGTAGCAGGAAGGACCAGGTAGAATAACTACTGAGGTCATTCTCTCTATCCCAAATGGTCCCACCCGCCATGCTGTGCTGGACTCTCCACCACCAGATCATTCCTCCTGTAGGTTCATCTTTGTCACTCCTTACCATCCACCATGAAAAGGTAGCACCGGCACTACCCCCCTCTTAGAGGGTGTTAGATTTGGGGCTACAGGAAGCTTAGAGTGAGAGGAAGGGTCCTGGAGCAGGGTGCAGGTCCAGTTGAGGTGAATTGGGACGAAGAACATGGGGAAAATGTCCAGAAGGGGAAAGCGGTCAGCTTTAGACTCCAGCCACTTGTCAAAGTCGTGAAAGACTATCTCCGGATTTAGGACTGATAGGATAACTGGCAGCAGACAGTGTTGCAGTAAAGATGTATCTATTGGCCTCCTTTTCTTTTTTTTTTACATCTTTATTGGAGTATAATTGCTTTCCAATGGTGTGTTAGTTTCTGCTTTATAACAAAGTGAATCAGCCGTATGTATGCATATATCCCCATATCTCCTCCCTCTTGCGTCTCCCTCCCACCCTCCCTATCCCACCCCTCTAGGTGATCACAAAGCACCGAGCTGAACTCCCTGTGCTATGCAGCTGCTTCCCACTAGCTATCTGTTTTACATTTGGTAGTGTATATATGTCCATGCCACTCTCTCACTTCGTCCCAGCTTCCCCTTCCCCCTCCCCGTGTCCTGAAGTCCACTCTCTACCTCTGCGTCTTTATTCCTGTCCTGCCCCTAGGTTCATCAGTACCATTTTTTTTTCTTTTTGGATTCCATATATATGTGTTAGCATACGGTATATTTTTTTCTCTTTCTGACATACTTCACTCTGTATGACAGACTCTAGGCCCATCCACCTCACAACAAATAACTCAATTTCGTTTCTTTTTATGGCTGAGTAATATTCCATTGTATATATACACCACATCTTCTTTATCCATTCATCTGTTGATGGACATTTAGGTTGCTTCCATGTCCTGGCTATTGTAAATAGTGCTGCAATGAACATTGTGGTACATGACTCTTTTTGAATTATGATGCCCTAATTTTAAAGGCAGGGGACCTCTGTTTACAAACAAGGGCTTGTGGAGTAACTGTAAGTTTGCTGCACATGAAGCCCTAGTGCCTCAGTGTCTCTGTGCCAGAATCACATCTCTGGGCAAAGTGTGATCAGGCTGGTGCCAGATAGGAGGTGCCCATTCCACTTGCCCAGGCAGGATTGCTCTCACCCAGCTCTTACCCAGCAAAGCCACCCCTAAGACCAATGTGATTAGTTCATGTGTGAATGTTAGTTCACGTTCAAGTCAGCTGTGCTCCATAATCCTTTGTGTTTCACCGGAAAGCAGGCATTTCACTGTTTCAGGGAATAAATGTCCCAGACAGCAGGGAATTGGCTTTGATTGGGGCTGGGTAAAGGAAAGATCTTTCCATCTTATGGGAATGACCTGTGAGAGTCTGTCTTATCCTCATTCTTTCTGGACATGTGTCTGTCCTCAGCCAAGTTCACCAAGTTACAAAGCCATTTACCAGTCACTTTTGTCCGCATTCCATGATCGTAGCTGAAGGGCTATCTCTCAGAGAGGTGAAAGGTCTCACCCAAAGTCACGGAGCAAAATATGTCAGTCCCTGGGTAAAGTCTAGTCTTCTGGTCCCCATTCTAGTTTTTCTAGACATTGCATAGAAGTATGGATACTAGAACAGGAAAGACTCCCTTCGGCCAAAAGGGGTATCTTTTGAGAGTCCTGTGCATCAGTTTGGCTTTAGAGAGGGTGGGCCATGGAGGGCTAAAAACCTAGCTTAAGGTAAATGTAGGCATTTGGAGGCAAATTGACAGCACATCCCTAGTTCTGAGGGCCACACCTGAGACAGCAAAACTTCTTTGCTGCTTTTGGTAAAACCAGAACTGTGAGGGTCTCTTTGGTCGTGGGAATGAACTCCTCTCCACCATATTATCAGATGTTTCAAGTATCTTCTTCCAGTCTGCTGGCCTTATTTAAGCATTGTTTCCAATTTATACTCTTGGAGGGCAGCAATCACTTCTTAACCATTTCTTCATCTCCTACATTCTTGTTCCTGTTTCTCACTCTTAGCAGTTTTTTTTTTTTTTCCAAATGGGGAAGGGAGAGAGGGCTGGTCAGCTTCTTTTCTTTTTTTTTTTGCGGTACGCGGGCCTCTCACTGCTGTGGCCTCTCCCGTTGCGGAGCACAGGCTCCGGACGCGCAGGCTCAGCGGCCATGGCTCACGGGCCCAGCCGCTCCGCGGCACGTGGGATCTTCCCGGACCGGGGCACGAACCCGTGTCCCCTGCGTCGGCAGGCGGACTCTCAACCACTGCGCCACCAGGGAAGCCCCTGGTCAGCTTTGAGGAAGCATCCCACGCTGCCTGAGAAGTTCGCCGTGCCAGAACCAGGGTCAAGGGCAAGACTTGGCTCATCCAGCCTGTGAAACAAGGACTTACAAACCTTTGAAATTGTAAGCCACAGGAAAAAGGGCATTTTACATCATTGTGTGTGTGTGTGTGTGTGTGTGTGTGTAGCAGTAATCTAATGAAGCAGTACCATTCCTATGTGTGATGCACTGAGATGTTCTATTCCATTCTATTTCATTAAAACAGTTGCTAGCTGTGACCTGGTAAGTTGCCTTGTTCCACCGATGGGTCATGATCCTACAATTTGAGAACCAGCGCCACAGAGAACATACCTTCAGCTCCCTCTGAAACAGCCTGGAGGAGGGGGAGGCTGGGGATGGGGGGAGGTGGAACGTTAGACAGCCCAGGCGGGCTGCTTCGGGTGCTCCGGAGCCAAGAGCACATGGAAGGGACAGTACAGGGGCTCTTGCATTGGCCGATGTCCTCGTTCTGTGGATAAACAGAAGATACCAGCCGTCAGTGCCTGCAATCTGCTACCTTTCGAGAGCTTTCCAACTCAGCCTGAGAGAGGAAGAAAGGAAGCCTTGATGAGAAAGAAGAAAGCAAAGCAACCTCCTGTGGCCAACATGCCTCCAGCAGTCACAGGCTGGATGTGGCCCAGGCTTTCTTTCACCATCAGGATGGCTGTTAAGAGCAAGACATCTTACAGAAGGGCCGAGACAGAGGGACACGTGATTTGGTGGCGCTCATGTGTCCTCCATCACCGCATGCTCCACAGAGAGCATGCCATCTGGGGGCCTTGATGCAGGACATGGCTGGGACTTTGGGAGCTAACTGAGCTGCTGCTAAGACAGAATATGTCCCTGTGAGAGTGTACACTGCGTCCAGGAGGAGGCATCCAGCCCCTTCCCTTTGAGCCTGGCTCTGCCTGTTTCCATGGGGACCGGGGAGGGAGAGACTGATTCTCTGCAAGGGGTGACTGTTAGGGGTGGGGTGGAATGCCACCTCTGTGACTGTTCTGGGGTAGGGGGAGGTCAAATGATTAAGAAAAATTAGCTGGTTAGTTGACCAACTCTAGTTCCACACCCAAAGTGAGCAAAGTGCCTTGTGGATCAGGTGCTCAAAGGAATCCTTTTATTTTAGGTGTCCCCTCCACTCTTCACTGCAATAGACTGGAGTTCGGTAAGGACGGGATTGGAAAAGCAGTGTCAGCAAAGTGCAAGACATGGTCCCAGCTTCTAAGGAGCTTACAATCCAATCAGAAAAAGGATATTAAAAACAGAAAGCTATTAAGGCACAGTACATGTGAGACTGTAAGCAAATGCTAAGTGGGACAGAATGTGAGCACTGCAGGAGTTAGGAAAGGGAAGGTCTGCGAGGTGTGGAGGGGACACTGAGCTGGTCAGGCAGCTCTCATCGAGGTCTTGGTGGAAACGAGGAGGGAGGCCATCCAGGGGGTGGCCAGGGAAAGGCCTGGAGGTGAGGAGAAATGAGAAGCCTAGGGTGATGGGCACTGCAGATGCCTGGTAGGGTCATGATGGAGGGTGAGGCAGTCGTTGGAGATCCTTGATGCCAGACTGATAATTGTCCCGAGGGAATTTAAAATCCAGAGTCTTGGACTTTCCTGATAGTGCAGTGGTTAAGAATCCGCCTGCCAATTCAGGGGACACGGGTTTGCGCGCCCTTGTCCGGGAAGATCCCACGTGCCGCAGAGCAACTAAGCCTGTGTGCCACAACTACTGAGCCTGTTCTCTAGAGCCCGCGAGCCACAACTACTGAGCCCACGTGCCACAACTACTGAAGCCCACGCGCCTAGAGCCCGTGCTCTGCAACAAGAGAAGCCATCGCAATGAGAAGCCCGGGAACCACAACAAAGAGAAAGCCCCCGTGCAGCAACGAAGACCCAACACAGCCAGAAATAAATGAATAAATAAATAAATTTATGAAATCCAGAGCCTTAATCTTTCTGGGACATATGTGGCATGTGCAACAGATATAGGTGGAACCAGGACAGGAAGTGTGTACCTGTGGCTGGGAAGCCACTGCAGGATATCCGATGGAACTGGACTCAGACTTCCAGAGGTTGAGGCCACTGGGAGTCCTTGGCTCCAGGAGGACAGATCTGTGAGTGGCAGCTGGACACGGTGAACAGAAATAGGTCTGGAAGCAGATAGGCCTGTGTTCATACCCTTGCTCTGCCAGCTTCGAGCCACGAGATGTCGGTAACCTCTGTGGGCCTCAGTGTCCTTGTCTGTAAGAAGGGAGGCAACACAGTGGTCCATGCAGGAAACTGTCAAATGGCAATGTGATGGGTCTGGCATAATCTTAGACCCTTGTTATGATCCAAATATTTGTGTCCCCCAACCCCAAATTCATATGTTGAAATCCTAATGTGATGGTACTTGGAGGTGGAGACTTGGCGGTGATTAGGTCATAATGGCGGTGCCCTCGTGAATGGGATTAGTGCTCTTATAAAAGAGACCCCACAGAGCTCCCTCACTCCTCCCACCATGTGAGGACACAGTCAGCAGTCAGTGACCCGGAAGAAGGCCCTCACCAGAACCCAACATGCTGTCAACTTGATCTTGGGCTTCCAGCCTCCAGAACTGTGAGAAAGACACTTCTGTTGTTTACGAGCCACCATCTGTGGCATTTTGTTTTAGCAGCTCAACAAACTGAGACAGCTCTTAATAGAGTAATTATTATTTTTATTATCATCAGTATCATTATTATTACTAGTACTACTCCTCCTCAATTCCTGTTTCTCTAGCCTGGCTCCTACCTCCTAATGCAAAACGACAGGATGCTACCAAGTTTGCCCTGTCCCAGAGGTCACCCAAGGGTGTGTCACATGAAATCAACGCAAGGTGGCTCTCAGGCACCATTCCCCTTCTTTGACAGGAGGGTCACCACATCTGCTGGGAACAACCACCATATTCTGCTGGGTCCCAGGTCTGCATCAATCAAATGTGTGCAACTGACACCAGAAGATAGGCGGGGACGGGCAAAGCATTGACCTGGATGTGGAGACGGAAGGAGGAACGTCAACCTGACCTCATTCTGTTCAATTTTTAAAAAATGTACTGAGTGCCTTCTCTGTGCTTAGAATTGTTCCATCGCTATCTGTTATTGTATTGGAAGCACAGCCATTCAACAGTTGATCAGGTAGTTAACTATTAGATGCTTATTATGAGTGAGTTAAGAAAACATAAATATTATGCTTTAGATAATCCATAAAAAGAGGATTTTGTTCTTAAGGGGAGCTTTGAGTGGGAAAACTCATGTGCTCTTGTGAGAAATGAAAGCACGTCCCTACTGACTCTGTTGTTCACAGGCATCGAGCGATACCTGCTCTGTCTTCACTTCTAAGGGACCCATTGAGTAGCTGTGATGAGTGCTGACCACCTGGTCCATGGGAACAAAGACATTCCAGCATCCTAAAGCCTGGGATGGAAGCAAAGAGATGCTCTAAAGAATGAGATTTCTCTTATTGCTTTAGCTCTATGTCTCCATCAAAGAGGTTTTGACAGAGGGGTCTTCTCAGAATGAAAAATGTGCATAGGGCTGGAAATTAGGGAATTGCTATCTGCAGCCTTGTTTCTTTGGGGAATTGGTTCTTCCTCATGATTTATTTTTCCACTTTGAAATATTTCATTCATTCGTCCCACATTTCATTCATGGCATTGCATCAACATGCCACTATGAAAAACTGGGCCAACTTCATTTTTTTTCCTTTAGCACTAAAAAAAAGTTTCCCAATTCAGTCACATTAGGTTCTTTTCTCCTCCAAAAAGTGTTTTCTTATTTGAAATGGATTTTAAAAACAATAAACTGGAACATACAGGGGGAAAAAAGCTCTATAATGATCCCAGCGTAACATATATTTAGTTAGCAGCTTGAATAATATCAAAACGATGTGGCTGATCATACCCACAGCTCCTTTGCGAGCACTGAATGAGATCATGTGCATAAAATCACTGTGACAAGTATGCATTGCTCAGAAAGGGATTTGGGGGGAGCAAAATGGCAAGAGCCCAGGCTCAGGGGCCAGACACCTGGGTTCTAATCTTGACATCATTATGTACTTGCCCTGTGGCCTTTAGCAAGTTATTTATCCCTGTTAGTTGGGAGTTATGGGAATGGAGGAGTGTTTGGGATATGATGGACTCAGCTAATGGTAACCATTATTATTATGCAAAGGCAAGGCATTACAATCATCATTATAATGATTTTGTAAAAAATTATTTTCAGTCTTAGAATGAGTCATGTGGCCTTTCTGTAACCTTCTTAATGATATTTCATTTGGGTTGGTATCAAAATGAGATTGTCTTCCAGGACTATTACTATTTGTGGGAGGTAAGGCTAAGGAGTGCAAAGCAACAAGAGGCAGTTCTTCAAGGTTAAACCTTGACAGGGGATAATACCTGAAGTGGCTAAAATTTAATTTTTCTCTAATTGAAAACCCTTGGGTTCACTTTAGTTCATAAAAGTTCATACCGTTTACACTACACCAGGTGCTGGGAATGCAAATAATGTACCTCAAGAGGTCCCTGACCAGAGGAAGCAGATGTGTAACCACAGAATAATATAGGATGTGCAATGATAAGGAGATATATACGGCTTCTGGGTAGAAGAGAGCCAGGGCATAGGACTCCACAGTAAGATGCCCTTAGCCACTTTTAACAGAAAGCTTGACTAAAAATGGTTTAAGTAATAAAGAGATGCATTTTACGTAAAAAGAAATCCTAACCTAGGAAAGCCCAGAGCTGGTTCATTTAGTGACTAAACACAGACTCAATTTTTTTTCCATCTTCTCACTTTGCCATCCTCATTCAGTATATTGTCAAGACTTCCCTCATGATCACAAGATGGCTGCAGTAGCTCCAGGCATCAACAGTAGCAACAGACTAACACCAAGGGAAAGATAAAGACTTGTTTCTTCCTTATGTATCAGGTTTTTTTTTTTAATGTATCAGTTTTTAAGAGTGAAAAAAACTTTCTAAGAAGTACCTCTTCCTGAACAGCAGGCTGCTCCTAACATTTCCTAACCAAGTCACCTGGCCACTGGTGAAAAAATTACAGTGAAAAGAAGGGCAATGTCAAAAACAGCATTTAGATTTATTAAAATTTACCAAGTCATGGGGGAAGGAGGAGACCTTAAATAAAACTGGGGCTTTGACAGCACTCAAGAAAATAAAAGTTGGTCTTTAGGCAGTCAGCCAAAAGAATCTTCAACAGCATCTAACTCAGCCTTGGGGTGAAAGAGCAGGAACCAGGAAGGCTTTCTGGAGGAGGTAATACCTGAGCTGAGACTATAACCTTCTCACTCAAAGTGTGGACTGTGGGCTAGCAGCATCAGCATCACTTAGGGGGTTATAAAAAGTGCAGAATTTCAGGTCTGTCCCAGACCTACTGAATCATAATCTGCCTTTTTTACAAAATGCCCAGGTGACCCATGTACATATTGAGTTTGAGAAGCACTGATATAAAGCCTGAATAGAAGGTAGCCAAGTAAAAGTATTTGAAAATGGAATGGGGCTAGGAAATGGAAGCGAGAACTACCTGCACAGAGATAGTGGAGGAAAAAGTAATATAAGACATTTGGCTGACTACAGGGAGCTCAAAGTTGTGGAGTTTTAGATACAGGTTCCAGTGTTTTAAAATATTCATAAAACTAAATCCACCCAATTTTACCAAAACAAGTATGTCCCTGAAGAATTTGGAAGAGTGAATTGAATGCATACTCTGTTGCAAGCACTGTTCTGTTTTTGCATATAGGTCATGCTGTATAGTGCTGTAGAGATTCTTTCATTTATGTGTGGCTAAGTAACAACCTACTTTAAAACCTAAAACGTTGAAACAACAATCCTTTTACTATGTCTCACAATTTTATGGTTCAGAAAATTGGGCAGGGCTCTGCTGGGTGATTCTTCTGTTTCAGATGTGTCAGCTGGGGTCATTCAGTGATATTCAACTGGTGGTTGAGCTGGTATTCGGGGTCCAAGGTGGTTTGACTCACATGCTTGGTGCCTTGGTAGAGTGGCTAGAAGGCTGGGTTTGGCTGTGTTCCTCTTCCTCTCCTGTAGTCTTACTGCCTCTGCATGGGGCTTCTCCAGTCAGACAGAGATGGTGAATACTACCAGTTCTTCACAAGTTTAGGCCCAGAACTGGCAAATTTCACTTCTGCCCTATTCTGTTAGCCAAAGCCATAATAAATCAGCCCAGAATCAAGAGGAGGGGAAATGAGATTCCCACCTTTCAATGGGAAGAACGTCAAAAAATTTGCGGCAGTCTTAATCCACCAAATACTAATTTACTTATTCCCCCAACAACCTGGAGATAGTTACAAGTAATTAGTTTATAGATAAGGAAATGGAAGCATGATGTGGTCAATGCCCAAGGTCAATGTTTAGAAAGAGAGAGTATCAAGATGGGAACCCAGTCAGTCTGGCTCCAGAAACCATATTTACCCACAGTTCCACTATTGTCTCTTCTGAGGAAGGTCACACATACCAAAGAATTTAGAGAGAGTATGTTTCTATAGTTTTAAACCACAAGGAAGGTTATAGCTCCTTTCTCTGAAGAGCCATTTCATGAGCCTCCTGCTGGCTAACTCATTCTCCATGACACACGTGTTGAATAGCCCACTTACACTGTTAATACCCCGGTTTGGTCTCCACATTTTTAAAGAGCTTTTGATCTCTTCTTTCTGCATCCAGTAACCCTAGCCTGGGTGTGGAGAATCCAGCAGCAGATTAAATGCATTTCAAATAATGAGAAGACAAAGCCCTGCCTTCACCGCCCCCACTACTCTCCTGGATTGTTGACAGATTATTTACTGTGTTTGCCTTGACTTGAGCTATTTAATTTTTCCAAAACAGATGCAGCCGATTGATTAATGGCACTCCCCACTAAAAGTCAGAAATGTCAGCAAGACGCTTAGAATCAGTGTCATTCTGGATGAGAACAATGGACACGGCTGAGAAACAGGGACTTGTGCCAAGTATTCTTGAGGCTAGGAGGTCATGTGCCACTTTTCTGCTAAGAGAGAGATATGTATATAAGGGCAAAGGAAGCAGGAGTTTGGGGGTTGGGCATGTGCTAATAATAGGATGGATCACATGACACCTAAGTCACCTCGAAAGAGGCTTAGTTGGTGGAGGTGAATTAAAGTGCTCGGAATTAAGGACATTTCTTCAAATATCCCCCCATGTGTAAAAATAGACTGAAGGAAATACACGTGTGATGAGGAGAGAATTGCGCCCTTCAGAGGGCTTTTGTGATATTCTAGGGAGTAATCAGGAGCAGTTCCCACTCAGAATTTTCGAGGTGCAGTCAAATTACAAATGCAGGGGCCACCCGTTTAAACATTTTTAAGAACATCAAGATGGTGACAGCGGAGCATTGAGCAAAGCACGGGGCCCTTCTTAGTGCGGGGCCGTGTGGGACTGTGCAGGTTTACGCCCATGAAGCTGGCCCTGGTTAGGAGAACCCGGAGCCCGATTTATTAGTGGCTCTGACAGTGACCTGCGAGGCTGGGCCCAGGTGACACTGTGCAGGGAACAGTCCGTTTAGGAACTTGTGTCCCCTCTATGACCCCCTCCTCTGCTCCTCCAAGCCTCTTCCCTTCTCAGTTACCCAGGGTCCCCTGACTCTGTCATCCCTGTGCCTCAGAAAACCTGCCTGCAGGAAAGGATCCAAAAAGTTCCAGACACCGAGGTGTAACTGATTGATAATATTTGGAGCGCTCCCCCTACGTGTTGGTATTTTTACAGAAATTTAAGCCTCAAGCAAAGCAATGATGGAATTTCAGGTATTATCTGGTTCATGGGAAAATTAATTTTTTTTTAATGCCAGGAGATTTGCCCAGAGCCCTTGAGATCACACTGTTACAGGCACCCACTTACTTTGGCAGTTGTGGAGGCTGCGGCTCTGTGTTCTTGAGAACATTTATCCCTGAGGGTGCAAGTTACATCCTCTTCTTTTGTGAATGGAGCTGGAGTGTCCACCCCCTCCTCCCCTGTCCCTAGTCTGTATAGTAGGACATGCTTAAACACTGTCGCAGGAAACGTCTACAGGCTGAATTCCATTTTGGTTGCACATCTGTAGTCTGTCTCTCACTCCTCCCTGCCCTCCTGCCCCCCTCCCCCCCTCCCCTCCCCTCCCCCTCCCTCCCCCACCCCGGCCCCTCCATGCCCCCTCAGCTCTCTCAGAGTGCACGGCTCACGACTTGGTGGGCCCGAGCTGCGCTTCTTTCCTTGACACTTTCTGAATATCAGCGATACCTCTGGGGTTGGCTGCACATACTGGGCATTCACTCCCCCGAACCCCCAGTGGGCACTAATCTGGTGAGGGTCTTGCTGCTAGAAGGGAAAGGTTGGGGCTGGGAAGTGCTCCCCTGGACATCCCAAACCAGGCTTTGTGTTTCTCTTGGGTCTGCTGTGGATTGCTTGTCCTTTCCCGGGCTTAATGTCAAAGGAAACGCCTTCTACAACCATGAACCACTGGGGCCTCCCTTATCTTTCTGATTGGCTTGGCTTCTAGGAATTGCTTGTGGCTTACAAAGCCATGGCATGAGCCCAGGAGAAAACCATTTCAGTCGCACAAGGCCAGACAGAAGCCCGGCCTCACAGAGGAGGTTAATAATAGAGCCCAGCCTAGAGGCAGTCCAGGAAAGCCTTTGGAATTCTCTGTCTTCAGATACGCTTGGACCTATCCATTCAGAAGTACTTTTTTCTCCAGGCCCGTCTCTGTGGCAACCTGGCTCTAGAAAGAAGGTGATTGCAATTCTGGTTTTGAAACCTCGGGGGCTATGACTGTTTTAGGATTTGAAGCTAAAACATATTGAGCAAATAAAAACCTCTAACTCACCAGGAATCTTCACTCTTTGTTTTCAGACACATCAATCGGTCTGTCAACAGCATTGACTGAGGGTCTATTCTGTGAAGAACCATGGACTGGGTACTGTGGGGAGACTTGCAGAACGGTGTATTAATAGTTTCATTCATCCATCCATTTATCTGGCCATTTAATTCAATTTAGTGAGTTGAGTCAAATCAGAAATACCCACTGTGCCTTACTAGCCACAAAACCCTGCCTTCGAGGGCTGCCGGAAATATAAAGATAGTAATGTATAAAAAGTTACTCTCAAGGGCTTACCATCTCATCGGGGTGATGGCAAAGGCAAATACATAAATAGATTAGACCAGGCAAAGTATGATAAATATGAGAGAAGTTGACCAGAGGTGTTTCAGAGATTCAGAAAAATGACCTGTCACACGGAGTTGGAAGAATTACAAAAGGCAATTCCTTATTAGGAACTCATTATTAGGCATCTTAGGTATTCATTAAGTATGTGTTGAAAATTACTACATAAGATGGGCTTGGATACAAGCCTTGGAGCGTTGGTAAGAGTCATAAGCAGAGGCAAGAGCAAGGCAAAGACATCGCAGGTGGCAGTTACCACTAGTAGCAAGTCTGGTGAGATCTAAAGGGAAAGCAAGCTGTTCTGTTTCTTCACCAATCATCTTTCCTTCATCCCTTCATCCGTCCAGGATGTCACACTTGGCTGTGAGGGGCACACCAGGGGTGTGACCCACCCTGAAGAAGCAGTGAGTAGGAACTAGAAAGTGTTTGCAAACAAAGAAGCAGCATAGTGAGTGGGGCTAACAGAAAGGAGGTGTGGAGTTTAATGACAGATGGGGCAAGAGCCAGAGGCAGAACCCAAAATATGGCCCAGAGGCCGGAGACTGGGCAAGCCAATGAGGTGCCTGCATACAGACAGCCCAAATGTGGTCACTGAGTTCCTGTGACTCAATCTCCAGAGGGGCACTTAGGCCTGGTGCTAATTATATGTTGATATCAAACCCTTTCTATGTGCTCAGCATTGTGCCAGGTGAGAAAAAGATCTAAGAGAAATACATGAAATGATCTTCATCCAGACAGAGCTTATAATCCAGTTGAACAAATGAGGGTAAATGGAAACAAAACAAGTGGAGCATATACATATGAGAACAATTGTGAGTATACATGTAAAGTACAAAAAGTTGTGGGAACTGGGAAAGAGCAGTTGCAGACCCAGCTCATTTCATAAATGTTGAAGGGGTGCCTGGTTGCTCTAGGCTCTCTCAGGAAGCATGTTGGAGGAGGTTTTTTTTTTCCCTAAAGTATAGTTGATTTACAATATTGTGTTAGTTTTAGGTGTACAGCAGAGTGACTCAGTTATACATATATGTGTATATATCTATATATTTTTTCAATTCTTTTCCATTATAGTTTGTTATAAAACATTGAATATAGTTTCCTGTGTTATACAGTAAATCCTTGTCATTTATCTATTTTATATATGGTGATGTGCATCTGTTAATCCCATACTCCCGATTTATCCCCCGCCCCCTTCTGCTTTGGTAATCATAAGTTTGTTTTCTGTGTCTGTGAGTTCGTTTCTGTTTTGTAAATAAGTTCATTTCTAAAATATACAAACAGCTCATACAACTCAATAATAAAAGAAACCAAACAACTCAATCAAAAAATGAGCAGGAGATCTAAATAGACATTTCTCCAAAGAAGACATACAGATGGCCAACAGGCACATGAAAATATGCTAATTATTAGAGAAATGCAAATCAAAACTACAATGAGGTATCATCTCACACAAGTCAGAATGGCCATTAAGTCTACAAATAATAAATGCTGGAGAGGGTGTGGAGAAAAGGGAACCCTCCTACACTATTGGTAGGAATGTAAATTGGTGCAGCCACTATGGAAAACTGTATGGAGCTTCCTTAAAAAAACTAAAAATAAAGCTACCATATGATTCTGCAATCCCATTCCTGGGCATGTATCTGGAAAAGACAGAAGCTCTAATTTGAAAAGATACATGCACCCCAGTGTTCATAGCAGCATATTTACAATAGCTAGGACGTGGAAGCAACCTAAATGTCCATCAACAGAGGAATGGATGAAGAAGATGTGCTACATATATACAATGGAATATTACTCAGCCATAAAAAAGAATAAAATAATTCCAAATGTCAAATATCATGTGATATCACTTATATGTGGAATCTAAAAGAAATGATACAAGTGAACTTACTTACAAAACAGAAATAGACATAGAAAACAAACTTATGGGTACCAAAGGGGATAGTGGGGTGCAGAAGGAGAGATAAATTAGGAGTTTGGGATGAACAGATACACAGTACTATATACAAAATAGATAAAGAATAAAGACCTACTGTATAGCATAGGGAACTATGTTCAATATATTTTTATATATATATATATATATATATATATAAAACTGAATCACTTTGATGAACACCTGAAACTAACACAACATTGTAAATTAACTATGCTTCAATTTTAAAAAATGGTTATAAAAAACAAACAGGAAAACAGTATGGTATTGGTGAAGAGATAGAGGAAGAGATCATTGAAACATAATAGAGTCCAAAAATAGACACATAAAAATATGTCCATTTAATTTTTGACAAAGGTGCAAAAGCAACTCAATGAAGAGAGTCTTTTTAACAAATGGTTTTGAAACAATTGCCATCCATATTCAAAACAATAAACCTTGCCCTATACATCAAACCTTATTAAAAAATTAACTGAAAGTGGATCATAGACCTAAATGTGAAATGTAAAACTTTTAGAAGAAAGTATAGGAGATTATCATGACCTTATTACAAAAAGTTATTAGACATGACACCAAAAGCATATCCATAAAAAATATTTATAGGTTGGAGTCTTTCAAAATTAAAAACTTTTCCTCCAAGAATGAAAAGACAAACTATAAACTGGGAGGAAATATTTGCAAATCACAATTCTAACAGAGAACTTATATTCATAATATATAAAGAATTCTCAAAACTCAACAATAAAAAAACAAACAACCCAACTAAAAAGTGAGCAAAATTTTGGACACATCACCAAAAGATATTAAGTTGGCAAATAAAAGATGCTAGACATCATTAGCTATTAGAGAAATGCAAGTTTAAACCACCATAAGATACATCAATTAGAAAGGTTATAATAAAAAATACTGGCATTACAAAGAGTGGGCTGGTAAGGATGCAGAATAACTGAAACTCTCATACATTACTGGTAGGAATGCAAAATGGCACAGCTACTCTGGAAACTAATTTGGCAATTTCTTACAGTTAAACACACACTCATTACTTGACCTAGAAATTCCATTACAGGGTATTTACTCTAGAGAATTGAAAATATGTATTGACATAAGAACCTGTACACAAATGTTTAGAGTAGCTATATTCATACTTGCCAAAAACTAGAAACACCCCAAATGTCCTTCATTCAGTCAATGGATAAACAAACCTGGTACATCCTTATAGTGAAATACTACTTAGCAATAATAAGGGACAAATTATTGGTATTATGCAACAACTCTCATGAATCTCAGGAGCATTCTTCTGAGTAAGAAGCCAATCTTAAAAAGTTACAAACTATGTAATTCTGTTTGTGTAACATTCTCAAAAGACAACACTATAGAGATAGAGAACACACCAATGGTTGGCGGGTGTTAGAAATGAGAAGAGGCTGTCTTAATTTTGTATGCATTAAAATTCATAGAACTGTACACCAAAAGAAAAAAGCTAATTTCGCACTCTGATAATTTAAATACTAGAACTTTACAAGGCAAAAATCTCTATTTTCAAAAATAACGTTAGTTATTAAAATAAAAGAAAAACAGTGAGATCTCATTTTTATACCCAACAAGTTAGCAAACATTAACACATTTGATAATAGTCTTTATCAAGGTAACTGGTTGAGGGAAATAGACTTGTGGGAGACTAAATTGGTAAGTCATGTAAAAAGATAATTTACCTATTAGAATATGAAATATTTATACCTTTTGACCCAGTAATTATAATTATTATGTAGAAAAACACTCATATACATGCCCAAGAAGGTTTAGACAGATCTAAATTCTGGCATTGTTTGTAGTCACAAAGAATTAAGAACAACCTAAAGTTCATCAGTAGAAAGATGGCCAAGAATACATACCAGCACTCTGGAATATAATACACCACTTAAGAAGAATGAGATAAATCTATTTGTAGTGGCATGAAAAGAGCTGCAAGGCATATTTTCAAGTGGGAAAAAAGCAAATTGCAAATCAATGCATACAGCATATTACCATTTGTATATTTTAAAGAAGGATTTCATAAGTACGCACACATATAGTAATATAGTAAAAGGCTATGAGATACATAACCAATTAGGAACAGTACTGCCTTCTGAGAATTAAAGGGGATTGGGAGCATCTAAAGAGATTTTAGGTTTTTTCTTTTTTTACATCAAAAATGTATTAATGCATTACTTGTGTGCTAAAAACAGAGCCTGTTACATCCCAGCCTTATAAATGAGAGTGCATAGAGCAGAAAGCCCTCAAACATACCTTTGCTTTTGCTGGTAGGTTTTCTCTGCGTGGAGTTGTCTTTCAGGAATCAAAACAAGAGCTGCTTTCTCAGGAAAACCTTTCCTGATTCTCCATCCACTCCAGTCCTCCTCCTGTGCTCCTGTAGCATCCTACAGATAACTCCATCAAAGCCTTTGCCGGTTTACTTTGCCAACAATTTGTATGTCCCTTTTCCTCACCCCTGTGTCATACTCATCTTTGGGTTCCTAGTGCTGGCACAATGCCTGCCAGGTGGTAGGTACCCAAAAGTGCATGTTTTTTAAAATGAACTCTTGAACTGTTTACTAAACTATTTCAAATAAAAGTAAGATCTTGATCAGATCCAGGTTGAGAATTCTCCTAGAGTTCGTGATTTACTTCTATCATTCCTATTTCCATCCTTTCTATCATTCGTCATTTCTATTATTCTGTCATTCAATCACAGGGGGAAATGGGCCAGGGGTAAAGTGTGCTGATCAGTCAGAAATCCAGGGGGAAAATAATTCCCAGATTTGCAGCATTTGCTGATGTCTATGGTGTAAACATTCCCATCACAGTGGATTTCAAGCTACTAACATGATGCTACGTAAAAGTGGGTTGAGAAGAGATGCACAGTAATGGTTCTCCAAAGCCCGTGCGAGCCACGTCCAGCACACCACTGGCCCAGGAGCCCCTCGGACCTGCTCAGCCCCTAAGTTATCAAGAACAGCAGGCGGCTGGTGCCGTGAGCAGCTCTGTAGGTCGAGGCAGATGTTCACGGGCTCGTGCCTCTACTCCCCTGCCTGACCATCTCTGACTGGCTGATCCTCAAAGGCTTGCTCAAAACTCACCTCTTCTGTTTTGCACTATGTTTTAGTTTCCACATATAAGTGATATTGTATAATACTTGTCTTTCTCTGTCTGACTTACTCCACTTAGTAGGATCATCTCTAGGTCCATCCATATAACTGCAAATGACATTATTTCATCCTTTTTCTATGGCTGAGTAATACTCCACTGTATATACACACTACATCTTCTTTATCCATTCATCTGTTAATAGACATTTAGCTTCATTTAGGTTGCTTCCATGTCTTAGCTATTGTAAATAGTGCTGCTATGAACACTGGGGTTCATGTATCTTTTTAGAGTAGAGTTTTCTCTGGATATATGCCCAGGAGTGGGATCTCTGTATCATACAGTAACTCTATTTTTAGTTTTTAAAGGAACTTCCATACTGTTTTCCATAGTGGCTGTATCAATTTATATTCCCGGGACTTCCCTGGTGGTGCAGTGGTTAAGAATCCGCCTGCTAATTCAGGGGACCTAGGTTCAAGCCCTGGTCTGGGAAGATCTCACATGCCGCGGAGCAGCTAAGCCCGTGCGCCACAACTACTGAGGCTGCACTCTAGAGCCCGCGAGCCACAACTACTGAGCCCACGTGCCTAGAGCCTGTGTTCCGCAACAAGAGAAGCCATCACAATGAGAAGACCGGGCACCGCAACAAAGAGTAACCCCCGGGCTTCCCTGGTGGCGCAGTGGTTGAGAGTCTGCCTGCTGATGCAGGGGACACGGGTTCGTGCCCCGGTCCGGGAAGATTCCACATGCCGTGGAGCGGCTGGGCCCGTGAGCCATGGCTGCTGAGCCTGCGCGGCCGGAGCCTGTGCTCCGCAATGGGAGAGGCCACAATAGTGAGAGGCCCGCGTACCGCAAAAAAAAAAAAAAAAAAAAAAAAAAAAAGAGTAACCCCCGCTCACCACAACTGGAGAAAGCCCGCCCACAGCCACGAAGACCCAACACAGCCAAAAAATAAAATAAAATAAATAAATAAATAAATAAATAAACTTATTTTAAAAAATTTATATTCCCATTAAGAGTGTAGGAGGGATCCCTTTACTCCACACCCTCTCCAGCATTCATTGTTTGTAGACTTTTTGATGATGGCCATTCTGACTGCTGTGAGGTGATACCTCATTGTATTGTTTTGATTTGCATTTCTCTAATAATTAGCAATATTGAGCATCTTTTCATGTGCCTGTTGGCCATCTGTATGTCTTCTTTGGAGAAATATCTATTTAGGTCTTCTGCCCATTTTTTGATTGGGTTGTTTTTTTGTTATTGAGTTGTATGAGGTGTTTGTATATTTTGGAAATTAGTCCCTTGTTGGTAGCATCATTTGCAACTATTTTCTCCCTATCTGTAGGTTGTCTTTTCCTTTTGTTTATGGTCTACTTTGCTGTGCAAAAACTTTAAGTTTAATTAGGTCCCATTTGTTTATTTTTGTTTTTATTTCCATTACTCTAGGAGACAGATCCAGAAAAATATTGCTGTGATTTATGTCAAAGTGTGTTCTGCCTATGTTTTCCTCTAGGAGTTTTATAGTATCCAGTCTTACATTTAGGTCTTTAATCTATTTCAAGTTTATTTTTGTATATGGTGTTAGAGAATGTTCTAATTTCAACCTTTTACATGTAGCTGTCCAGTTTTCCCAGCACCACTTACTGAAGAGACTATCTTTTTTCCATTGTATATTCTTGCCTCCTTTGCCATAGATTAATTGACCATAAGTGCTTGACTTTATCTCTGGGCTTTCTATCCTGTTCCATTGATCTAGATGTCTCCTTTTGTGCCAGTATCATACTGTTTTGATTACCATAGTATAGTCTGAAGTCAGTGCGTGTGATTCCTCCAGCTCCGTTCTTCTTTCTCAAGATTGTTTTGACTATTCGGAGTCTTTTGTGTTTCCAAATACATTTAAAAATTTTTTGTTCTAGTTCTGTGAAATATATCATTGGTAATTTGACAGGGGCTGCATTGAATCTCTAAGACTGCCTTGGGTAGTATCGTCATTTTTACAATATTGATTCTTCCCATCCAAGAACACAGTATATCTTTCCATCTGTTTGTGTTGTCTTCAGTTTCTTTCATCAGAATCTTATAGTTTTTGGAATACAGGTCTTTTGCCTCCTTAGGTAGGTTTATTCCTAGGTATTTTATTCTTTTTGATGCAATGGTAAATGGGATTGTTTCCTTAATCTCTCTTTCTGATCTTTCATTGTTAGTGTATAGGAATGCAAGAGATTTCTGCATATTAATTTGCATCCTGAAACTTTACTGAATTCATCGAAGAGCTCTAGTAGTTTTCTGGTAGCATTTTTAGGACTTTCTATGTATAGCATCATGTCATCTGTGAACAGTGAGAGTTTTACTTCTTCTTTTCCAATTTGGATTCCTTTTATTTCTTTTTCTTCTCTGATTGCTGTGTCTAGGACTTCCAAGACTATGTTGAATAAAACTGGTGAGAGTGGGCATCCTTGTCTTATTCCTAAACTTAGAGGAAATGCTTTCAGCTTTTCCCCACTGAGTATGTTAGCTGTGGGTTTATCATATATGGCCTTTATTATGTTGAGGTATGTTCCCTATATGTCCACTTTCTGAAGAGTTTTAATCATAAACGGATATTGAATTTTATCAAAAGATTTTTCTGCCTCTATTTAGATGATCATACGGTTTTTATTCTTCAATCTGTCAATGTGGTGTATCACACTTGAGTACTGTAACTTTATAGTAAGTTTTAACATCACATAGTTAGAGTCCTCCAACTTTATTCTTTTCAAAGTTGCTTTGGACATTTTGAGTCCTTTGCATTGCTATACACATTTTAGAATCTTCTTATCAATATCTGCAAAAAGACTTGCTGAGATTTTGATTGGCATGGCATTAAATCTATGCATAGATTTAGGGAGAATTGATATCTTTATTATGCTGAGTCTTCCATTCCATGAACATGATATGTATTTCCATTTATTTAGGTCCTCTGATTTCTTTAATCATCGTTTCATAGTGATTCTGATTCTTTATACAGATTCTGTACATGTTTTGTAAGATTTATACCCTTGTAAGTATTTCATTTTTTGAAGCTATTGTAAATGGTATGGTTTATTTCATTTCGGTTTCCAATTGTACATTGCTAGTATGTAGACATACAATAGACTTCTTTGTGTTGAGATTGTATCCTGCAACCTTGCTAAACTCAGTTCATTCTAGAAGTTTTTTTGTAGAGCCCTAAGATTTTCTGTATAGATGATCATATCATGTGTGAATAGGAACAGTTTTATTTCATCCTTTAAAATCTATATGCTTTTTTTTCCTTGCATATTGCACTAAGACTTCCAGTATTATGTTGAATGAGAATATTGAGAATAGATATCCTAGCCCTCTTTCTGATCCTAGGGGGAATTCATCTTGGGGGAAATCGTTTACTATTAAGTACGATATTAGCTTGAGGTGTTTTTTGTTTTATAGATGCCCCTTGTTATGTTAAAGAAGTTCCCTTCTCTTCCTAATTCAGTGAGAGTATTTATCATAAATGGATGCTATGTTTTGTCAAATGCTTTTCTGCATATATTGATAAGATCCATGGTTTTTCTTCTATAGATGGTTAGTATGGTAAATTATATTATAGATTTTTGAATTTTCCACCAGACTTGTGTTCCTGGGATAAATCCCGGTTATTTGTGGTGAATTATTCTTTTTATATATTGCTGTATTTTATTTGCTAATATTTTGTTGATTTTTTCCATCTATATTCATGAGGAATATGGGTGTGTAGTTTTCTTTTTTGTACTATCTTTTTGTAGTTTGGTCACAGTGTACTGTTGGCTTTACAAAATGAGTTGGAAAGTATTGCCCTTCTGTTTTGTAGAGGAAAGTGTGTAGAATTAGTGTTATTTCTTCTTTAAATGTTTGGTAGAATTTTACAGTGACTCCTATCTGGACCTGGAGATTCTTTTTTGGGAAGATTTTAACTAAAAATTCAGTTTCTTTAACGGTTGTAGGATTATTCAAGTTATCTACTTCATCTAGGGTGAGTTTTAGTAGTTTGTGGTTTATAATGAATTGTTCTATTTAATCTAAGGTGTTGGGTTATTGTGCAGAGTTGCTTGTAGTGTTTTTATATTATCCTTTTAATATCTGTGGGGTCTGCAGTGACATTGCCTCTTTCATTCCTGATGTGGATAATTTGTGTCTTCTCTCTTATTTTTTTGTTAGTCTTGTTAGAGACATCAATTTTAATGATTTTTCCTTAAGAACCAGCTTTCAGTTTTAGTGATTTTTCTCTATTGTATTTCTGTCTTCTTTTTTTTTTTTTTTTGGTTAACATACTTATTTGGGTCTTCATTTTTCTAAATTTGAAGCTATTCAAGATTTCTTTCTTCCTCCTGAAAATGACATTGACCTTAACACCCTTTAACTTTCCACAGAACAATGTGCCCACGTTGTCACTGCTACCTAGAATATAACTCTTTTCCTTTTTATTCACACACAATATTTGTTCTGCATTATTTTTACATCCAATAGTTAATGAAAACTATAAAAAATTCACACTAAATTTCTGTGTACAAATATTTAATATCTTGTATCTCATTGCCCTCAGGGTTTAATTTTCATCTTCCTGGAGAAAACTGTGTAATATTTCTTACAGTAAAAGGCTATGGCTGGAAAACACTCATAGTCACTGTATGTCTGAAATGTTTTTTTTACCCTCTTCTCCCTCTTTCATGATAATCTAGCTGGATATAAAAATATGTCATCAGTTATTTTCCCTCACTACTTTGAAGATATTTCTGTCTTCATTTTTATTGATTTCTGCAGTTACCTTCACTATTTACTTTCTTCTGCTTGATTTATGTATATTTTACTCTATTTTCTAGTTTCTTAAGGTAGAAACTTAGATTATTTGATACCCTTTTCTCTTTATAGCATAGGCAAGCACTGCTTTAGCTACATCCCACAGCTTTTCATATGTTGCATTTTTTTTCATGCAGTTTTATTGAAACTTTGACCCTCTTTGAATCATGGGTTACTTAAAAATTTTTTGTAAATTAAAGTATAGTTGATTTACAATATTATATTAGTTTCAGCTGTACAACATAATGATTCAGTATTTTTATAGATTATACTCCATTTAAAGTTGTTATAAAATATTGGCTATATTCCCTGTGCCATATTATAGCCTTGTATCTTATTTATTTTATACATAGTTTGTACCTCTTAATACCCATGGGTTACTTTTAAGAGTTCTAAATTTCCCAGTGTTTGGAGACATTCCTTTTAAATTCTATCTATTGATTACTAGTGTAATTCCAATATGGTCAGAAAATATACTTTGTATGATTTCAATTATTTTAAATTTGTTAATGTTTTATTTTGTGACCTAGATACAGTCTATCTTGGTGAATAATCCATCTTCACTTGGAAAAAAAGTGTATTCTGCTGTTTCTGGTTAATAACTAGGCCTAGCTGATGGATGATGTTGGTCAATTCTTTTATTTCTTGTTGATTTTCTGTCCACTAGTTCTATTACTGAGAGAGGAGTGTTGAAGTCTGCAACTATAATTATGTGTTTGTCTACTTATTCTTTCATTTCTGTCAGTTTTTGCTTCATGTATTTCTGAAGCTCTTGTTGTTAGGAATATACACATTTGGGATTGCTGTGCCTTTTTTGGTAAATTGATACGTTTAATAATATGTATTATTTTTCTTTAGCTTTGGGACCTTTCTTTGCCATGAAGCTTACTTTGATATTAATATAACCACTTGTGGTAGGCAAACTCTAAAATGGCCCCCAATGATCTTCACCTTCTTGTATTTGTGCCCTTATGTAATTCCCTCCTCTTGAGGGTAGGCTGACCCTAGTTACTTGCTCTTAACCAATAAGATTCAGCAAAGGATGGCATATCCATGATTAAGTTACAAAAGATTGTGATTTTTGTCTTACTAGCAGACTCTCTCTCTTTTTCTAGCTCTGAAGAAGCAAGTTGTCATGTTGGAGAGGCCTCCATTACAAACAACTGAGGTTGCCTTGAGCCAACAATCAGTAAGTAACTGAGGCCATCAGTCCAGCAACCACCAAAGATTTGTATCCTGACAACAACTGTAATAGTCAGGACTCTCTAGAGAAACAGAATCAATAGGATATATAGAGATAGGAATTGGCTCATGCAATGTGAATTTGATTTGTCTGGGTGTGGATTTCTTTAGGTTTATCCTGTTTGGGGTACTGTTGAACCTTTAGGTTTTTGTCTTTTGTCAAACTTGAGAGGTGTCCAGTCATTATTTCTTCAAATACTTTTTCAGAACTTCCCTCTTTCTTATCGCCTTCTAGAACTCTGATCACAGAAATATTAAACCCTTTGTTGCTGTCCCACAGGTCCTTGAGGCTCTGTTCTGTTTTTAAAATCATTTTTCTTTCTGTTGTTCACATTAGAATATTTCTATTGATCTATCTTCAAGTTCACAGACTCTTCTGTCATCTCCAATCTGCTAATAAGTCCATTCAGTTAATTTAAAAATTTTAGTTACATTATTTTTCAGTTCTAAAATTTCCATTTAGTTCTTCTCTTTATCATCTATTTCTTTGCTAATTCCTTTTTAAAAAACATTTGTTTCAAGAGTGTTTGCACCACTTTTTCAAGCATTTTAAATTATTTTTATAAGTTTTAAAGATCTTTGTCAGATAATTCCAATATCTGTGTCATCTCCTTGTTGGTGTCTTTTGATTATCTTTTCCCACATGAGTTGAGAATTTCATGATTCTTCACACATGATTTTGAATATCAGGTTATGAGACTCTGGATTTTGCTTGAATTATATGGATATCATTGATATTTTTGTTTTTGTTTTGTTTTAATTGATGATTAGATTTAGACCACAAGTTCCCACTTGCCTTCTGTAGGCTGTGGTTACAATGTCAGTTAAGTTTTCATCTTTGCAATGCTATTCAGATCTGTCCCATGAGTGCATAACCAACTGATCATTCTGGGACCCGGGTGGAAGTCTATTTGTTAGCTCAGTTCTCAAAGTCTTTGATATGTTTATTAGGATTAGATTCAAGCAAGTGTGGGTTTGGGGTGATCCCAGAAGTTCATTGGCTTACTGTTTTGAGCTCCTCCCTCTCTGTCATCTCCCAGTTCTTCACAGTTCCCTTCTCAGTTCCTTTTGGTCTTCCAACACTGCAATTGCAGTGTGTCTGTGGCCAAGTGGTAGAAGGACAGAAAGAATGCGAAAAACAAAAAACCATGAAATGTGGCCTTACCTTCATGGAATCCCTGCTCCACTGAATTGTGAAGAAAGTTCTTCTCCCTTAGAAGTTTGGTTCCTGCAGGCTACCATTGCTGCTGTTATTATTGCCATCCACCATCACCACCACCATAGGATTGCCTGGAGCGTGCAAGAGAATGAAGAAAATGGAGAGGGAAAGCTGAAGAATTTAATAACTGATAGTTAAGGGCTTCCCGGACAATTTTTCTTTCTCAAATTGTCCTTACTGTTCCTGGCATTTGTATGAATTTTAGAATCAAGAAATCTTTGGGATATTGATTATAATTGCCTTTATAGATTAATTTGGAGAAAATTGTCATGTATACAATTTGAGTCTTCTCATCCATGCACATGGTATATACCTTCATTTAGTCAAATCTCCTTTTATATCCTTCAGGAAAGCTTTATAGTTTTTCTTAATGAAGATTTTGCATACATGTTATGAAGCATAAACCCAGATATTTTATAGTTTTGTTGATATTTTGAAGGGTGTCTTTTCTATTTTATTTTATGCTTGATTAATTTAGGTCTATGGGAATGTTGTTTTTTATGCTTATCTTGTATCCAGAGTTTTACTAAATGTACTTATTAGTTCTAGTAGTTTTTCAATTAAATCTTTCAGTTTTTTTGGTACATGATCATATTTTCCATAAATAATGACTGTTTTTATATCTTTTATTTCCTCTCTCTCATTTTCTTTCTCTCTCCTTTTTGGTTGTTGTTATGATGATTAGGAATACCAGTATAGAGTTAAATTTAGAGAGGAGAGAAAAGATCTTTATTTTATTAGAAATCCTTCTAAAGTTTCCCATTAAGAATAATGCTTGCTACAAATTTCTAATAGATAGCATTCATCAAGTTCAGGAAGGTGTTTTGTATTTATGTTGGCTAATAGTTTTTTAAAAATCACAAATAGATATTGAATTTTATCAAATGATTGTTCAGCATTTATTCAGATGTTTGTAAATTTTAAACCTATTAATTATTTTCTAATGTGGAACTATCCTTGCTCTCCTAGGATAAACCCTACTTTGTCATGATGAATTTCTTTTTTTATACACACCAAGATTCAATTTGCTAATGAGTTATTTAGAACTTTTGCGTCTATACTTATAAATGAGATTGACTTATAAATTTTTTCTTGTAGTGTCTTTAATCTAGTATCTGGGCATCAAGAGAAGGAGTAGAAATAAATGCAAAAAAATATATTATTCCTTTTAGAAAACTCACAGGGCTCACATTAGAAATACATCTCAAGGAAAAGCTACATAAAGTCAATAAACATATTCATAATGTGAGTATTTCCTATGAGCCCCGTTCAAAGTATTTTATGTAAATATTTTATTTAATCTTAAGAACAAGTCTATGTTCATATGATGCAGATGGGGAAACTGATGCTTAGACCTCATTAATTGCTGAAGGTCAGAAACGGTGAACTATCATGACTGGAAGTGCTAGAAACCTAAATGACAGCTGCTGCAGCAGGACAAAGAATGTAGTAGTTTGGTTTACAGGCTTTGGGGAGGCAGAGTCAGTGGGCCTTAGGAACGAGTGCTAGCTGATGGGAAACAAACGTGTTTGCCTAGGACAGTCCCCCAGAGACAGTGTGCAGGGGCCGCTGGGAGGTGATGGGCTTTGGCCCCCACTCTGCAGCCAAAGCAACTCTGCTGTCACTCTGTTTTCACATTTAGTTCAACAAAAGTGTTGAGCTGGACTAGTTTGGAAACCATTGGCCCAAAGGTGATAGATTTGATACAATTGGTTCACAGTTGAGCAGAGCAGTCACAGACTTGGATTCTGAAATCAGACAGACTCTCACATTTACCAATTGTGTCCTTGGGGCCGGCTCCTTAATCTTTCCACACCTCAGTATCCTTGTGTGTAGTCGGGATTAATTTCCTTTGTAACAGACTCAGATCTGACTAAGAGATTTTCTTTGCTTTACTGTAACTGAACATCATTTCTGCCTTGAGCCTCAGCTCTACAGATGGTGAAAACTTTGTCACAGTTAATGGAGAGTAAAATCTGTCATTCATCTTTTCTTCCTGGATGGCATATGGTTTGGGAGGTGAAGTGGAGCGTGGGTAGAGGTTAGTTATGGGGCATCAGATCACGGGGAAGGTGTGGCCCTCAGCTGTAGTGAGGGCCTGACCATCCTGATACCTGTGGCTCCAGACTGTTTCCTCTGCTCTCCAGTGCCAGCATCCATCCTCCTGGCAGCACAGAGACACCCACAGTCCTGGCTGTTCTTTGGTCTACAGGCTACACCTGTCATTCTCTATCCTTCATATCCCAGCTGTGAGGCCACTTCAGGTCTCTTAGACCTCTCTCTGTCCTGAGTCTCTCTCAACTACACAGGTAAAAAAATCTATATCTACCCAAATTGCAAATCTGACTTTGAGGAGTAGGCATAAATTTTGGAGTTCAGATGCTAAGAACACTTGTTTTTTTGTTTTGTTTTCATTTTTTATTTTGTTATCCTAATCCTACTCCAGGTGCTATGCATGCCAAGGTGTATTTTGGGGGCAAGTAGAGGGCGACTAGGTAAACAGAACCATACAGGTGAAAAATCAATTGGTAAATATTTCGTAAAATGATTCTGACACAGAGATAATAACAGTAGTTACCTTTTAGGGCCATTGTGAGAAATAAATGTGACAGTGTACATAAAGGTGCCTGGACCAAACAGAGGATCCTCAAAATGTATCCCCATTACTATCATTAGCTCTTGTCCCTGGGGTTGTAGCCCACCTCTGTGTCATCCACTTGCCCTGGGTAAGGTCTGCACCCGCCTGGATTATGTATGAATAGTGGTAATGAGGTGTTAGAGGCAGAGGGAGGGGCAGGGAGTTATGGGTTCATGGCAATAGCTCCGTTTTCTTAAAGGCTTCGGTACAAAGCCTCTGATACAATTTGTTAGCCCACCCAACCCTGCAAATCAGAAATTGGGTTTATATTTGATCAATTTGGCTGGGCCACTGAAGCTTCATGTGTCAACAGCAGCACCGACTTATCTTCATAAAGCTCTCCAATGCCCAAACTGCTGCTCCAGCTTCTGGTTCACACCTCCCATGATCTTGAACTAGAAAGAAATGAGTCCACACTTCTGGGTGTTGTTTCTGGGTCTGAGCCTGTCATAGACAACTCTGTCAATCTTTGGAAACAGTGGCATTAAGTAGCTTGAGAGAGAAACAAATACAGCAGCATCTGAAGCTGGTGTTTTGAAAAATCACTTTGTTTTTCATCATTTGCTTTTAGCTTGTAAAGCACCCCTCAACCATGGAAAGTTTTGAATATTTTAAGGCAACCCTGTTCCAGGATTTGTAGTAAATGCTCAAAAAAGGGCAACACCTTGAAGGGGTGTTACAGCTATACTTATAAATGAGATTCAATACCTTCATTAGTTTGGGTGGGTCTACTTGGGCATGAGAACACAGGCACCAGGACTACTTAGTAGGAATAAATTCTCTAATAATCAGAATGACTGCAATTTGGAATTTTCTGCCTGGGATTAGGGGTTGGACTTTGAAAGAGAAGATGGAATAAATGGTCTAGAGAAAAGGGAGTGGCCTGTGGAAGATGGTGGATAGCTGGAACTGAGGGACCACAGCTAATGAGAAAAGTCCTTGGGGAGGAATGGCTGGTGACTTTTTCAGACAGTGATTCCTAGCATTAAAATTTAAGTAGATTCCTGTTCTGGGCTGTGCCATCAGCCCCCATCATCAGTCTGGGTCTGATACAGGTATTGCCTTGGGGAATTAAATGAGAAGAGTTGTACTCCAGAGTTGGAACCATTTGGCCAGACAGTACAGCAGAGAGAACCATGGTGGGTGTCAAGATGCAGAGAGCACACAGCCCGCCACCCAAGCAAGAGGAAGGAACAAGAGGAAGGAAGCAGAGAACCTGCCCTTCACACCTCCCCGAACTCTCCTGGGCAGCATTAGGGATCTGGAGAGAAGCACTCAGTTCATGGGAGAGGGACTTGAGCTAGTTCATCTGCTTATAAAATAATGTGTTCACATTCGTAATGTTTCTGAATCACAGTGGACGTGCAGGAGCTAGTGAGTAAGCAGAGCTGATGGCCTACATCTGTGTCCTGTGCACTTTCCTTGTTCTCTACTTGCTTGAATGCCTTATGTTTTAAACACTATCCAAAACTTTGGGGATGAGAAACATTTTAGGAAATTAGCCCTCTAGAATATATAGAATCTACCAATTTCATTTCCAGAACTCAGTTTGACTTGGCCAAAAGAGGTTGCTTTCACATAAGTGTCCATTGACGGATGAATGGATAAAGAAGATGTGGTATATATTCACAGTGGAATATTACTCAGCCATAAGAAAGAATGAAACAATGCCATTTGCAGCAACATGGATAGACCTAGAGATTATCATACTAACTGAAGTAAATCAAAGAGAAAGACAAATATGTTATATCGCTTATATGTGGAATCTAAAAAAATGATACAAATGAACTTATTTACAAAACAAAAATAGACTCACAGACATGGAAAACAACTTATGGTTACCAAAGGGGAAAGGAGTGGGGGGGTTAAATTAGGAGTTTGGGACTCAAATATACACACTACTATATATAAAATAGATAACCAGCAAAGACTTAATGTATAGCACAGGAACCTATACTCAATATCTTGTAATAACCTATAATGGAAAAGAATCTCAAAAAGAATATATAGATACATATATATATGTATATATATGACTGAATCACTTTGCTGTCTACCTGAAACTAACACAACATTGTAAATCAACTACATTTCAATAAAAATTTAAAAATAGAAGTTGCTTTCACTTACTTACAGGGTCCTGCAGGAGTATCAGCGAATGAAGACATGTCAGTTAGTAGGACTGGATATCAGTACAGGCTCACACCAAGGAAGAACAGGCCTGAGTGTTTTTCATTTCTATAAATAGGATTTTTGAGAGAAAGTGAATGAACATTTTTATTATCATTACCCAAATGATATGAGTGAATTAAGCTACTTGTTTTCAGTGGAAGGGCACATTAGACAGGGCGGGATAAAACCAGATTCTAGTTCTTGTCCTACCAACAACTGATGACCCTTGACGATACCCCTTAACCTTGCTTAGCTGTGTCCTCTGTAAAATGACAGAGGTTGTTCTTAGTTATCTCTAAGGTTCCTTCCAACTCTAATTTTCTATGATTTAAGAGTTATAACAGATACCCAAGTGTGGACAGTCTGTTAATCCAAAGGTTCTCAAATTTCTCTGTTCACAGCACCCTTAGTGCCTTAGTGATAGTTTTCATAGTGCACTGAGGCCAAAAGAAATACCCCCAAATTCCATTTGTTAAGTGGTTTGGTCCAAGCAACTTAATAAGTACCTATGTCCTAATAATTTAAGCCATTTGAAAAAATAATAAATATAAATGGAAAGAAAAGGTGATATTTTATTTCATTCCTACATGATCATGCTTACTTACTCACGGGGGAATGTGAGTTTGGAGCACAGCATGACTTCTCAAACCATGGGATCCAACTGGACCCTAGCATTCTCATTTCTTCTTCCACATTGCATTTCACTCAGTACTTGATTTTTATCATAGCAACCACTAAAACCTAGTTTTTGCAAAGATCCGGTGTCATTGAAAGGAACGTAGCACCATCTGTCTTGAAACTGAACCTCAAACTAGTAGTTTATGTAGTGCCTAAAAGCTATTGCTGGGTTTCCTAGAAAATTAATAATATCCTGGAGTGAGTTTGCTGCATTTCCCTGGGTGCCTAGGCACACAGTGTGGGAAGCATGGCTTCAATCAATGTTTGAGGTCTTCCATTTTCAATGGAACCATATGCATCTCCCTGTTGCAGACATTTTTGGTACCCATGGGCCAAGCACAGAATAAGACAGTTCTCAAAAATTCAGGGCAATGTCTCTGGGAGTCTTGGCCTGTTGGTAAGTAAGGAATCATCCGGGTGATGATCTCCTCAGTGCCCCAGCCTCAGCTGTGTTGGTGACATTCCAGAGACAAGCAAGTGTCATCCTTGCTCCACTGCAGCCACTGCTCCCAGGCCACACACTGGGCTTTGTCAGCCCTTGGAAGTCACCACTGTTCTCTGGAAGGCCGGTGGATGACTCGGCTGTCACATCCTCCTACACATCAGCAGGCTCAGCCCCTTCTCCCAGCCCACTTGCTGTTTGATGTCAGGGAGATCAGCCGTCTCCTGACTAATTTTTCTGTTAATCTCCCCAGGGAGCTTCACTTCTCTTGCCAGCCCTCTGATCCATCACTTCAGCCTTCCTCTCCCCAGCACCCTCAGTGCCTTTACATTTGCCCTCCTCCGCGACAATCCTGCAAAACCTCATCCTTGCATCCACCTCACCACTTGCCTCATGTCTTCTCTCAACTGAATTCAGAGGAAGTAATCCCCCAAACAGGCATCTTAGGGCCACCCCAGATGTCTGATCTGTGGTCTCAGCTGGGCCCTCAGGTTCCTGGGCAACCCTTGAATATAGCCAAGTAAATTTTCCCAGCTCCCAGCAAAACATTCCACAGTTCCTTTACTCTCCTCTCTCATCCCAGACTATTGCTCAGCAGGTAACCAGCCTTCTAACTCATAGAGCATTCAAAACGCTCAGAAAAAAGCACTAAAGCTCTGTCTTCACCCATAAACATTCCCTTTTGCACCTACCCTCTCACTTCATCCCTCCAGGCTGGGAGGAAGAGGTGTTGCCTTCCATGCCTAAGGCTCACCCTTGCTCCGGGCTCCCAATCCCATCCCTTCCCATGACCCATGGTCCAGCATCTGACTCCACTGGGTGATTCCTCTCCCTCCTGTAATTTCAGATTCTTCATCTTTATTGCTTCCTTCTACATAGCCTATGCGTGTGTTCAGGTCTCCTACTTAATCAACAGGCTCTAACAATGTCCTTTCGATAACTGATGCCTGATTGTCCTGCTCTCATTGGCAGACAAATGCCCTGAAGAAGAGTCCACACTCACTGCTTCCATTTCTTGACCAAGCACGTGCTCCCCAGCCCCCTGCAGGCAGTCCCAGGCCCCCACTCTCCTCTTTAGCCCGTCCCTCACTCCGCTTGGCCCCCGCCTAGCCCTCCAGCGTCAGGGACCACATGCAACTCTCAGAAGGGGCTGTGCAGTCCATGGCTTTGATGTTTCCCTCGCTCACTTTCTCCCTTGTCCCTCTGGCAAGCAGCGCGTACTTCAAAACGTCCTCTGAGAAGCCTTTCTGTACCCTCCCTCCTCTGCCCACCAGGGGGAAATGGTCAGACTTCCTTTGTGTTCTCAGCTGTCCTTCCAGCCACAGTGTCTGTGGCCATTTACTTTCTGTGTTTCTGTGCTTTTCTCCAGCAAATATTGTAAGCTCCTGGAGAGCTGGACTGTGTCTTAATTATACCTGCATTCCCAGGGCCACACATACCCTGTGTTCAGTGAGTGAGTGGACGTAGTTGGTACAAGCAGCGATAACTCTCGGCTACCCAGGGCAGCGGGTTGGTAACATCCTTGTAGCAGACGTTTGACCTCAAACAATTGCTTCTAGGTTTCTCATTACTTCTGGGTACTTTATAGATGATATCTTATCTTTCCTCATAGCAACTCTATAGTACTATAGCCCATGTTTGACAGATGAAGAAACAGAGGCTCAGAGAATCTCAGTACATTTTCTCTGGTCATACAGCTAATAGTGGTAGAAGCAGGATTCCAGCCCAACTCTGGCCCCTTTGTACACACCCAGGCACCCCGACATTGCCCAGCTAGTGCATGCTAACTGACTGCCCCCTCATTAACTGTCAGCTTTTAGAAACATAACTAAGACACCAAGTCAGAAGCAAAAGCATTCAGCTCCTAAGAGAGCCATAAATGCTTGTGGATTATCAATGATTGGGGCCAAGGATTTGTGCTATAAATATCAGCTGTCCATTGGCTTTATTCTTGGTAGTTTAACAACTGTTCTTTAACTAACAAATCAACTTTGCCAGCTAAGACTGCATTGAAACCTGGGACTGGGGGTGGATGGATGGGAGGGAACCGTTCCTTCAAGGAAACTTGGAGAAGCCTCTCTTGTCTCTGGGGCCCATCAGTTCAGGCCGTCCTCCCCACCCCATCCCTTTTTGTTTAGTTTGACCTTGGTCACTGATGACAAGGCTTCTTTTCCTGCCAAACCAATCAATAAGCTAAATAGACAGAAGATGAGTATTTAGAATGTGGGAAGCCAAACTCAAACACAGATAGGTTATCAGTCTAGCCCAGAGCAGACTTCTGAGCAAATATTTCATTAACAAATTTTTCATGGCAACTTGCATGTTAAAAAAAAAAAAAAAAAGAGGGGAGAGGGAGAGAAAAAGAACAATGGTGGCCGGTAGGCGTGGAGGTGTGGCGGTAAAGAGAAAGGCTGCTGAATCTTTGAAGCTGAACTGCCCCAGAGAGCAGGGAGAAGGGTTGGGTGGCAGAGAGAAGCCCCCCAGGAAGGGGAGCCCCAATCCCATTAAAACCCTTCAACTTCTAGCCTCCCTTTCATGGCAGGGCTGCCTTGTGTAATGCATCTTCAGCCATCTCTGGGCGCTGGAGCTGGTTAAGTCTCCTGGATACAGACCCCAGCCTGGCAGTCAGCGGCTTACTGTGGAGGTCTGGGCTGGTCACCCAGTGAGGGTGCTGGGAGGGGAGAGGAGATACGGTCCCTTGGGAGCCCCACAGGGGAGATGGGGGGCAAAGAGAACACTAAACATAAACAACTGTAATCAGAGCACCTGTTTTGGGCTCCCACTAAACTTTAGGCACCTGGAAGGCTATTATCTTACTCCTCGTAACCACGCCTAAGACTGTGGTAAACTCTGGCACACATGCCCATTGGTGTCTGTTCTGATTGCTAAATATTCTGAATATCGTACCCTGTTCACAACAACTCTTAAAGTGCTCTGGTTTTAATTTATGGCCGAGGAGCCTGAGATTCAGAGAGGTTAAACAACTTGTTCAAGTGTGCACAGCTGGTGAGCTGCCGGGGCAGAATTGGGAACTGGGCCTGATTCCAAAGACAAGCAGTTTTCCACTCCTTTCCACTGTTTCCCTAATAGCTTCTTTCCCTAATAGTTGAATACTGATATTCAACTCTTGTAAGCAAGTGCTGAGGGAAACAAAGAATGAGTAGACTAAATTTTCAGTCCCTTATGTGATGTGATCCTTCCTACCCTGGCTTGTGTAAACCCTGCCTCCTTCCCCGCTTCATCTGAATTCTCGTGCGTCCCATTCAGGCTTCAGCAGTTAATCACTGCACAGGAAAGCTTCCCAAAGTGGCCTGTGCTCTTTGTTCTTATTACTTTCTATTTTTTCTTCAGAGCACTTACAACAATGCTAAGTAAATATCTTTATGTGCAATTTATTGATGAATATACCCCGGATAGACTGTAGTAGTAGTAATACTAATAATAATAGCAGCTAACCTCTATTCAGTCCTTACTACAAACCTGGCACTCTCTTAAAGGCTTTACATATGTTAACTTATTTAATTAAGCCTCTTGAGGATACTGTGACCACTGTGAAGTAGTAACTGTTACGGTTGCCATTTTATAGATGAAGTAACTGAGGCACACCGAGGTAAAGAAACTTGCCCAGTGCTACTTAGCTAGTGAGTGAGTGATTGAGTGACAGAGCAGGATATGAACTCAGGCAGTCTTTGGTTCCAGATCCATGCTCTTAATCATGATGACAGGGCCACAGATTCCTCCCACCTTGGTATGTACACTTCTTAGAGGTGGAGTCTGTTCCACCTCTTGAAACTGAATGTTCCTGTGATTGGCTTTCACCAGCAAAATGCAATGAAAGTGATGCTCTGTGTATAACCTCCAAGGCTAGGCCTTAAGAGGCTTTGCAGCTTCTGCTTTCTCCCTCTTGGAATGCTGCCCTGGGACCATCTTGTAAAGAAGCTGGCCTGGCCTATAGTTGCCCGCAAGGCCGCGTGGAGGAAAACCGAGGCAGCCCAGCCAACAGCCTGTACCAGCTGCCGGACGTGGTGCTAGAATGACGCCATCTTGGACCTTGCAGCCTAGCCAGACTTCCAGCTGAATGCAAGCATGTGATTGAGCCAGCCAACCCACAGAATCATGACAATTAATAAGTCACAGTTGCCCTGAGCCACTAAGTTTTGAGAAGTTTTATTGCACAGCCAAGACTAACTTGGCAAGAACTTTCTTGCTCAGGTTACGTCTCTAGTGCCTAGCGGGATGTCAGGTACATAGCACTTTGACAGTAAAAACGTGTTGACTGTGTGAATAAAAAGAAGTAGGGTTGAAGCAGGAAGACCCCCCAAAATATGGTGGCTAACTCTAAGATATTATGGAATTCATTCTATGTGACATACTTCAGAATTTCAGAACAGATGGTAATTTTAAAATACTAGCACTCTTAATTTTCTGTAGATGCTTTCAAGTTCTTATTGACCTAATTTCAGAATACCTTATAAAGTCATTTGTTGCCATTTTAATTTTTTCTCCTTTGTGTTCTTTTCTTTTTTGGGCTCTTCAACCATTAACGATATAACTTCATACTTGTTTCTATAATTATTTGATCAATTTAATCTCCCCCCTAGATTGTAAACTCAGACAGAGCAGGGGCCTAAAATGATTTTTCTCATGGTTGTAACCCTTGTTCTGGTTCATACTGTGGGCTCAATACGTACACACATACCTTGGAGATACTGCAGGTTTATTTCTAGATCACAGGCTCATTTCTAGATGCAATAAAGTGAATATCACAATAAAGTGAGTCACACAAATTTTTTGGTTTCCCAGTACATATAAAATTTATGTTTAAACATATAAAATTTATGTTTATACTATATGGTAGTCTATTAAGTGTATAATAGCATTATGTCTAGAAAAACCAATGTACATATCTTAATTTAAAAATATTTTATTGCTAAAAAATGCTAACCATCATCTGAGCCTTCTTCAGAGTCCTAATCTTTTTGCTGGTGGAAGGTCTAGACTCGATGGTGATGCTGCTGACTGATCAGGGTGGTGGTTGCTGAGGCTGGGGTGGCCGTGGTAAGTTCTTAAGACAACAATGAAGTTTGCACATCAATTGACTCATGCTTTAATGAATGATTTGTCTGTAGCATGCAGTGCTGTTTGAGAGCATTTTGCCTACAGAATTGCTTTCAAAATTGGAGTCAATCCTCTCAAACCCTGCAACTGCTTTATCAACTACGTGTATGTAATAGCCTAAATCCTTTGTTGTCATTTCAACAGTCTTCACAGCATCTTCACCAGGAGTAGATTCCATCTCCAGAAACCACTTTCTTTGCTCATCCGTAAGAAGCAACTCCTCATCTGTTAAAACTTTATCATGAGATTGCAGCAGTTCTGTCATATCTTCAGGCTCCACTTCTAATTCTAGTTCTCTTGCTCTTTCCACCACATCTGCAGTTACTTCCTCCACTGAAATCTTGAACCCCTCCATGAGGGTTGGAATTAACCTCTTCCAGACTTCTGTTAAGGTTGACATTTTGACCTCTGCCCATGAACCAAGAATGTTCTTCATGGCATCTAGAATGGTGAATTCTTTCCAGAAGGTTTTTAATTGACTTTGCCAAGGTGCATCAGAGGAATCACTATCTTTGGCAGCTATAGTTTTTAAAAATTTAATTCTTAAATAATAAGACTTGAAAGTCAAAATTACTCCTTGATTCATGGGCTGCAGAATGGATGTTGTGTTAGCAGGCATGAATACAGCATTAATCTCATTGTATATCTCCATCAGAGCTCTTGGGTGACCAGGTGCATTTGTCAATGAACAGTAATACTTTGAGAGGAATCTTTTTTTCTGGGCAGTATGTCTCAACAATGGGCTTAAAATATTCAGTAAACCATGTTGTAAACAGATGTATTGTCATCCAGGCTTTGTTGTTCCACTTAGAGAGTACAGGCAGAGCAGATTTAGCATAATTCTTAAGGGCTCCAGCATTTTCAGAATGGTAAATAAGCACTGGCTTCAACTTCAAGTCACTCTCTGCATTAGCTCCTAACAAGAGAGTCAGCCTGTCCATTGAAGCTTTGAAACCAGACGTTGACTTCTCGTCTCCAACTATGAAAGTCCTAGATGGTGTTTTCTTCCAACAGAAGATGTTTCATTTACAATGAAAATCTGTTGTTTGGTGTAACCACCTTCAGTGATGATCTCAGCTAGATCTTCTGGATGACTTGCTGCAGCTTCTACGTCAGCACTTGCTTCTTCCCCTGGCAATTTGATGTCACGAAGACAGCTTCTTTCCTGAAAACTCATGAGCCAATCTCTCCTAGCTTAAAACTTTCCTTCTCGGGCTTCCCTGGTGGCGCAGTGGTTGAGAGTCTGCCTGCTAGTGCAGGAGACACGGGTTTGAGCCCTGGTCTGGGAGGATCCCACATGCCGTGGAGCAACTAGGCCCGTGAGCCCCAACTACTGAGCCTGCGCGTCTGGAGCCTGTGTTCCGCAACGAGAGAGGCCGCGATAGTGAGAGGCCCGCGCACCGCGATGAAGAGTGGCCCCCGCTTGCCACAACTAGAGAAAGCCCTTGCACAGAAACGAAGACCCAACACAGCAAAAATAAATAAAATAAATTAATAAACTCCTACCCCCAATATCTTCTTTAAAAAAAAACCAAAAAAACTTTCCTTCTCCGCTTCCTCACATCTCTCAATCTTCATAGAACTGAAGAGAGTTAGGGCCTTGCTCTGGATTAGTCTTTGGCTTCAGTGAATGTTGTGTGGTTTGACCTCCTCTCCAGACTGCTGAAACTGTCTCCGTATCAGCAATAAGGCTGTTTCACCTTTTATCATTCATGTGTTCGCTGAAGTAGCACTTTTAATTTCCTTCAAGAACTTATCCTTTCCATTCACAACTTGGCTAACTGTTTGGCTCAAGAATCCTAGCTTTCAGCCTATCTCAGCTTTCAATATGCCTTCCTCACTAAGCTTCATCATTTCTAGCTCTTGATTTAAAGTGAGAGATGTGTAACTCTTTATTTCACTTGAACACTTTGAGGACATTGTAAGGTTATTAGCTGGCCTAATTTCAATACTGTTGTGTCTCAAGAAGAGGGAGACCTGAGGAGAGGGAGAGAGACGCGGAACGGCTGGTTGGTGGAGCCGTCGGAATGCACACCGTATTTATGGGTGAAGTTTGCCGACTTATATGGGCTGTTCGTGGAGCCCCAAAACAATTACAATAGTCACATCAAAGATCACTGATCATAGATAATTATAACAAATCTAATAATAATGAAAAAGTTTGGAATGCGAAAATTACCAAAATGTGACACAGAGACATGAAGTGAGCAAATGGTGTTGGGAAAATGGCGCTGACAGACTCGACTGATGCAGGGTTGCCACAAACCTTTAATTTGTAAAAAATGAAGTATCTGTGAATCACAATAAAGTGAAGTGCAATAAAACGAGGTCTGCTTGTACTGTTGAATGGATTGAAATAAAACTGTGAATTTCTTTATTTTAATTTCCAGTTTCTTCAGGCTGGTATGAAGCTCTAATCTGCATTTTTGGGTTTTCCTTTTTAAATTCTGAATTGTAAAATGCTAGAGGTGGTAGAGACCTCTTTGGCAGGAACATCAGCTTTAAAGGATAGCATGTTGTTTCCTTGTCACACAGCTCGTTTATAGCAGAGCCAGGACTTTAATTCACATCTTCGTCATCCATCTACTTTACATTCTCCCCAACTGGTAGACACTGAAGTCCCCAATGTACAGATGGACAAATTGGGGCAGAACCCATGCCAGATCACAGATTATTCATCTCTTAGCTGAAGGCTGTCTCTGGGAGTCCAAGCTGACTCTAGGGTTAAGCTTCTGACAGCTCTAAGTATTTTTTCCTCTTTCATGTTGCTCTCAAATATATTTCTATCCCCGTCAGACCATCCCCCTTGTTCCCATTTAACCTGAGAAAGTTAAACCCACTTTTGATCATCATGTGAAAATCTGAGGCAAAGTGCTTCCTTCAAGGCAGATGTTTGGAAACGCTGAGCTGCAGGCGCTCAACTTGTCAAGTAACTTTTCAAATGATGAAAAAAGGGGAAAATGTAGGTCAGGAAGCAATAAACTATATTCACATCCAATATATCCTTCTGCTTAAGGAGCTGACTTTGAATCTCCACCTTTTACTAAAATGAAACAAAAATCCAAATCCAACCCAAAGCATTACGGCTTTAAGTACTGAAAGTATTTATTATTTCTGTTCAAGTAATCCAAAAGCATAATCTCAAGAACATCTCTGCTCCAGGAATGTCTCAAAACACTGTGGATTTGGTGTGATTCCTTTATCCAGATGTTTGTAGAAAAGACTCTGGATGGCATGTGGGGAATTAAAGATTTATTTTTAATATTTGAGAAAAGTCATATTTCTAATAGCAGTGAGCCTTCTAACGTGTCCTCAATCTTTGCTGCCTCTCTGTTCTTTCTCGTATTGTTGTCTCAAGTAACAGCTCTATTCTTCCGAATTATCAGCCTATGGGTTTTCAAACGTTAATACTTAGATATTGGAAGGATAAGGTCGTTGAGGTACTTTCACTATAACACTGATATTCACATCAAGTTTATTTCAAGAGGCAATTTTCACTCACTAAGGTTTAGCCAAGTCCTACAAAAGATCTCTTTTTGGGACTTCCCTGTGGTCCAACAGTTAAGACTCTGTGCTCCCAATGCAAGAGGCCTGGGTTCTGTCCCTGGTCAGGGAACTAGATCCCACATGCCGTAGCTAAGAGCCTGTGTGCCACAACTAAAGATCCCACATGCCACAACCAGAAGATCCTGCTGCTGCAATGAAGATCCTGCATGCCACAACTAAGACCCGGCACAATCAAATAAATAAATAAATAAATACTTTTAAAAAATCTCTTTTCATGGGGCAAAATCTCCAACAAACTGCCCTAGTGTCTCAGCTTTGCAGAGTAGTGTGACTTGTCTTTGAAGATTATGGGATGTTTCCAAGTGTCCCTTAAATCTAGAAGCATCTCATCAGAGACCCCCAATGGTTACTATGTCCCTCCTGTGTCCAGACATCCAACAATAAGATATCTGGTAGTCATGAGCATCTTATTATTGGAAGGTCTCTCCCTCATTTATTATCCCCTTACCTATAGAGAAGGATATTCTAAAATATGGTAGATTTTATGCGTTGAGTGAGTTTACCTGCTGGAGATGATACATTTCAGGTTCTAGTGGCAGAGAGAAATTTAAAATTAGGTCACCTCATGGTTACAACTTGTGTCTATAACAGAAACTAAAAGGTCTCAGAGATCATACAGATTCTCTGGTTGGGAACCCAAAAGGGACCTACTGTGAAACATTCTTTAATTGGTTTGTTACCCTCAAAAAATATACTGAATATTTCTATGGAAACTGGAGTTTTGATATAAAATAATACAGCTGGGTTAAATCTAAGATCTGAGCTCTAAGATCAGTCCCCATAGGACCAGTGTGTGTGCTTTTAGAAGATGCCAGCCTCTGTGTTGTAACTTTAGGGAAACACAACAGTCCTCCTAGCCTCTAAACCTTTATGTAGTTTATTGTTTCTTGAAACTGATGCATTAGAATTGTCTTTTTTTTTTTAATTGGAGTATAGTTGATTTACAATGTTGTGTTAGTTTCTACTGTACAGCAATGTGAATCAGTTATACAGATACATATATCCACTCTTTTTTAGATTCTTTTTCCATATAGGTCATTACAGAGTATTGAGCAGAGTTCCCTGTGCTATACAGTAGGTCCTTATTAGTTATCTATTTTTTTAATAGCTGTTTATTGGAGTATAATTGCTTCCCAATACTGTGTTAGTTTGTTGTACAACAAAGCGAATCAACCATACGCATACATATGTCCCCATATCCCCTCCCTCTTGAGCCTCCCTCCCATCTTCCTTAACCCTGTAGGTCATCACAAAGCACTGAGCCGATCTCCCTGTGCTATGCTTCTGCTTCCCACCAACCAACTGTTTTACATTCGGTAGTGTGTATATGTCGATGCTACTCTCACTTCGCCCCAGCTTCGCCCTCCCACCCCATGTCATCAAGTCCATTCTCTATGTCTACCTCTCTATTCCTGCCCTGCAACTAGGTTCATCAGTACCATTTTTTTTTTTTTTTTAGATTCCATGTTTATGCGTTAGCATACAGGATTAGTTTTTCTCTTTCTGACTTACTTCCCTCTATATGACAGAATTGTCTTTTATTTTAAGATTTGAAATCTTCGAAAACATAAATACTTCTTTTTTCTTTAGCTAACATTCATACAGTACTCACTTCCTGCTAGGTATTATTCTAATGCTCCGTGAGTATTAATTTACTTAATCCTTTCAGGAACCTTCTGACTTGGGTATGAATGTCGTCCCCATTTTGCAGATGAGAAACACAAACATGAAGAGAGGCCAAGTAACACATCCAAGGTCGAAGAGTCATATGTGAGCTCAGGAAGTCTGCATCCAGGGCTGGCTTCACACTACACCATGCAGCCCTCTCATCCCCTTGTGTCTCCATGACATTGGAAGCCTTCCTACTTCTGGAATGTTTGGGGAGGGTGAAGGAGGGTTGCAAATGACAAAACAGGACAGCATTGATGGAAATGAAGTGGGGTGGAGAAAAGAACACAAGGGAGGGTTTGAATAATGAGGACAGAGTCTGCTTATGTCATTTATGGCAGCAGCTGAGAGAAAACTGTCACCGTGGACCCTCTTGGATTTGCAGGTGAGACTCTTAATTTTGGAGTTCATCCCTCACTTGACAGATGAGGGAAACTGAGGCTGAGGCAGCAGACAGAGGACAAGGGAGAGAAGGGTGCTCAGATTCCATAGCTAGTTAGCAGCAAAGCCAGGACTGGGGCCGCAATCCTCCATCTTCTGGGTCCATCTTCTGGGTCCAGAGCCCTCTCTTCCTCTGAAGGCAGCCTGTGGGCTCCGAATCACCGAGGGGCTGGAGGAGGCTCAGCAGAAAGGAGCCTTTTTCTTTCTGTGGTTCTCCTTGTAGAATGTCCACTTCCTGGGTGGCATATGGTTTGTCGACAACACATGGAAGGGAATTTTCATCCTACTGTTTACAAGGGGTATTTCCTTATGGACACATTTTCTGGTAAGAGAAGAGCACCTTGTTGACCTCGTGTTACTTTTGGGGAAGCAGGTAATGCAGCTGAGGCTGGAAATGGAGTTCATTGTCACTGTCCCATTTCATAAAGGCGCCATGCATTTCTGAAGAGCGTCAGACAGCCCAGGTGAAAGCACATGGGCTGAAGTGAGGGAAGAAATGCAGAACAGCGTTGGAAATGAAACGTCTTCAAATATAAATTATATAAACCCAGGGGTCATCTGGCGTGCAGTCCTGGCAATAAGAGAATCTACAATGTGGGCGAACAAGTGAAAATAAAGTAATCAAAAGTAAGAAAGAGGCATATGTGAGGCATTAAGCATCAGGTACAGAGACTGCTGGGGAGGATTAGGGAACAAAGTCCAGAGACTGTAAAAAGAGATAAGAAAGGCAAAGGTAGCGAATGAAAAGGGACCGTGTTGAAGGTTAAGAGAAATCATGGGAAAATTTTCCAAGTGCATAAAGAACGCAGGGGTCATTGATGGAGACAGTTGGACGGCTAAGACACAGCAAAGAGTAATTTATTGAAAAAAGAGGTCGATGTGGCTGAAAAACATTAAATGATTTTTTTGCCTTGGAACTCTCAGGAAGATGGGGGCAAATGTTAGAAATCTACATACATTTCCTAAAGGAAACCAAAGAAAGATTGATGAATGGTGAGAACAAGCCATCACAAGAGATTCAGAAATTAAGACTGGAAAACAGAAAACAACATTAGAGACTTCAGTCCAAGGCAGCACATATGCAAACACACTTGAATAATAAATAACAGGAACTTGAAGTGAGGATTTGAAAAACAAAACTTTGGGGGAACCGCAAGCCCCCTGAGTAAAAGATTGGCACTGCCCCCAGCTGTCTTGCAACACTAGACACAGCTTCTTTGTTTCTCTCCCTCCCCTTTCCTATTTCCCTTCCACAAATGTAGATTGAAAATTGGCTAAGTGCTAGGCATTGTGCTGTATATGGGCAGATACATGGATGAATAAGGTATTGTCTGTGGCCCCTGCCTCTGCGAGTTTATGCTTCTGTAGAGTGGACGTGCTCTGTGAATGGTTATATGACACAGGCTCAGGCTACAGAGCTGGGAGGGCTGAGTGGCGTGGGAAATAGAGACTTGGGAGGTCATTTCGGTTCGGGACAATCAAATTCCATCTTTATGGAGGAAACGAATGACACGAATGCTTGTTAGAATAATGTAGAACAATTAGCCCAGAGCTTGGGGTTTTCTTTCGTTTCTGGATAATTTTAAAAGGGCTTCCATAAAGTCAGGTGTCAGTGGTGTGGGTTATTTAGGGCAAGCTATTCTAGGAGCCCCTTACGTCACATTGTGTGGGTCGCTTCTGCAGACACATTGGGGATCTGTTATGGATGGGACTGCAAGCTGGGCGGCTGATCCTGGCGTCCAGCGCGGGGGCGAGTGGCCCACAAGGAAAAGTTTTTGAGGCTGAGCTAAGCACCCTTGTCTCAGGGATCCCTACTCCCGCACATAGAATGAAGGATACCCTGCAGGGGCTGAAGGGCACAGGGCATCAGAGGGAGGAACAAGTGTGGTCAGGAAGGACCGTAAAACTCTGAGTCTTAGAAGAGGAGAGGCGGGTAATTTGATTATCCAATTCAGTGTAGTGACAAATAAGGTAATGAGGCTAGGGACAAGAAATTTAGAGGTAAAACAGATCCTCCATGGTCACAGGCAATTGAATGGAGAGGAGGAATCCGAGTACAGAGACAGATAAAATTTTAATGTCTTTGGCACCAGGATCTGGAGCAATAAAAGAGATCAAACGTTATTCTGAATCACATAAATGGAAGGACTGTGAAAAAATCAAAGGCAATTAGCTCAGAGTTATAAAAGGGAATGGTTAGTAGTGTTTGACCAAGGAAACTGGAGGAAATGTCTGCTAAGTTTTCCCCATTCCCTGTCTGGCTTCCCACTAGCTCTTCTCATCACTTTTGTTCACTAAACTTAACCTTGACTGTGGTTCTTTACATTGTTTCCAGCCTTACACAGTTGAGAACAAACATGTATTAGTAATAGGTGCTCATCCAGCCGATATTTTCATAGACAGGCAGGACTGGGTGAGAGTGGGAGGTGAGGAAACTTGTATCATTTTAACCCTCCTCCAGCTTTTGTGATTCTGACATGCTTTGGTAGGAACCCAGTGCCCCACCCTATTTGAGAATCATTCCCTTTCTAATAATATAAAATATAGGTTCAAGAAACCGATTATTGATTTCTTCTTCTCAGACTGTCTTCTTTGACTAGCAGGTGCCAAAGAATATTTTCTCAGAAAGAAATTAATTATCATCGGGTACAACTATATTATTAATGACCAAATGGAAAGTTGCTACAATCTTCAAATTCAAATAGAAACTAGTGACTTTATTGATTTAAGAATTTCTCTTCTATTCGGGTTTTTTTAAACAGCTCACTGGCATACATGTTCAAGTTTCAATTTGTTACAGCTCTCTTAACATTTATTCTCAAAAAAATTATATGTAAATATGCCAGAGATGCATATATGCCTAGAAGTGCATGTTGTTCACATGACTCAATGAAATACCTTTGGATCAATCAAGTTTTAAAAAAGAAAATGATAGGGAAAAAGGAAGTAGTTTATCTAACTTCAGGCAAGATATCTCCTCCATCCCTTGTGTACACCTGAAAATAAATTCACCAGTTAAGCATTTAACTTATTTCCTTAAGGTCAGGTAGCAAAGGAGTCAATTCAAGTTGGAGTGTCAGGGAAATTTCACATGGGAAATCTACTTTATACCTACAGCAGGTGTGTGTCTTGGCTCGGAGAACAAGCTGTCTCAGGTGTAGTGACTGCCATGTGTTTACTGGGACATCTGGGGTCATTGACTTAATATTAGCTCTGGGCCCATCAGCCTGGCTACAGGAGACCCTACAGCTAACTTCTCTCCAGGTGGTAAGTTTATTTTGAAATGGTCAAATATGTGAAGGATATGTTAAGATAATTCATTGAGTTGGATCGGCCAGGAGGAGGAATGGGTTGGGACTACAGTCTAAATGTAAACCAGTATCTCTAGAGAATGTGGAAAATGTCAAGTTCCACATTTGGAAGCCTTAGGGGATTTTGATGCCCCGTGAGCTCATTTTGGACTCTCCCCACCCCACCCCAAAGGTCTAAGGTCACATGCCTGGAATGCGGAAGGGAAGAAAGTGATGTGTTTCACCCAGAAGTGCAACTCCAGGATTTCCATTTAGAAAAATATGGTCCATTGAGAAAAAACGAAATCAGTTATTGCTCGCTGGCCCAGTTTAATGTATCACACATTTATTGAGTACCTACCTTGTTCAGAGCTAACTGGCAAAGATTGTGAAAGGTTCTGGGTGGCTCATTTTAAGGCACTTAGGGAGATAGATGCATAGATAAATAGCTCAAATACACAGAAGGCTGGAAGAGGGAATGTAACAAAAGAATGGCTTGAAAGATTCATGCCTTCTGATTGTGGTTTATTTATCCCTTTCCTCTTCACTGTATGACACACCGATCTCATAACACAGCTGTGCCTAAAACATCAAGGAGTAACTAGGCAAGGAAAGCAACACCTTTCTCCCCAGTATACATAGGAGGATGATGCAATAACGCAACTAATTTTGTCTGAGGGCTGGGAAAAATCATTCTCATCGATCGTGGTCATGTGGCATATTTTCCCAGTGTGCAAATTAGTACAGTCTTTGAGTTCTGCGGAAAGACTTTTGAGGTCATCTTGCCTCTTGATCAGAGCAGTGAGGCTCTGTTCTATAATTTGAACCTTGAGAGTGGCAGTTTTCACAGCCTTCCGTGGTTGTCTGTTTCAACCTGGACCCATTTTCAACTTGAGGAAATTATTTATGTATGGCTCCAGTCCCTCAGACTATTGGTTAATTTTGTCCCTGCTTCCAGATCCACGAGTTTAGGCCACCCCTTCTTTCTACCCTAACAAATGGGAAATCCTTTCCCAGACGTGCAGCTTTTTTGAAATTACAATTAAGTCAATAACTACAGGACCGACCCGTTCACTGGTGCGTGAACTGCCTGAGCCGTGTCCTAGTATGGAAACCAGAGGCCAGGGTCAAAGTAGGCCAACGTGATGGCAGGGTCTCAGGTAGAGGGAAATTAAAAGCAATCGACTCAGCCGTGTGCTGGGGCGATCTAGAAGGTGGCGGGGTGGAACGGCCCCGGGCGAGCCTCCTTGTCCTGACTCCAGTGGCCCTTTTCAGAGTGTGAGCAGGCCTTAAAAAGAGGCGCTGACCTCGCCTTTCCAGATGAGTAGCAGCTCCCCGTGATAACTAGCGCGGTGGGGATTTCTTTACAGTGATGTATGGTAAAGGTCAGCCTGAATCAGGAAGAAGTCTGAAATGGAGAAGGTGTTTAAGAAATGTGCTTTTATTACTTTTGAGAGCCTATGATAACTCAAGCACACTGACTGAGTCCTGTTTAGCAGCGAAAGGATCTCCTTTAGAAACAAGAGGGATTTCTGAACAACATCACATCAGCCTTTTTTTTTTTTTTTTTTTTTTTTTTTTTGTGATACGCGGGCCTCTCACTGTTGTGGCCTCTCCCGTTGCGGAGCACAGGCTCCGGACGCGCAGGCTCAGCGGCCATGGCTCTCGGGCCCAGCCGCTCCACGGCATGTGGGATCTTCCGGGACCGGGGCACGAACCCGTGTCCCCTGCATCGGCAGGCGGACTCTCAACCACTGCGCCACCAGGGAAGCCCACATCAGCCATTTTAAGTCAACGATGCTTGTAAGGGTGTGGAGGGTGAGGATTACATGAAGCTATTTTACTCTCTTAAATGTGGTAGATATCCTCTTGAAATGTTTAGACTTGCAATTTGCCCTCGTTTATAAAGTATGGATTTGCTTCAATAAAGGTAAATTTTTGCCTAGCCAGTTAGAAGAATCACAGATTCTAAATGAGTGGAAATTGAATTAAGTGAAATAAAAATATCACTATTTTCAGATTAAGATTCTGACTATATTCAGAAAATTCTTATCATAGAGATCCTACTGAATTCACATTCATGTGATTGGAGCTGGACTGAAATTCTGAAGAACGCATTTACCAAATCCATTACTAGTAAAAGGCTAAATGCAGGAAGAACACAGTGTTTTCAAGATCTTTCCCAGAATCCTTTTTCATTCCCCTCTCTCCTCTCTCAACATAAGAAATAGATCCACCAGATGACGTTGGTGTTGCTGACAGAGCCGTCTTTTTTCCAGGCACACAGACGAGACATTATTTACCCCTTACCCTCCTCAGATACCTATGCAATGACTCCTGTTTATTCCTGTGAAGTGTGTCTTATCGATTCCTTTCCCTCCACCTCCTTGGAGCCTTCCTGGTCTAGCGTAGCAGCTTTCTCACATCTTCTTGCCCTCTGTTTCTGCTGTGTCTGATTCATTCTACCTACTACCGACTAATTTACCTTTTCTAAAGCAGGACCTTGATCGTATCTCTTCTGCTTATAATTGTTCGGTGGCTGCAGACTACTACCAAATACAGTATAAAACCCTCAGAATGGAGATCTTAACGTCTGGTCTAATCAGCCTTCTGATCCCTTTAAGTGCCCTCAACTCCAGCCAAACTGGTCTACTTCCCAGTGCCCACGTTCACATTGTCCTTTACCATCACAGCCCTTTTACGAATGAGCCGCCTGGATTTTTGCCTGCCCCCCGCCCCCTGCTTTCCTTTAAATCCAATTCACTTTCATTCATTCATTTAGTCATTTATTGAATTGGGTTCCTTCAGCAAATCTTCGCCAATTGTTGGGCACAGCCTCCGAGAAGCATTCCCTGACTTCCCTAGCCTGAAGTAATATTTTAGTGCTTTATACTATTCTGAGAAGATTTCTCATAGGCTGCAAGTCAGGTCCTGGCTCTGCCAACTGCATTGTAGACAACCTCTGTTCCCCCATCTGTGAACTAATAGTTCCTTCCTCATGGGGTGGCTGGGTTTTCGTGGGGATTAAATGTGACAGTGTGTGCAGAGTGCTTCACCTAACGTCTGTGCCCTTGGGGTGAACTGTTACTCTTCTTATTATTATTTATTGTGTTATTTTACCCCATTTCATTCTCTTTGCAACAAGGCCTGTGACTTATGATCCTTGCATCTTCTCTAGAACCTGTCTTTCAGGCAGTGTTTACTTTCATCATTTAATCAGGTTCATTTAGTTGCAAGATGCTGAGACCTCTCATATTGTATCAAGAGAAGAGGATTGATTGTAAGTCTCTGGACTGGAGTCGATGACTTACTAGATTCCCAGGTAGCTCTTCCTCTTGCCACGCGTCAGTTTCTCTCTCTCCATCTATTCTGTTCTCTCTTCCTTACTAATGGCTTCTGTGGTTGACTTAGAGCCAGGACCTGCCACATAATTTGCTAGGTTCATTGTAAAATGAAATGAGGGGGTCCCTTGTTCAAAAAGGAGGAAAAGAGTGCCGTTAGATGTGAACTAAAATATAAAGTTTGTCCTTTCTTCAAAGGCCTCTTTCTTCCTCTGTCTTTTTGTCTCCACCTGTATGGTGTTTTATATTTACTATTTAATACCATCCTTCTTCAGGCATGGAGACACTTGCAGAGCAGTTCACACCCTCACTGATGCCTAGCGGTGCAGCCCTGTGACTTCACACCTACAGCTGGGTTCCCCTTGCCTGCCATCCCCCAGATGGGAGCACCATGCCCAGGGGAGGGGCACAGAAGTTGAGCCATGAGCTTACTGCCCCAATCCAAGATAGACAGGCACCCGCCCAAGGCCCTGTGGTACCGCAACCTCTGCCCACGATAATGCACTAGGTACCTGGATCAGGGGAGGCCAAGAGATTTGTCCCACTGAATTGCCCGCCAAATGAGCCATGGTGTGCCGGCCCCAGGCAGGGACAGCTGTCACCACACCCTATCTCTAGATGCCACAGGTCACAGGAGCCCGACCCTCCCCGACCTAAACTCAGTTCCCTGCTGGCCGGTGAGCAGAGGGGCAGAAAGGACAATGAAGGGCAGTGAGGAAGAGCAGGTCTGAGGATGCAGGGCAGGAAGGAGCAGGGGGCAGGGCTGTGTGAGATGAGGCTACGGCCCCTGGTGCATGTTTCGTTGTCCTATCCACTTCACTAACAAAACCCAAATTCAGAAATAAAATTAAGCACCAAATCCAAGCATGGGGCCCTGTTTGACCACTGGCTGTATGCCCACGAAGCTGGCCCTGTTGAGAGTTTTGTCTTTTTTAAAACAGCAGCATACACCTAGAAGAGCATAGCTCTATATTATGACTTCTGGCTGTAACTTCTACTGCTAACGGGTTTATTCTTTCAGTTTCCAAAAATTAAATCACTAAAAAAGAAATCTGCCTGGCCCAGCTCTTTTTCTTTACTCTCTCTCTTTTTTTTTTTTAATAAAGCCAATGGACTGGCCGCTCTTGGGTCAGGTGTGCACAACTGGTCCAATCATTTGGACCAGGGCAAAGTCGCGTTACACAGCCGTGTTTTCGGGGGGCTGTGGAAAGGATGGCGATGATTGATATTTTTAGTATGGGGCTCAACAGATATATTTGGATGAATGAATTTGGATTTTTAAAATTAAAAATGGTCCCCTGAGACACCTCCAGTGTTAACACTTAGCAGTGTTTTGTTGCCAAAGTTACAGCTGCATTTTATGTATGGAAGGACTACATGTTTCGTTAAAATATATACTTTGGTATACATCATGTTCAAAAATTTATAGTGGCTGCCATGTATTTTTTCTGAGTTAATGAGGTTCTGATCATGTAAAATCATAGAACGTTATAAATTATCTTGTTCCTATCATTTCACAGATGTAGAATGCATTAGTTAGCACTTGACAAAATAGGGCAATGAAAGCATGATACCAAAACTGGAAGGAGTAAGGAGACATCCTAATAAATAAAACCACCAGGACAAACAAAACCTCACACACATTTCTCTATGTCAGAATAAGAAAGGATTAATAATGTAACAAAAGTACCTAAGATTTGTACATAAAAGAGTTACTATCCTTAACATATAAAGCATTCAAATAAATAAGGAAAAAAATCAATAAGGAAATTGACAACAGGCATGAGTAGACAAATGACAATGGATATAATTTTTCTCTAAGTTGGCAAAGATGGGAAAGAATGCTAAAACCCAGGGTTGGTCTATGTTAAATGAAATAGGAATACTCCTGGGTTTAGGAGGATATTTTGGAACAGCCTTTGCAAGGCCAGTTTGGAAATATTTATCAAAATGTAAAAGATATATGAGTTCTGACCCTAAATTTTTACTTCTTGGTTTGACTCCAAAGAAGCACTTACATATGTGGACAATGGTACATGTATAGAATGTTTCATTGCACATTATTTGTAAAAGCGACAAATTTGAAATGTCCAAAAAATAGAAGAAAAGCTAAGTAAATTTATGGTACTTTAGTCCATTTGATGAAATATTAGGTAGCCAATACAAAGAGCACGGAAGATCTATCTGCACCTACGTGGAAATATGTCCAAGTTATATTGTTAAATTGAAGAAAAATATCTATATTATGAACCCATTTATATAAAAGTCTGTATATATATTAGTTAATATTTATTAAACATATGTATAACAATATAAAATTGATAATGTTACAGTACAATTTTATAAGCTAGCATGTATTCTGCACCTATCTGTGGCTGCATACAAAGAATGTTATCCACCACCTCTTCTCAGAGCGGTGTTGAATGTTAGCAGCACTTTATTCCTGCTCTCAAAGAGCTTAGAGTCTATGAGAGGAGATGAAACTGGCTGGTGACAAAGAATAAACAGAACAGGACAGAATATTGGTGGATACTTGTTGAACGGAACACTTTCATGCTCTCAAAAACCCTGAGAAGTAGATCCCCATTTTTCAGATGACCAAACTGAGACTTATCCAGAAACACAAGGTGGTGCTAAGTCCATGATCAATCATTTCCCCATAGTCCTGAGATAACCTGAATTTCATAAGTTCCACACCCAATGTCCCTGGTGGCAGTGGCCCATCACCAGATACATTGTTTAAAAAAAAAAAAAAAAATTAAAACTAACCCAGACATACTCTGATTGCATATATGAAAAGCTGCAAAACTATCAGGAGCATTCCACTTCCTCGCATTGTCTTTCTGCTGTCACTTCACAGAAAAATTTTTTTCCCTTTTGTATTTTACTCAGTATTGATAGTGACAAGATCCTCCGAGAAGCCCTGAGTCCCAAGCCTGGTTCAGTCACTTGCTGATTATGGGCTCTGGGCAAACCCAACGGTAAAAGTGTCCCGAACAGACTTGCTTTGTTTGTCCACCTCCAGATGAAACAAGGTACAGATGAGCCCTTTGAACCCTATAAAACAATGAAGATGACAGGTTTCTCCTCCACCAGACTCGGAGCTGGGTTTTTTCCTTCCCATCTCTCCGATGGAAGCATCATCCCACAGAACCAGGAAACAAGGACATTTTCTGTCTGAGAACCAGCTCACGTGCCTCGCTCTGCGGCATATGGAGATCTTTCTTTGGAGAGCTTGCTCGGCCAGGTGAACAGCTGTTGCTGGGTGCCCTTATGAATAAGCGGCAATAACTCTGATAGAGTGAGCTTAAGACGACAGCTTAACTACTTTACCGCAAGAGCAGACTTGTTTTGGTTTTTCCTTAGCTTGTGTCACGCCTGGATTTATTTCTCCTGCTTTTGTGTATTTGGTGATCATGTAAGTTGGCATTCGCTTGGAAAAATGCTCTTTGGGAGCTGCAGATATTAGAACTTGACAAAATATATGTTGGCTGGCAAAATGTACAGGAAAACAAAATTGTATAAAATATAAGTAGATGGGTAAACGTCAATATGTATCAAATGCCTTAAAATATATCCATCCTTTGTCCCAGTAATTCCACTGTGAGGGGTTTATCTCTCAGATAATATTGAATAACTGGGAAAATGTGTACTTTTTTTTTTCTTTTGTGGTACGCGGGCCTCTCACTGTTGTGGCCTCTCCCGTTGCGGAGCACAGGCTCCGGACGCGCAGGCTCAGCGGCCATGGCTCACGGGCCCAGCCGCTCCGCGGCACGTGGGATCTTCCCGGACCGGGGCACGAACCCGTATCCCCTGCATCGGCAGGCGGACTCTCAACCACTGCGCCACCAGGGAAGCCCAAAATGTGTACTTTTTAAGGAGGTTTGTTACAGTATTATTTATAATGATAAAAATGAGAAATGATCTCATTGTCCAATAATAGAAGTTTTGTTAAATAAATGAAGGCACCCCGACATGCTAAACAATATACAGTTATTAAAAATGCTGTGGCAGATGTGTGTTTTCATACACGTACATGCACATACACAGGTATACGGAGAGGTAGTCTGTGGAGAAGTGTAAAGGGAGTAGTATTACAGGTTTATGGAGGGAGATAAATCAACGTGAAAAAGTATGGACTGGGTTATGGAGAAGATGGTATTGATATCTGACCTGACTTTGAAGGGTTTATCTAGGCAAAAATGCAGAGAGGGAGGCCATCAATTCCAGGCAGAGGGAACTGCAGGGTGACCAAATGACCCGGCATGCCTAGAGCTGAGTTGTTTCCTGGGACATGGGCCTTTCAGAACTGAAACGGGGACAGTCCTTGGCCAACCGGCATGACTGGTCACTCGATGTCGGAACGGTGTAATCAAGGCAGGAAGATAAAAAAGCAAATTGGGGACATAGTTTGTCCAGTTTAGCTAGAGCATGGCAGAAGAGTAGGGAAACCGTGCACGGTAAGGTCAGGAAGGTTAGGTTAGGACTCATTGAAGAGGACCTTGAATGCCAGAGTGAGACTCTTGGACTTGATTTTGTACAAGTAGAAGATCAAAGGCCCTTGAAATCCTAAGGCTTGACTCCTCCGGCACACATGATCCTCTCTGTCTCTCCCTCTCTCTCCCTCTCTCTGTCTCTCCCCTTCTCTCTCCCAAATCTCTTTCCAAAGGTATCCTTACACTCTTGGCTGTTGTCCCTTGCCATGGTTTCTTCTCATTATAAAATACACCTCGAATTTTCAAACGTCATAATCAAATCCAAGTGAGAACTGCCTTCCCTTGTTGGAGGGAAGCTGCTTTTCCACTGGTGGGTGCACTGGTGGGGACAGAGTCTACCAAGCCCTCCATCTCCACACCCAGCCCCTGTGACCAGTGACAAGGGTAGGACACGGCTGGCTGAGATTCAAGACACGGTCGGCAGCATCTGGGGAACAGAGTGCAGGTGGGAGCTCCTAGGGAGTGAGAGCTGGTGACCCTGACCTCATTAGCACCACTGCTGCTGAGTGGGGAGCCACAGGCCACGCCGGGAACATCTGAGGAGAAGCTCGGGGGTTACAGCATCGGGGTCTAACAAGAAGGCCGTTGCCATTCGCATCCTGGGCTCTGTCTGCACACTATAAAAACTGACAAAAAGGGCCTCGCTGCTGAGGTTCAGACTGAATGTTTAATGCAATTAATGCATATTTCATAGCACGATAACTGCCGGCGCTTTGCTCTGCCGTCCTCCCTGGCTGAGTTATTTACACAGCCATTTGGAGCCAGTCACAGAGGAAGTTGACAAATGAGTATCCACGCAACGTCGGGTCTTTTCCCTTGCAGATCAGAGCCTCACGACTTCAGAATTTCCCTGCCCCACTCAGCTGGGGGAATATACCTTCCCTTGGAACCACCACTCAAAAACCCTTTGCCTGTATCCTTCCCTTTTCTCCCCTCCCTGCCCCCAAGAAAAGCATAAAAGTAGAGCTTTATGCTAATATCATCCTGCCCAGAAATGAATCTTAGTGATTTCTCTCATGACAGAAACCTAAAAATGAAGAGAGCGAGCCGTCCCCCCGGTCAGTGACTTCATTGATTCGCCGATCAGGGCTGACAGTCCTTTCTCAAGGCACTTCTGCCCCTAGGGAGCTATGACATAAATCAGGGGCTCCTCCACTCACCTGCTCATCATGGCAGGTTTTCGGGTTCCTGTGAAACAGATCTCCGGACAGGAGAGCCAGACTGGGACTCAGAAGGCAGCATTCAGCACGAGAGGGCTATCGACTGATTCCCATCTCGTGCTGTTTTTCACTTACCGGGCACAAATCCAGCCCTTTGAGTCTTACTTGTAACCTCCGATTAAACATCAAGAAGCTTCAGGTGTACATCTTTTTGTGCAATAGTCATGTTCCTGAAAAGTTGTAGATAATAGGATTTCTTTGGGTCAACGTGATCGTGTGTTTCCAGCGACTCTCCCTGAGAGACATCCCAGGTTGCTCTTTTAACATGTGAATTTTTTCTTCCTCCCTCTCCCTAGCCCAGGCACTTTGTCAAGTATTTAATGAAAGGGAAAACAAAACAAATGTATTAAAGAACAGTCAAAAACAATGCTAAAGCAAATCCTTTTATAATGTGCAAATACTCACCCTTAAGGTATCTATGTTGTCATCCTGGATTCTTATTTACCAAGTTTTCCTAAATAGGGGTTCATTTACAACTATGTTCCTAGCAAGTCAAAACAGCTGGCTGTTGTTTTGTTTTCTGGTTTTCTTTTAATGAATGTTTAAAGCTAAATTCAGCACGTTCAATTTGATGAGAAAGGTATTCTTTTAAGTACAGTCTTGTTTAGCAAGTGTTCCTTTAGGTACTGCATTTAGTTTCAAAGTCCTTCCATTAGAGAAAATAGGATAGTGGAAAGACTCAGGCCTCAGGGTCAAAAACTGGGTCCAAATATAACACTCAGACACTGAAGAAAATAGGATTTAGGCCCCCCGGCCAATGAGAGGATTGCATTAGATAAGGAACGGGAAGGTTCTGTGAAAATCTGATGGACTATGGTGACGTGAGGCACTATTATGGTTGTGACCTTATACCCTGAAGCCCTGGGCCTGGGCTGGATCGCCAACTCCACTTCCTACGGGCTATGGGCCTTTGAGTTATTTGTCTTCTTCAAGACTTACGTTCCTAACTGTAAGGTGGGCATAAAGTAAAACCTACCTCTAACGCCATTTT